>NC_051847.1:200445512-200454738 GCF_002237135.1 Teleopsis dalmanni | reverse complement strand
AAATCTGTGAAATATCTTGTTATGCACCTTGATCGAAGGCTTACCTGGAACACCCATATAAAAGCTAAACGAAAATAGCTTAATATTAAATAAAAGTGTATGCAATTACTATTAGGTCAAAAGTTTCAATTCACTTTGGAAAATAAGGTAGGTCATATTAAAGCATATTGAACATTAAAACTCTTCAGGAGTTATCAATTCAAAATTCTGCGAACCATCGTTAATGCTCGGTTTTATGTTCTTCAATATTCTACCTATGGACAGATTGTAAATATATAAATGATAAACACAAAAAAAGTTATATTATAGAGCTATAAGTTATAGAATGAATGTATTATTAAGTAATTTATTTTTAAGAAACCGCAACATGTAAAGCTCCGGCTATAAAGGGCCAAGATCACAATTTCCGAATTGCCAAGGTATAATGACAGATTTCAATAAAATAAATAACTTTTTCGACTGCTACCCGTTATAAAGTGTATACCTTTTTAGACTCGATTATCATTTCCGGAGTGCTAGAATTTAATAGCACATTTCAATAATATAGGCGAATATGAGTAACTTTTTCGACAGTTCCGGTAATGAAGTGTATACCTTTTTTGGACACGATTGCCATTTCCAAAGTACCAAGAATTAATGGCAGATTTTGGTGAAATCGGCCAATATGAATAACTTTTTTATAATTTTACTTTTGCAAGCCATATGGCTCTATAAATCGATATGGCTGCATTCTTGAGGTATTGATGGTTAAAGTAACAAATTTTTACTGAACAATCTTCAACGAAGTAGATAACTAATGGTTAATCGTACCTTGTGCGATCAATACAAACATTTTATATATAATAAAATGTATATCCTAGAAAATATAGTTCCAGCTAGATTTTGTGACTACTTTTTATTTGGCTGATCAATATAGAAATGTACAACTTTAAACCCTGATATCTTATTATGTATCTACTGTTGAACCCACTACAAAAAAAAAAAAATAGTTGTATCCAAGCGTGTTAAATATAGAAGTTTGAGCACCGCTGGATCGAACCGCTGGTATAGCATTTTTATTATTGTATGCTTTTAATGCCTCTCTATCTTTTTCTCAGTTTTTGCATTTGTAATATAAGTTTCCAGTTTATTATAAAATTTGGACACGTTGGCGGTATTTGACTTTATGCTTGGCTTTTCAATCTTGCATAGTTCATTTCAAATTTATCGCTGGTACGATGTGGTTGGATTTTAGTTTAGTTCCTCAGCAATTAATTTTAGCATTTTAAGTATTATTAAATTTATTAGAATACGTTTTACATGTTATAAATTAAATAATTTATTTTAAATTTAAATAAACTAATATTCTGCGCATTTGAGGTTACAAATTATTTGTCATATTTGAAAACCGAGATCACGCAGATAGAGAAAATCGTGTCGATTACCGTGTTAAATCAACTGAAAAACTATTGTGATTTTAACCCCGTAAGACTCGTACAAATTGTTAATCTATTTATTACTTTATTCAAATAGATTTTTAATCACTATAATTTAACAACACTCAATATACATACATATGTATATCTAACTAAAATGATTTATATATTTATATATACATATACGTAATTTTTTATTCATAAATAGTACATAAAAATAATTTATATATTGATAACAATTATCTGATTACAATCTCTTTGTATTGTAATTTTATTGTAATTATTATACACGTGTTCTTATACTATTAAAGCTTGTTTAATATAATTTTTATATGTGAATATATTCTCAACTATTGCTTATTCGTAGGTATATCAAAATTTATATAAAACAATTATCTTTTATTATAGTAATCAATTTAAACACATCTGCCACTTCCGTTAATATTTTTTTATTGACGTACTTTACAATTAATTATAATAGGAATTGATATTCGAGCATCAATAAGTTCCCATTTGACCTCGACTTAATGTCTTTATTACTTTTCGAATTATTATCAATATCTTACATCTTTATTAAAATTACATAGTAAAGTAAATAATATCTATAAGAAAATAATATATGTATGTGTAGCATGCGGTATAGAAAACTATAGCAAGGACATTGAAATTCTTTATAAAGTAACAATCCATACTCGTAAAATAGTATGCCAGCGGGAAATTCGAAATTCAGCTCATGTAGTAATATGAAGTAATGGATTATTTTGCACCACTACTAAAATAGTTTCTTTATTATTAGTTTAAGGGTGTGTGCGAGTTTGAATAAATTGAGGTAAAGAAATTTAAATTTCCTAGGGGTTTTTTGCACTGCACTTATCGAAATATTTATTTATTTATTTATTGCACTTATTTATTATTTTTGATTAAAAGATTTTAAATTTACCATATTTATTAAATATCTTATTAAATTTTCACAATGTTAACACCTAATTTACCCCACTCGAAATACTGGTAAATACCAACATTCGCTGCCATACCGACATAATTTACTATTTCCCTTAATTTCCATCAATTAACTCGAAATTAAAAAAAAATAAGGACATTATTAATAATAATAATAATGTAATAATTTTGACGTTGGTTAAAAAAAATTTTTTTAAATTTCTGTAAAAAAAATTGTCATCAACAATTGGTCTTTAAATAACAAGTGAATGAAGTGGAAACGTTATTTCAATTGCACAACATATTGAAAACGAGATTCGATCAAAAATAATTTCACAATAATGATTTTAATCTTCTGGAATCGTCAATTTTTGCAACTTCATATCTACCATATCCAATCTAGTTTTAATCCTTTTCCCTGCAAAACGCTTGTTTTGTTCTTCGTTAATGGAATTGCGTAGAAGAAATTTGATTTCCATTCCAATAGAATTTAATTCAGCTGATGACAAAGTTTCAGCGGTTGAAATTCCAGTCTTCGCTTTCTCTGGGAGTAACAGGTGTCATCTGACGTTTTCATACAAAAGGTTGACATTATTAAATATAATCTACCTTAGACTTTTTGTCAAAAGAGCTTTATTTCTGTTATTTACAGATACAATTACATTGCGTTTATCACAAGTTAATATTAGGGGTATTCAGGCAACTGATTAGTTGCTTAGTTGATTCAAAAACTTCATATAAAAAAAATTTAGCATTTTGATGTTAATCAGTTGCTTGAACGATCCAATATGCGTAATCTGATTAGTTTATTGTGTGTAATTGCTTGGCAGCACTCGCATCAACAGCAAAAGCGAAGCATACGTTAACAGTGAAAATTGTTTACACACAATTCAAACAGCTGAGAGAGATAGCTAACGAATTTCTATACAAAAGTTCATTTTAAGTTATTATTACGACACTTGGGACTGGCAGCACTATTAATCAAATTTGTACTAATCTGAGAATCACCGAAATAGTTGATTCTCTGCTTAGTTTCATTTTTGTGTGCAAATTTTTGTTGTAATCAACTACTAAGCAACTAATCAGTTGCCTGAATACCCCTATTAAAATAAATGTTATGTGTTACTATGTTCACACACATCTTAATTTCGCAAAAATCTTTATCTCATCTTCGTTTCAGCAAAATTAAACTGTTTTTTCTATCCAAAATTCAATTTTGAGGTTAAAACGACATTAAGAAAAATGACCTTAATTTCGTTGAAACGGAGGCTGAAATGAAGGGATATTTCAAATGCAACTATGCGTAAGTAAAATTTTAAGCAAAAAATTTTTTTTAAAAAAATGTCAATGACAGTTGATTTTTTTAAATTTGAATATAGCGAAAAAACTGTAACTGTTTTATCCATCAAAGCTTATAAAACAACTGAATGCCATCTTTTAGAGTTCTAATAATCAACTTTTAAAATTTCCCAGCTACAAATAGTCTGTAATTTTTAACATTCAATTTGTAAACAAAAAACATATGATTTCCTAAATTTGGAGCAATAGGAACTGTCTGAACATGACGCAATCCTTTTTATTGCAATAAATGACAATTACAAACACAAAAACTTGAAGTTGTGAGTATTATTTCTTTAAGAATTTATTTATGAGTGTACCCTGTGTTGGCAGCTGGTATCACTACTCAGTTTGCACTTTAACAACCTGGCAGCACTAACACGTGCGGTCAAACTTTGTTTACATTTTTAAAAATCGCACTTGGACTAAATTTATTCTAAAAACAGAAATTTATATAGTTATTGTTGTTACTGAGAAAAAATGTCCATTGATTATAGTAATTTGTGTTCTTTGATTATTAATCAATGCTTTGGAGAAGTGGTACAAAAAGTTGCGGATTGTTTGTTTGGGGCTGTCAGTCGCACACTTATTCAAATAATCAAAGCAACAAATTTAACACGAAGAGAGGTATTTTTTATTTAACGAAACTAATTTATTATTTAATTCAAATCATTTAACTACATTTAAGGTGTCTAATGCTTTAGCAGTGCTAATAAAATTTAACATTGCGTCATTCAATGCCAGCAATTTGTACCCGCATCTGCCAGAATATTCACTCAAGAGACAGGAGATATTATTTATTTTGCGTTATGCACGGTAAATATTCGAATATATATTATATATACGTTTTTATTGCAAATTTCAACATTTATAATTTAAGTTATGCGCATCTTGCACATACAAAATATGGTAACATAGGCGCTGCTATTGCGGAAGAGATACTCCACGCTGGCTCAGAGACGGCAACAAATATTTTAATTAAATGTGTCACCGCACCCGACAATAAGGACAAAATAGAAACATATCGAGATGTTCTACTGACTATGATAAAAGATAATTACTTAATTAAAATGCCAATGTTAAAAGAACCCACAAACTCAGCGGATGTTGTGCCACAACTGCATGTAGAAGTTTATGATTTATATAATCCGCCAGTTATTGATTTAATTTCTATAGCGAAAATTCAAGCTGGTAGCGTGAAACCACAAGAGGCTAAAGATTATGGTAAATAAATATTAGAGTTTCTTTTCTAAATACAAAAAGCAAATGTATTTTTTTTAAATCTTTTTGTAGGCATTTACTGGAGAATTAACTTTAATCGTTTTCATCAGGATTTTAGAGATAATGTAATGGTTGCAGCTTTGGAACGTAAGTTGGGCACTAGTGCTGGCGAATGCTTTCAATTTATATTGAAACAAATGTACGAACGAACAGATCCTTGGCAAAAAGTAAGCCAAATTTATTACGCTTATCAATAATAAAAACAGTTTTCAATAAATGCCTACTATTTAGCAATCAATGTCTAATCCCTTCACTTTTGTGGAAATCAAACAAGCTGTCGAAAAGAAATCTAACAACCTCGACTTAATAAAAAATTTGGATAGTTATGTTACACTAATAGGTAAAAGCATAATAGAATACTTTTGTATCTTTTTTACTCATCTTAATTTGGGCATTACAGCTGACGATTCTCTAGGATTTCTACGTAGAGTTGGTAATATGGGCGGAGGACAATATGTGGTAGATATGTCATGTGCTTTCGAGGAACTTTCATTAGTTTGCATAGAGCATATAATAACAGAGCGTTTCGGTTCGAAAGCATCACGTATATTTCGTGTAGTGCGTATAAAAAAGCATATTGAGCAGGAAGATTTGCAAAAAGAAGCTATGATACCAGCAAAAGAAGCTAAACTGTTATCGTATAGTTTGTTTCAAGAACAATTTTTACAAATCAAAACCATACGGAAGGCTGGTGGTGGTGGCAGTGGACCCGCTAAATCATTCTACTTATTTCAATTGAAGCACATGCAGGTATAAGGCATTTCTTTTATTTATTTATATTAATTATTGCAAAAATAAAACAAAATTATTATGCTATAAAATAATAATATAATATGTGTGTTTAGTATGTATATAATTTTTTTGTCATCTTGTAGATTGCTAAGATGCTTTTGGATATATGTTACAAAGCTTTGTACAATAACATAACTCGTTCCAATTACGAAAAATCTGAAAATAAACGACTAATCGACAAATCCCAGAAGTTGGATAGCATTATTGGCACAATGAAAGACCGTGGAGAAACAGAGGAGTATATAGCTGAGGTATGTGTTTAAATTGTTATTACTTTTATAAAGATAATACAGACTCAATTATTATTGTTTATAGATTTTGGAAACGCTGACACCGCCAGAAAGACAAATTCTCGACAGTGTAAAACACCATATAAAGACTTTATCTAAAGCTGAATTAGAACTAGATGAGACTATATTTTTGTTACAAATGTATTTGTATCATTCGACGCAGTCGCCAAGTAGCAGTAGTGAGAAAAAAAAATAATTAAATTATTTAAAAAATGTCGACTTAAAATAAAATATTTTTTATTAAAAATAATTTTTTTTTTATTAAATAAAAATGTTTTTTTTTAATAAAAAAATTTTAATTTATTAAATAAAAATGTTTCCTTTATTATAAAAATTTTATTATTTATAAAATAAAATATTTATTTTCATAAATATTATAAGAATTTGTGAATGTTTAGTGAGTAAAAATTTGACTATATACACATGAATATTTTTAAGTTAATAACATTAACTATTTATATAATAGCATAACAAAAAAGACTAAACGCCTTTCTTATATAGTTTGTAAACAGTAACAATTATTTATGACCTAAACTAAAATTAAATAAACTAATGTAAAAAACTTAACAATTTTACATTATAAACATTTTAACTTTAGGAAAAAAACTAAAAAAATTAAATTTTACAATGGCATTGAAAATGATTTCAAAAAACAAAAACAAAAAAATTACTTATCTTTAGTATGAGTGCGTATGTGCAGTTTTCAATATATATGTTTAAAACATATATATGTTATATGTATTATATAAATAAATTTTCAGCCGTTTTTATACTATTTAAATTACATAATAAGACCATTGTAATGTTGATACATTTGATCCCAGAATAGCTGTCTTTCTGTTTCTGGATTTTTTTTCATATCCATTCCCGTTGATATGTCGAGATAGTTAAGATTGTCAATCATATCTTTTGTGTCAATTGGCGACCAAGCTGTTGTAATCATGGTATCCGCATTATCATCCAATGTTGGCGTACTAAATATTGAAAGTAATTAAAATTTTTTAAATATAATATAATAATATATAAGAATACGTTATATATAAATATATATTAATGATATATGATAATATGTTATAATAATATATGCTATGATTTATATAATTATTTACCCAAATTTCGCAAAATTTGTCCACATGCGCACCATACGATTTTTAACTAACACTTCTTTTGACCTGGGATCTAAACTTAAGTTGAAGAAACCAAATTTGAAGAGATATCCCATTTCATCACCATGACACACTCCAGGTCTTGAAATGCCTAACATACGCTTGTATAAACCTAATGCACCATCGAATGAGAAACGGTACATATAAACCGGTGCATTGCTATATCGGGCATGAAACCGTGCAGTTTTCCGAATACCTTGCAAGAACATCAGATCGGTCAGTAACTGTAATAAATAAACATATAAGTGTGAACTTAACTAAAACGTTAAAATAATAGTTTATTTTACCGCTATCAATTCTTCTACTGATTCAATACCAACAGATTTAGAACCCAAATAAAATTGACGTATTTCGCGGGTTACATAATCAATATCGTCCGTAACATTGAGGTCACGCGGTATCATACGCGCGAAATCGTTCTCAATAATTTGTAATAATTGAGGATTCTTACGCAAACCTATGAAAAAAGTAATATATATGGCTTTTAATCAAGAATCCATTTATATATATATATATATTTTTTTTTTAAATATATATATCAATTAATAAATTAAAAACATCTATAATAATATCCTTTGGTTGTGTCCAAAATATTTTTTAATTTTGGATCACTTTTGGACTGAAATATGTTATTCGTATCGATATAAAAAACCAATATATATATTAACTCTATGTTATCAATACCTATTTAAGGCAGAAATTGAATTATATATGGTACAAAGCCAATAAATTAACTTACGTCTTATAAACAACATTGCTTCATGTGTATTATATCCGGTTATATATGGCACTTCAGTATTGAATTTTTGCTCCCTATACATATCCAATGGATGTTCAGTAATAAATGGATCTTCATAATAAATGCCCCTATCACCTGGTTTGTTCCAGTAACCTTCAACTATAGGCACAAATGGTAAACCAACATTATTTCGAAAATCCTCTTCCGTCAATGTGGTGGGCGCTGCCTCGACTAATTTCATAGCTGGAACGCGACGTAAAAACTCTAAAATCTCTATTGTATCATTAGCGCCGACATAACCTAAATTTGCCGCCAAACGAAAAGCACGCTCTGTTGAGCTTTCTGTGAGTGACCAGGGATTAAGTACGGAACCACTTTGTGATATAGCACGATGAAATAAACCTTTTCCTAGTGGTGAAAGTAACAAAAGTTGTACGGAAGAAGCGCCAGCAGATTCACCGAAAATAGTCACTTCATTAGGGTTACCACCAAATGATGCAATATTATCACGCACCCATTTTAAGGCAAGTACTTGATCCTAATAATAGAAATATGTTTAATGAAATAAACATTAAAAAAAAAGTTTAATGAAAAAATTAACAAACCTTTAAACCTTGATTCCCAGGTGCATCTGGACCAGCAGTTAAAAATCCTAATGGACCTAATCTATAATTAAGTGTTACCAGTACTATATCTTCTGAGACTAAATAATCTGGACCATAGAGAAAAGTATTTCCGGAACCAAAAGAATAACCGCCGCCATGCAACCAAACCATTACTGGTAATTGTGGATTACTAGAAATATACAATATAACAATATTTCAATGCCATGCCATATAGAGAGCATACAATTTGGTGTTACTTACTCTCCACCTTTAGGCACTCTTTTTGTAAATACATTAAGAAACAAGCAGTCTTCGTCACCCTTAAAAGTATCCAAAATCATATTTTTGTGCGGACAGCTATGTCCTTCACGTGTCGCATCACGTATACCAAGCCAAGGTCTTTCAGGTTCTGCAGCACGAAATCTATAAACATTGAAAAGTCAAGCAACGATATATTATTAAATATTGTGCTTAAAGTTTTCATTTCTCACCTTCTTGTACCTACTGGTGCTTGACCGTAACGTATGCCTTTGAAGCTGTAATAACCGCCACGTTCACCTGATCTATATTTCTGATATCGTCCACGTATTTTTCCATGAAATGTGTTCACCACCACTTTTGTGTCTTGCTACGAAGATAAAATAAATCATTTTAATTTAAT
>NC_051847.1:200432328-200445412 GCF_002237135.1 Teleopsis dalmanni | reverse complement strand
ATTTTAGTTACGACACGGCATATTATAAAATCATCTATATATATGTCTAATGCCATAATATATAACATAATATATATCATTTTACATTAAACTTAATTTCTTCTTTCAGTTTCTTCCTCATTAATCAAACCTAAGATTGTATAAGGTATATCCTCTGAATAAACAGTAAAAAAGATCTCTGCTTATATTATCTGTGCTAGGATATAAGAATACATGAAAAAAAAAAGAATTGAGACTATTGAAGAAGCGATGTGGAGCCAAGGACAGTAACACCGGTAGGCAAACATTATGAGAGGTCACAAGGTTTAAATATAATTATCTAACCATCATAACTATAAATTGTTAGATATTCTTAATACAAGCTAGAAGCATTTTATTTAAAAAAAAAATAATAAAAAATACTACGATTAAATATTTAATGTTTTTAAACTGTTACATGAACACATGTTTTAAATAACAACCAAAAGTTAAGGTTATACAGCAATATACAGCACAATTTATAAGTTCTCTTGGAGAAATGTAGATAATTATTATTTCTAATTAATTTTAATTATATTGAAAAATATTTAGCTTATTATATAACACTTAGATTGCCTAGAGTTATATGGGTTCAAAATTTATTTTAATTAAAAATTGTATCTAGTCTAACTTATAACTTAATACATCTGAGGCTAGTTTCGCTCTATCCATTTAAATTAAAAATGCATTATTAAAACTTTTACTAACTACAACTATAATTAATTGTTTAACTGATTTAATTGTGTATAATTAATAAAATAATTGATTCATATTCAAGATAATTGTCTCCTGGAAAGACAAGTTGATGTCTCTAAATGTAATGTGATAAACCTATATTTTGCAATAATCAGAAATTCAATAAAGTTTATATTTTAATAAATTAAGTAAATTTAATATACTTTTTAAATGCATGTTAAAATTATCATATTAATAATATGATAATATTTAAAAATTAATATTATTTATTTTTTAATGAATAAATATTTAAAAACAAAGTGCAGGTTTTACACTTGACCGGTCTCTCAAACTTTTTAACCTTATCTTCATTAGAACAGTAAAGATTTTCAAGGTTTCTCATTTGTTAACAAAAAACTATCGAATATACCCATTGTATCTGAAGAACTATAGACGATATATTTAAAACGTGATTTACTTGTTCTATGCAGTAATATGGACTTAAATGGATGACTGAAATATATTGGCATTGTTATTCTTCGTATTATAGGCAAAATTAGTAAAACTGAATAATGTTGTTCTTTATCAAATCTAATGTTCAAATGTTTATAAAATATTAAGTAGTTTATACAAGTAATTAGAGTGCCGAAACGTTTCTGGTACAAGGCTTTGCATATGCTTTATAAAAACCTATTGGTTGTTATTGTACTTGTACTTAGTATACAAATTGCTATAACTGAATAACATTTTGTAATCAAAGATAAATGGTTTTGAGAGGTAAAGGTGTTTTACATTTAAGTAGAGGTACATCATTTGAAGTCTACTTCTAAAACTCCACTGAATGATATTACTACAAATTATATTGCAAGGATATTGGATTCTATACTTTTATCACACTTTCAAGGGTATAGAGTTTCATTCTTATTTAAACTAAGTAAATCTAATAAACTCTTTAAATTCCTTAATCATACAATTTACCTATTTACCATCCTATCTAATATTAGCCATTTTAAAAAGAGTAAAGTGAGTGCAAAAACATTTCACAAACGGTACCATGTGAAATAAATTTTTCCTTGAATCAATTATATAAATGACTTTAACGGATATTAAATTCGATCCAATAACGCTGATAGTAGTGAATATTACTCAATAATGCAATAATTTGACCCAATATGCTAATATTACTCGTATTTCTACAATATATGTATGTCAGAAAAGAAGAATGGCTTACTTCGGAAATTTGCCAATATCCGATGCAGCTGCATGAACCGCTTAAAATTATATCTAATAATAGTTATTTGTATGTATTTTTGAATTGAATTTATTTTTCGAGTTTAATTTATTTTTAATCTTTTTTATTTAAGGTTTGTTTTATGGCTATTGATAGTAAAACCTGAGTTAAAGAGATTTTTAATTTTTATAAAAATACTTTAAAGTTTTCTGGTGTATGTGTTTGTGTATACGCGTGTTTACTATATTTATGTATATCTTTTATATAATGTATTTACGTCAAACATTTCATATTTTTTAATAGTTATAAAAAAATATTCAAATAACTTAAACTAAGCAAACTCACAGTAACTTCGTTCATAATTGTTTTGAACAATTGCTTTTGCTAAAGATTTAAGTTGGTTTTTAAATCCCTGTGTTTTATATGGTACCATAATGAGGGCTTAAGTGGATTTTTAGGATCGCTAGTATAACCTAACATAACCTATAAAAAAGGTGCCTTTTAGTATTAGCATGTATTGTCTTAGTCCAAGTATTATGAACACGTATTAAATGTTAAAATTTTTATAGAAAATTACTACCCTATATATTAAATCATTTTGATTAAAGTGCCTCCAATTCAAATAATGTTTTAATGTTCTAACTTCTTATACGATAGTTTTTTATTTGTACTATGAAAAACTAGGCAATTCAAAAATCAAAATCTGTTGATTTTCTAACTCGCTGTACCGCGAAGCTTTTTTGCACAACAGCTAAGAAATTGTTTCCTTACCCCAAATGGTAATCTGATTACAACAAAAACAAAAAAGGCTAAAGCAAAAGGAGCGATTAACAATAACAGCATGATGTCAGTAAGAGAAAGGCCGCCAGCGAGTGTTGTAATTAATATGCGCTGTAGTAAAGCAAAGAAAAAATTTTTACATACAAATTTTAATTATAAAGTTGAAATTATTAATTGATTATAGAGAATATTTCGTATTGTAATTATAAGTGTAGTAAAGATAAAAGAGTGTTTTAAAATAATATAAGCTAAATTAATAGTTTTTAAAATCATTTTCGTTTCTAATCGCATCAAAGATTGACGCCATTTTCGGAATTTGTACTGTGTATATAAAATTGTACAAAATGCCGGTTTTCTTAAATATACAATTTTGAAATATGTAAAAATAACTGTACAATATAGTTAAATAGAATTGTTAAAATATAAAATAGTTATTATATTTTATGTTTGAAATTTTGTCGTGAACCTGTAAATTTAAATTCGTATGATTCCGCTAATAAATAACATTACATATGATATTGAATCAACTTTTTTCAACATAGCAGCAAAGCAGCGCAGCAGCAGAATTATTGATAATAATTGATGTTCAGAGTAGCGTACAAGGTAAGTCAATTAATAGTTTTCTTTACATGCAACAATTGCATAGAAAAATATTTTTCGTTTAATTTAAATTAAATTTTAACGATATCTGTTTTATAAAGTGATTGTTAATAAAACATGTATAAAAAAATATTAATAAAATGTTAATAAAATTATAATAAAATAAATATGGTAATTGAATTCTTTGAGTGTGATGAAATGTTAAATGTTGGCAAAGTTATGTTTTATAAGTTTGAAAAATCAATTATATCCCAATAGTCAAATAAAGCTTAAAATTAAAATTTAATTATAAAATTATTTAAATTTATATAATTTTAATATCGTATTAAAAATATTACATTACATTACGTATCATATAAAAACAAAGTACTTTAAATAAAAATAACTTTTGTGTTGTACTTTAAATCAAAGTGTGGGGAATCAATCAATCCCTCGATTGTGCACTGTGGTGGAAATGTTCTTCTATTTATCAAAATAAATAAACAATTTATTTATCATTTAAAATGTTTTGTCGAAAAAAAATTATAAGTTGATTTAGATTTGAATATAACTTTTTTATTTTAGTATAAGTCAATTTAATAAAAATGTCATTTAATAAAAAGTATTAAACATTTTATATACATTATTTTTTAGCAAGTATAAATACTATTAAGTCTTCAACTTGACCAGATTTAATTATATATATGTGAGCACATATTTGCACTATTATTATTTATCAGTTGTAAAAGAAAATAGCTGGTTTAGTTTATAATAAAATAATAATTTAAACTAATAACAACCATACAAGTTTGATATAAGGGGCGTACATTTATATGTGATTGATTTAAGTGCGATTGATTTATTAATTATCTACTCCGATGCAAGTTAATTTTCATATATATATATATATATATATATATTAAAAGTATTGTATTTGCATATTTAAAATACACAATAAATAATCCAAAGTTTATAACTCCTACTGCTAATTTCTGTATATACAGATATATATATATATATATATATGCAAATATTTGCAAAATGATATATTGTACAACATCATTTAAAAGAAATGTAACCATTAGTTAGTTTATTATATTTCTTATTTCATTTTTTTTTTTATTGTACAACATTATCTAAAACATTCATCAATTAATTTATAATTCAAAGATAACAAAACTGCAAAATATTTCATAATATACATTAGCACGAATATCATATATATTCATATATATGTATGTATGCACATAGCACTTCGCAACAAAAATACATTTCTTAATAATTATAAATTAAGAATAAGAAAAAAAATACAAAAAAGTTAATTATTTCATTATTATTGTCTTGTTGCAGTAATTAGTAAATGACATTTAAAAAAAAAATAAAAAAATTTCTTAACTAATATTTAATTTAAAGATGTCCACATGGATCGTGAAGTTAAATGTTGTATATGAGTATCTATTTTCCCGTAAATATTTTATTAGTCAATTACAAATTGTTTTGCTTGCAAAACAATAATTTCTTTGTTTTTATTAAATGTTTTATATCTCTTTCTAAAATTTAAAAGTATTTTAAATTATTTAAGTGTTAAAAATGATTGCCACAATCGCCAGCAAGTCAGGCATAAAGCATTTGAATTTAATTTTTGAAGACTCTGTCTAGAAAACTATATACGAAGCCATTATTTATATATCCATATGTTTGTAAGCTTCAGTAGTCTCGTTGCAAATTTTTATCTGTTCGTCTTATTAGTTACTATCTGTGAACTGTATGCTCGTTTGAGTATCTACAGTTGTTGCTGCCAGTTTTGGAACTACGTAATTTTATGACCAAATGATACATGCTATAGTTACTCTTTACGAGTGCGATATCTTAAATGCCTCAAGTTGCTGATATAAGCATTGTTTCATGTTCGTACTTCACATATGTTTATATGAAACTAAACTTAATGAATATCTCACAGTAGATATGTATTCATCTGTGTTATTGATTTTATTTTTGTTTATTTCTTAATCTGCAATTTTTCTTTTACGTCTTTTTAAAATGAAAATTGCTTAAGATTGAAGCCTCTTTTAAATGTTTTCAATTATATGCACGAATGTATCTTAGTTTTATGTAACAGATTAGTAAGATTTTCATCATAACGTAATTGTATAAGAAATGCAATTAAAAAAACTTAAAACTGACCAATCTAAATAGATTGAAATCAATATCTGCTTAATATGAAATAGTTCTAATGCTATTTATATGAGATAAACATAGCTTTTGCTGATTAGGGTTCAATTACGTCAAACATATGTTGTAGAAATATGTTTATGTACAGACATTAAAAACAAAGACTGACTCATAATTCCTTGAGATTATCCACATTTAAGCTTCATATAAAAAAATAGAAAAAAGTTTAAAATAAATGTTTAATCTCTAAGGAAGCTATGACAAATAAGCAGTTTTGAAATAACTAAATTTAGTTTTCTCACTAAATGGCAAAACAGCTGAATATAATTCCTAGTTCCAACAAACTATAAAAATTGCAAGACATATAATATAATAGAAATTCTAGTAAAATGTCTATATTGTAATTACTTAGAAACGTGATTCTAGTTTAATGTTTATATTGTAATTACTTAGAAACGTGATGAGGTAACTAGCCCCTTCTTAGTAAATATTCCATGAGAATCCAGTGAAAACCGCATGATTTTATCGAAATGTAAGTTGACCTATAAAGTAGTAACTCCGCAAGATAATACTTATAGAATTGCTGACAAAACTGTTTAAGTTTATAAGGGTATTACGTATATTCTAAATACAGTCAAACTTACATAACTCGAATTTCCTAAAATTTGAGCTAAATAGGAAACTTTAACTCGAAGCCTCTATAAGTCGAACCTTTTTTATGTAAAATGGTACTACGTGTTATGGATGTTTGACTGTATTCCTCATCTCCAAGTTATTACGCTACGAACCTTACGTTATTACGTATCATTTTAGTGAATTAGATGTGAATAGTATTCAAATGAAGAATTTCGAATAACTGAATACTTAAATCAAAAGTGACAAAAGTAATACTAATAAATTACAAATGGCTATCAGTTATTTAAAAGACTACAAGGAAACATTTTTTCAAAACAATCTATATAAAAATATTAGTTACTAAAATTCAAATTTTGTGTATGTAATTAATAATTAGCTAGACAATTCCTTCGCAGTAAATTGTTTTTCAATTAGAGAGTATTTAGGTTGTATAGATATGTTTAAAAAAGATTTTTTTTTCGTTAGAAATAATCAGATAACTCACATTTAAAGAATGAATTTTCAAATGCCTGACTACCATACGCTCTATTTATAATACATTCTAATTATAATCCAACTTATATCCCTACAAATATCTATCGCATCAAATATAGAAGTTCGAACCAGCATTAAATATCGATATATTTTAGTTCTATAATTATTGTAAATATTTTATTTTTTGTTTTATATTTTAAACTTTAAAATACAAAACATTATATATACCATAACATTATATATACAAAACTTATTTTTATTGTATTAAAGTAACAATTTTTAAAAAGAATATATAAAGCAAAGCATCTTTTATTAAATTAATTTAATTGAAATAAAAACATTTTTGTCACAATAATATTTTTTAAAATAAAATAACTTGTTATGTATATACTTATATAAAAAAACTTGATTTCATATAAAAAATTATAATGTACGAAACAAAAAACAATTTTACTTTTTGTATAATCAGTAAAAATATATCTAAATAAAACGATTAACAAAATTTGTTCACAAACAACGAATTATGCAAATTAATAAGTAATTTAAAATAAAAAAGATTTTTTATTTGGAAAGAAGAAATTAAATTTCACATTAATACAGGGTCGCGGTCATCGTTAATTTAAAATTCTCAAAAGAAAAAAACATTTAAATTACAAGCATTTGTATGCAATGATTGTCACACTATAAACATTACATAGTTTTAAAAACATGATCTACTGCACGTGTATTCGACCATTTTAAATCATATAAACACATATTATGGTATCGATTTATAAAGGTTATAGAGCACGTTTACACTCACGCAATTACTTAAGAAATGTGCAGCTATATGTGTTGTTTTTCATATAAAATCTATACAAAAATGAGCTAATTATTATTCGATAATTGTAAATGTAAACATAGCATTAATCTTTATTGTTTACTGAATACATACATACATATATTGGTTTCTGTAGAACAAGATATAGAGCTAAATAATACAACATATTACGCTTGTCATAATTATCTTTGTAGAACATGATCCTAATGATATATATAGAAATATGGAATTATTTAAAAAAACATCAATAAAGGATTTTTTAAATTTTATTGGAATAAAAAGTGACCTATAGCCAGCAAATAAATAAAAAAAAATTATTATAAAATACAGGTCGATAAACAAATTTAAAGTTTAATTAGGTTAATGAAAGAATATAACATCCCCAGCCAAGAATATGTCGGGAATTAATTAAATGACATATATCATTTAATTAACTATATCATTAAATACCATATATCATTAACCAGAAATGTCAGATATACATATATATAGTACCTTGGCTGAATAAATTTCTGTTCTATCGCTTTCGGGAATTCCTTTTTCATTTAAAACCCGAAACAAAAGAGGTTGAAAAAGTGAATCATTTACAATTGAATTAAAAATTGCTAAGTCCAACAATTTATTGCAGTTTGACTATAAAAAAGAATATACATGGTTAAACTGTTTTCTATAACAGAATGTTTGAAAGGAGATATCACTACTTGTGAGATTTACATAATCAGGAATGCTTGTGACTTTATTATGCTTTACACATTATGCTTTGCTACACTGAGAACTTTCACCCTATTTTATTCCATTTAATTATTACTTCAAATAAAAACTTAACGTTTCAAACACCATAAACTGTAGTAGCCTATTCTCTCTGATAAATAACACGACCGTTTTTGAACTGTCTTGCTTCTTGTTAAGCTAAATGGTTTCAGTAGTTATTTTTGTAAAGTAGTTGGTTGCAAGTAATATACATACGTAGCATCAAACGCAAAATAACTAAAAAATAATGTTACAAGAACTACAGCTTAAGCGCCAGTTAACAGCACTAAAGAAAAGAAAAACGGTAATGATTTTGTAATATTTCTGGAGGATCAATATTAAAAACAGAAAATTTTTACCAACTTAGAAAAACTAATTAATGATATTATTTAATATTTTTAAATTTATTAATTCAATCATTTAATTAAAATAATTCATAAATTTTCTTTGGGATAATCCATAGAAGAGATTACACGTCGTCTAATTTATATTGTTAAGCAAAACATATTATTTCGACATATGTAAATTAAATTAAAAATTTACTTATCATGTTGGTCTGCTTTATAATAATAGGAATTACATAGAATACTTTAATGATCATTATCATAATACCTTGAAGTTAACCAGAATTTAGTATTTGTTGTGCTTAACCTTTGAGATATAAAAAGGCAGAGTGTCACGTAGCAAAGTTAAGTAACATATGTAGATACATATATATAAGCAAATTTAAAAATAGAAAAAAAAGACATGCAGAATAATCTTTTTAATATATATATATAAATATATATGTTTACATATATACAATATTATTTTTAAACATTATTATATTGCTTACTAATAGTTAGCTATATATTTAAAGAGCTGTTTCAAATTACAACAGTAAAATGAGTCGTACGAAAATATTTTGTAATAAAAATTAACATGTAAATAATGTAAAATATTTGACGAAGTAATAAATAAGTTCTTTATATAGAAACATATTAACTAAATACGTAAATATAATAACAGAAATAATACATTCCAAGCAACAAAACTACACGAACTTCTAATAGAATAAAACTTAGACAGGTATCGGCAATCAAAACTTTTATTTTGTAGTAAAATTATAATAATATGGTAACTGCACTTTTGAGGTCAGCGATCAAAGAGTTGTAGTTGAGAACAAATTGAATATTTATTAAAATAAAAAGTAAATAAATAAATAATTTGGAAGAGATCTAAATTATTTGGGGTCTCTATTCTTACCCACTTCACAAAGTTGTTATCATTCAAAATTAGGGACTTTGTCAAGTTTATAGACTTGCTAGATTGGTTTACCTTTACTTGAATGGAGAAGTCTTGTCTTTTGGCGTTCTTCATATGCTAACCTCTAGTTTGTGTATGAACAGTGTTAATCCGGGTCATTAGTTATGCTCAAGTAGGCTTAGGCACAAGGCCGCTATTTCAACCTTGCCTGACCTAAATATGTTAACAGGAATAATATATCTTAAGCAGCAGAAGCTGCTCTATTAGATGACAAAAAAAATTTGTTTTATCATTTTCGGTTTCAGAGGATTACATGAACAATACATGAACAAATTCATAGAGGTTACGGTACCGTTCTTACTGCTATATAAAACAAGAATTGCTGCAGATGTACATTTTAAGATTTTATACAAGATTCATGAAATCTTTCATATTGGATTGCTATAGAAACTCAAAAAACAGTTACACTTTCCTTTGTCTTAAAATCGTATAGAAACGATCGTCACTTTATATCCAAAATATATGAGGAAATATATTAACAGGAATGATATACCTAAAGCAGCAGAAACAAAAGTATCAAGTATATATCAATAGTACCTTAGGTAACAAAATCGCTGTCCTATAATTTTCGGTCTCAGAGAATTACATGAACAATTTAATAAATTTATAGATGTTACGGAAGGTATACTGCATATATGAGTTATTCTTGTGTGAAGTATAAGATTCATGAAATCACTCATTATGTACTACTTTATAATCTTAAAAAGCTAGTACCCTATCCTATCCCTAGTATAGTAACGACCGCCAATTTGCATTCAAAATAAATGAGAAAATATATTGTTAGGAATGATATGCCTTTAGTAGCAGAAGAACGACAATTTCTGTTGAAATTGGAGCTAGAATGAGAACAACTATTCATTCTTCTTTAAATAGTTCAAATAATTGGCTCTCTCTTGTATATAAGGTATACTTTGCTTTAATATTAATTAGGATATATTAAACTAGATATTTATAATATTCTGTTTATCACCAGACTTCAAATAGATTAGTTCTTTCTTGCATTTTAAGTATACTTTTCCTTATGATTAGTTAGGATAAATTAAACTATAAATTTATAGTAATATGTTTAGTGAACTGAAAACAATGTATTATATTCATTCGCTATGCAAATTTTGAAGTAATAAACAGATAAAAAATAAAAAAGATTTTATAAACTCACCTTTCTGTTGCGAATCAGTTTAGCCAAATCCACAGCGGGTATTTCCAGCAGATGACTACGTATTGGCGGCAGCTTTTTACGGTTCACTTTGATGTTGGTGAAACGGCTGTAGGGTACAACAAACCAACTGAAGACGATCATGGCCGACCGCAGAAAGCGCCGCATGATGTACCCCATAATCCTGGAACAAAGTAGCACAGCAATTTTGGCGATTTTTATTAAAACTGGGTCACGAAAAAAATATATATATTTCTTTTGTTTTTTTTTTTTTTGTATTTGTATTTAGCAATTTAATTACTGCTAGATTTAATAACTTAATAGTTATTAATATCTGGCTAAATATACTATTTAATTTTATATTTTATGGTAATTTCCTTTCTTCAATTTGAATTATACTTGAATATTTGTATTGTGAAGCATTGTAGGGATATAACACAGACACACCACAGACATAATTGCAAGATCGTTTTCGAGCTGTTGTGAGATACACTGCAACACACTTGCTTGCTGTTAAGGGATTGTGCAATATGCTACATATGCTGCAACCGTTGGAGATTGAAATAAAAATACGTTGTTGTTGTTGCACTTTTGCTGTTGTTGTTGGTTGTGCTTTTGCCAACTTGCACAATTTACAACTCCAGTTGGCTTTAACAGCCAGCCAAAAGTCAAAAAAAAAAATAGGTATGCGAAGATCGGCCAGCACAACTTCTGACACACAAGTGCTTTGAGCGCAGGGAACGTTCAAGCGACGATCGCTGAGCAAGTGTTGCAGTTCCTGGCGATTTTGTTGCCAGTTGTAGGCAGCAGCAACAAATATGTGTTGTGAGTTTTGTTGTAAG
Source organism: Teleopsis dalmanni (assembly GCF_002237135.1). NCBI lineage: Eukaryota > Metazoa > Arthropoda > Insecta > Diptera > Diopsidae > Teleopsis > Teleopsis dalmanni. The sequence goes on along the minus strand of NC_051847.1, from coordinate 200,433,974 downwards.
TTTACTAATTGCTTCGATTTGTTGTTTTTTCTTCTTTATTAATAATTTTTTTTAGTTAAACACATTGCTTTAGGAATTTTTTGATTCGTTTATGAGTGTTGAGTTTATCATTTTATTTTTTTTCTTGTGCCACATTTTTTAACTTATAAGTGCAGTTAAAAATACAATTCAAGTTGTAGATTTGAACACCAAACATTTTGTATCTTTTATGGTCTGCAGTAAATGCCTTAAGCACCTTAATTGCTAGCTTGTTTTATTATTTACATTGTTTTCTTTTTTAAGAATATCTATGAAAACCATTTAATTAATTTTTTTTATATGTATATATGGTATATATATTTATTATATATATTATTAAAAAGTAATGTTTTAAAATTGTTTACATAAATGTATAATTAAAATTATTTTCAACGCCTTGGCGGTTTTCTCATTAAAATCTCAGCGTTTTAAAATAAACATTTTTAGTTAATTATTAAATATATTTTCTCTTTTGATATTTCATTATTTTGCTTTTGCAACTGCAAAATTTTATGCACAATTTAACACAATTTGATGCAATTCTTTTTCGTTTTAAAGAAACCGAAGCTGAAGTTTTGAAACAAACCATAAAAGAAACGCTTTCAACCGCACGCGGCGTCACAACCTCAACGCACGAAATACGCTGTACAAATAAAATAAGCGACTTGTTTGCAAATACATTTAAGCGCGACTCTCTTCATCGAACCCAGCACAAAAAATCTATATGGGTTTTGTTTTGTTGTTGCAAGTTTGCAATTCGCAAAGAAAAAACTTGTTCAGTTAACGAACATTACGTATACGAAATGATCTGAACTAATTACTTCAAACCTGTCCATACTGCTTCAAACAAGTTGTATGTAAAGTTTTACTCGTTTACTTAAAACCTTTTTTAATTAATTTTATAATCCAAAGTTCAAAGCATCGTCCATTCAGTGTTAACTCAAACACCGAGTTTTCGTTGTATACTGAAGCAGCTTAAATGTAAGTTCGATTTCGATTTTCAACAGAAGTTCCAACATGTTTGAGTTCGAGGTTACGAATGCAAAATGCGCAAAAAATTTACTTACAAACATGTCTTTTATTGTCTTGAGATTAGCTTAGCTTAATTATGCCTTATCAACATTGTTTCCGTTTTAAAGTTCAATAAAAAAGTACCCAACAATTATATGAGAATAAGGTACATATTACCTATATTTATTCTAGTAAAATTTGCAATTAGTTTTCGTGGTGGGTAATGAGTAAGTTGCAAAATAAACTATTATATACAAACTTAACTTTTCTATTACACTTTATTGAATGGCAAACTAATTAGTGTTGGGATTTTTATATCAATAAAGCAGATTCTTAGAAGCATCCCTGGCGAGTGAAAACGCAGACATATTGGAGTTGATAAAAATTATATACCATATATACCACATTATATCATACATATTATACCATATTATGAAGTTTATAATATGGTATATAGGGGATTGCAGATAGGTTAGGTTGGGTTAGGTTAGGGTGCGTGCTGGCAATTATCAACACTATGACAGTTATCAACACTCGGGGGCATATATTACCCATTATAATGCCCTCAAAGATTTTGCCGTAATGGACGAGTTGCTAACATTCTTCGTGTACTGCAG
>NC_051847.1:200410880-200432228 GCF_002237135.1 Teleopsis dalmanni | reverse complement strand
TTGTAACTGACCGTAGAGGTAATAAATTCCTTAAAAATTTATTGGATAGTTCTTATGGTAAAAGTACAGTTGTACTCTTTAGCAATTATTTCAATTGTTTACTCTAGTAGTGTTTTTAGGATAAAACAATGTGGGGTTACTACACTTATTTATTTGAACCCACTGTGCATTATTAAAAAAGATGTCTGTTGGTTTATCTGAAATTCAATTAATTATATTTAATAATAAATATATTATACTACAATAATAGTATATATGTTATCAAATTCATCATATTTATATTAACATTTTGTTTATATTCTAACTTAATTTATTTAAATTTTTCTAAGTTTAAGATTTTAGTCCACGAGAAGGCACCACAATGGATTTTACAGTCTTTATGTGTATTTATGGGTATCGAACTAAAGTATAATGCCTTTTCAAAAATTTTGAGTCCTTAACAAATATTTTGATGAAGCAACTAATCTATGGAACTAATTTAAAGAATTTATACTTAATTTTACTTAATTTTGATGTAATGAGCATATTTTCAAGTATTGTTTGAAACGCAGTTTCTACAACAATAAAATTTACAACAATAAAATTAATTATTAATAAGCGTGTATTTTCATATTTTTATATAAGTCTTTGGTTTCTCTATTATTTTGTTTTTATATAAAAATTACGATTGATTGAATATTTCCAAAATTAATAATATCACTAGAAACTTGATATTCACAGTTCATTATATTTACACTAAAGTTTTTTTCCTCTGTGTGAATAATTATAACATAATACTTTACACAATGAGATAATATTATTACGTTTTCTTTAACTTATTGACCTGTAAGATAGAAGCTTATTGATTAAAATTATTCAATCAATTTGCAATGTTTGTCGATATTGTGTAATCCCGTTCTTTTTTGAAATATTTAAATTAGTTGTTATGAAAGTGATATACTAGAAACCGTTTTGTAGTGCTTTAGTTTAACTATATATATAATTTTATATATTTGTTTCTTTGTCTTGAGAGTTTATTTAATTAACTTTTTAATAAAGATACTTATAACTCAAAAAAATCAAGTACTTGTAATATATAACATAATATTAACTCAATTTCGTACACTAACTTCCCCAGTTAGTACTTCCACAGCTTCATTACTCCTTCAATGACAAAATCTACTACTACGTCTGTTTTCTATTACCACTACAAAGATTTTTTTCGTTAGGACATTATCTTCCGATATATACAAGTCAAGAAAAACAATGAGTATTAGTTATCTGAAGAATGGCAATATCGTAGCAAATGTAATGTAGCTCATGATTTAATCGAGAGGTCATTCGCCGTCTATTTGTGTAGATATAAAGATGTTATAAGAAACTTTTTTCCCGAACTCTTCGTCTGCTACAGTCTTATTCTGCGATATAGTTCATGTTGCTGCGGTATATAAAACTACAGGTGGAAGGAGTGATTTATAGTGTCAGTTTCGTCAGCAGAGAAATATCAATATACCAGTGGTACTGACTAAATAAAATATTAGATAATATTTGTATTAAACATATGCAATTGTTTTACTTTTGCAATTTTATTTTAATTGTTAAGATTTCGCCATTAAAACTCTGTTTTAAAACAGGGCTGGTCCAATTTCAACAAATTCATGATTTTATAATGACCTGTTGATTTGAAATCAGAAACTGTTGAAGCAATTGGAACTGATATGATATTAACACCAGGTCAAAGGTTTATACCAATTCAATTAATGCAATTGATACGGTTTAAGGTAAAATTAGTATTAAAGCAAATTTCATACAAGAGTAGAAAGTAAGACCTAATGTTTATTCTACTTTAAGTGCAGAGAAATTTTCGAGGGTGATACATAATTTTCTTTCTATCTCAAATGCTTTTCTTAAGCACATATCTTAAGTCTATATGTCATATGTTTAGTTAAGTTCAAGTTTTAATATCATTTTATCATATTAAATGCTTCCGTTATTATTTTGTTTATAAAAAAGCAAAGTTCAAACTCATAATAAATAACAGATATAGTAACAAAAAAAATTAATCTAAATTTTTTATGCTGACTTCAGTTTTTTTTACGATATAAAAACCGAAAGCGGCAAAGATAATTGAACAACATGCAATGATAATGATTATAAAACACAAAAAATAGACTAATGAAAATAATTTTAAAAAATATAGAACATTTAAGAAAAATGAAAAATTATTTAACATTTTTATTTTTTAAAGAAAAATCTAAACTTCAGCTATAACAAAACCTATTAAGCACTTACATAGGTATCAGCTCAGGTATTGAACCCACAAGTGAAGGTCAGGTGTTTAGCACATACTGCAGTTCAACAATTAATTACAATTCTATTATTTAATAAAAAAAAGAAAATTTGTATATAACACATATAATTGCTAAAGTCAAGGGCATTATAAATTCAATATATATATACATATATATATGTTATATATATTATATCTTACGCTTATTTCGTTTTCTATTTTATATAATTTTATATAGTAAGAAAATCCCATTTTATTATCACTGTGTAAAATAAACATTAAAGAGATAATATACCATATTAGATACATATATAACAGAATTATTGTTTTGATAAATGTCATATAATCAATAGATTATTTCCGTGTGTGTGTATATTTTTTTTATTTGATCCATGCAACGTTTATATAGATATGACATGATCTTTTTATACAATATCCATTCCAGTTTAATTCGGTCAAACTTAATTATTTTCCCAATGAATTCAAAAAATGGTTTGATGACACATGATCTATGGTATTTGAATGAACCAATTTTTAGATATTAAGAGTTTTTGACTGAAGGTTATTTGGGTAGTTTCTTTTTTTTGATAAGATACTTTAAAAGTCTTAGGCTCAAATATCATCTTCAGAGTTCATGCAGTTTTATTAACAAACACAATATGTTGTCCTTTAGCACATTGAATAAAAGGTGACAACAGTCATACCATTCAATCGATAACTCTTTCAAATTAACTTACATAAAATGCATATACAAAATGTTATACTAACAGATAAATTAGGAAAAAATTTGATAATGTGCCATAATATCACATTAATATATAAATATATATATATGATATAGATAATATGAAAATAAAATTAAGCAAAAAAGAAAAAAAATTTTGTGTCCCAAGGTCACAAAAGGTCATTTGTTTTATTATGCACCCAGGTAATAGAGATTACGGATATATGTAAGTCTGGCACCATGTATTTTTTCTTGCATTTCACACTAGAGTTCAGGTGTGCCTCTGCGTTGACAATCTTTCTCTTCCAGTTAAGATGCCATATAATAGGCTGTATAAAGTAGTCAGTCAAAATGATTAGCTTATAATTCTCTTAAGTACTATGACACATAGATTAAGTAAAAGAGGCTTTCAAACAGTTTACAAACCAGTAACGTAGTGAAGGCTCCGCAGAGAAGCGAAACAGCAACTGGATCAGTTGTTCCAGAGCAAAAATGGGGAGTTTAAGTCTTTTCAAGTAAAATGCGTGTTCGCACACCTATTCATTTTTTTAGATACTGTTTCTTATGTTTCACTTCTGTTAGTAATAAGCTTTATATTTTTCTTTTAATGTTTAATTTTTTATTAATCGTAAGTTGTTATTTAGAGACAATGCATTTTAGCAGTTCTTCTCCAATATTATTTGTATAAAACAACTTAAAAATTTTGGATTTTATAGGTTTTCTTTAGTTTTCTTTATTTTTTCCCTCAGTTTATTGCTTGATATTAAACGCAATAATTATATTGATCTTTAAGAGATCTTAAGTCTGTGTATCTATATTCGTTTATTATTTCATTTTGACTATATAGATTTTCTGATTAGTCTATATAGTCAGAGCTCTATACCTTTGACTATATTTCTCTTTTGTGTTATATTTTTGTTATCTGCAAACCGAAGATAACAGTACACGAAGATAACAAATGTTAGCAACTCGTCCATTACGGCAAAATCTTTGAGGGCATCATAATGGGTAATATATGCCCCCGAGTGTTGATAACTGTCATAGTGTTGATAATTGTCAGCACGCACCCTAACCTAACCCAACCTAACCTATCTCCAATCCCCTATGTACCATATTATAAACTTCATAATATGGTATAATATGTATGGTATAATGTGGTATATATGGTATATAATTTTTATCAACTCCAATATGTCTGCGTTTTCACTCGCCAGAGATGCTTCTAAGAATCTGCTTTATTGATATAAAAATCCCAACACCAATTAGTGTGCCATTCAATAAAGTGTAATAGAAAAGTTAAGTTTGTATACAATAGTTTATTTTGCAACTTACTCATTACCCACCTCGAAAACTAATTGCAAATTTTACTAGAATAAAAATAGGTAATATGTACCTTATTCTCATGAAATTGCTGGGTACTTTTTTATTGAACTTTAAAACGGAAACAATGTTGATAAGGCATAATTAAGCTAAGCTAATCTCAAGACAATAAAAGACATGTTTGTAAGTAAATTTTTTGCGCATTTTGCATTCGTAACCTCGAACTCAAACATGTTGGAACTTCTGTTGAAAATCGAAATCGAACTTACATTTAAGCTGCTTCAGTATACAACGAACACTCGGTGTTTGAGTTAACACTGAATGGACGATGCTTTGAACTTTGAATTATAAAATTAATTAAAAAAGGTTTTAAGTAAACGAGTAAAACTTTACATACAACTTGTTTGAAGCAGTATGGACAGGTTTGAAGTAATTAGTTCAGATCATTTCGTATACGTAATGTTCGTTAACTGAACAAGTTTTTTCTTTGCGAATTGCAAACTTGCAACAACAAAACAAAACCCATATAGATTTTTTGTGCTGGGTTCGATGAAGAGAGTCGCGCTTAAATGTATTTGCAAACAAGTCGCTTATTTTATTTGTACAGCGTATTTCGTGCGTTGAGGTTGTGACGCCGCGTGCGGTTGAAAGCGTTTCTTTTATGGTTTGTTTCAAAACTTCAGCTTCGGTTTCTTTAAAACGAAAAAGAATTGCATCAAATTGTGTTAAATTGTGCATAAAATTTTGCAGTTGCAAAAGCAAAATAATGAAATATCAAAAGAGAAAATATATTTAATAATTAACTAAAAATGTTTATTTTAAAACGCTGAGATTTTAATGAGAAAACCGCCAAGGCGTTGAAAATAATTTTAATTATACATTTATGTAAACAATTTTAAAACATTACTTTTTAATAATATATATAATAAATATATATACCATATATACATATAAAAAAAATTAATTAAATGGTTTTCATAGATATTCTTAAAAAAGAAAACAATGTAAATAATAAAACAAGCTAGCAATTAAGGTGCTTAAGGCATTTACTGCAGACCATAAAAGATACAAAATGTTTGGTGTTCAAATCTACAACTTGAATTGTATTTTTAACTGCACTTATAAGTCAAAAAATGTGGCACAAGAAAAAAAATAAAATGATAAACTCAACACTCATAAACGAATCAAAAAATACCTAAAGCAATGTGTTTAACTAAAAAAAATTATTAATAAAGAAGAAAAAACAACAAATCGAAGCAATTAGTAAACTTACAACAAAACTCACAACACATTTTTGTTGCTGCTGCCTACAACTGGCAACAAAATCGCCAGGAACTGCAACACTTGCTCAGCGATCGTCGCTTGCACGTTCCCTGCGCTCAAAGCACTTGTGTGCCAGAAGTTGTGCTGGCCGATCTGGCCGATCTTCGAATACCTATTTTTTTTTTTTGACTTTTGGCTGGCTGTTAAAGCCAACTGGAGTTGTAAATTGTGCAAGTTGGCAAAAGCACAACCAACAACAACAACAGCAAAAGTGCAACAACAACAACGTATTTTTATTTCAATCTCCAACGGTTGCAGCATATGTAGCATATTGCACAATCCCTTAACAGCAAGCAAGTGTGTTGCAGTGTATCTCACAACAGCTCGAAAACAATCTTGCAATTATGTCTGTGGTGTGTCTGTGTTATATCCCTACAATGCTTCACAATACAAATGTTCAAGTATAATTCAAATTGAAGAAAGGAAATTACCATAAAATATAAAATTAAATAGTATATTTAGCCAGATATTAATAACTATTAAGTTATTAAATCTAGCAGTAATTAAATTGCTAAATACAAATACAAAAAAGAAAAAAAAACAAAAGATATATATATATTTTTTTCGTGACCCAGTTTTAATAAAAATCGCCAAAATTGCTGTGCTACTTTGTTCCAGGATTATGGGGTACATCATGCGGCGCTTTCTGCGGTCGGCCATGATCGTCTTCAGTTGGTTTGTTGTACCCTACAGCCGTTTCACCAACATCAAAGTGAACCGTAAAAAGCTGCCGCCAATACGTAGTCATCTGCTGGAAATACCCGCTGTGGATTTGGCTAAACTGATTCGCAACAGAAAGGTGAGTTTATAAAATCTTTTTTATTTTTTATCTGTTTATTACTTCAAAATTTGCATAGCCAATGAATATAATACATTGTTTTCAGTTGACTAAACATATTACTATAAATTTAAAGTTCAATTTATCCTAACTAATCATAAGGAAAAGTATACTTAAAATGCAAGAAAGAACTAATCTGGTCTGGTCTGGTGATAAACAGAATATTATAAATATCTAGTTTAATATATCCTAATTAATATTAAAGCAAATTCTACCTTATATACAAGAGAGAGCCAATTATTTGAACTATTTAAAAAAGAATGAATAGTCGTTCTCATTCAAGCTCCAATGTCAACAGAAATTGTCGTTCTTCTGCTACTGAAGGCATATCATTCCTAACAATATATTTCCTCATTTATTTTGAATGCAAAATGGCGGTCGTTACTATACTAGGGATAGGATAGGGTACTAGCTTTTTAAGATTATAAAGTAGTACATAATGACTGATTTCATGAATCTTATACTTTACACAAGAATAACTTATATATGCAGTATATCTTCCGTAACATCTATAAATTTATTAAATTGTTCATGTAATTCTCTGAGACCAAAAATTATAGGACAGAGATACCTAAGGTACTATTGATATATCTGATACTTTTGTTTCTGCTGCTTTAGGTATATCATTCCTGTTAATATATTTCCTCATTTATTTTGAATATGAAGTAACTTTCCTTAGTGTAACTGTTTTTTGAGTTTTTTGAGCAATCCAATATGAAAGATTTCATGAATCTTGTATAAAATCTTAAAATGTACATCTGCAGCAATTCTTGTTTTATATAGCAGTAAGAACGGTACCGTAACCTCTATGAATTTATTCATGTATTGTTCATGTAATCCTCTGAAGACGAAAATGATAGGACAAATTTTTTTTGTCATCTAAGTTACTATTTATTTATATTATTCCTGTTAACATATTTAGGTCAGGTAAGGTTGAAATGGCGGCCTTGTGCCAAAGCGTATTTGAGCTGAACTAATAACCCGGTTTAACGTTCTTCATACGCCAACTAGAGGTTAGCATATGAACAACGCCAAAAGACAAAACTTCTCCATTCAAGTAAGAGTAAACCAATCTGGTAAGTCTATAAACTTGGCAAAGTCCCTAATTTTGAATGATAACAACTTTGTGAAGTGGGTAAGAATAGAGACCCCGAATATTTTAGATCTCTTCCAAATCATTTATTTATTTACTCTTTATTTTGATAAATATTCAATTCGCTGAATTGAATACTCTTTGATCGCTGACCTCAAAAGTGCAGTTACCATATTATTATAATTTTACTACAAAATAAAAGTTTGATTGCCGATACCTGTCTAAGTTTTATTCTATTAGAAGTTCGTGTAGTTTTGTTGCTTGGAATGTATTATTTCTGTTATTATATTTACGTATTTAGTTAATATGTTTCTATATAAAGAACTTATTTATTACTTCGTCAAATATTTTACATTATTTACATGTTAATTTTTATTACAAAATATTTTCGTACTACTCATTTTACTGTTGTAATTTGAAACAGCTCTTTAAATATATAGCTAACTATTAGTAAGCAGTATATTAATGTTTAAAAATAATAATGTATATATGTAAACATATATATTTATATATATATATGTTAAAAATATTATTCTGCATGTCTTTTTTTTCTATTTTTAAATTTGCTTATATATATGTATCTACATATGTTACTTAACTTTGCTACGTGACACTCTGCCTTTTTATATCTCAAAGGTTAAGCACAACAAATACTAAATTCTGGTTAACTTCAAGGTATTATGATAATGATCATTAAAGTATTCTATGTAATTCCTATTATTATAAAGCAGACCAACATGATAAGTAAATTTTTAATTTAATTTACATATGTCGAAATAATATGCTTTGCTTAACAATTTAAATTAGAAGACGTGTAATCTCTTCTATGGATTTTCCCAAAGAAAATTTATGATTTATTTTAATTAAATGATTGAATTAATTAATTTATAAATATTAAATAATATCAATAATTAGTTTTTCTAAGTTGGTAAAAATTTTCTGTTTTTAATATTGATCCTCCAGAAATAGTACAAAATCATTACCGTTTTTCTTTTCTTTAGTGCTGTTAACTGGCGCTTAAGCTGTAGTTCTTGTAACATTATTTTTTAGTTATTTTGCGTTTGATGCTACGTATGTTTATTACTTGCAACCAACTACTTTACAAAAATAACTACTGAAACCATTTAGCTTACCAAGAAGCAAGACAGTTCAAAAACGATCGTGTTATTTATCAGAGAGAATAGGCTACTACAGTTTATGGTGTTTGAAACGTTAAGTTTTTATTTGAAGTAATAATTAAATGGAATAAAATAGGGTGAAAGTTCTCAGTGTAGCAAAGCATAATGTGTAAAGCATAATAAAGTCACAAGTATTCCTGATTATGTAAATCTCACAAGTAGCGATATCTCCTTTCAAATATTCTGTTATAGAAAACAGTTTAACCATGTATATTCTTTTTTATAGTCAAACTGCAATAAATTGTTGGACTTAGCAATTTTTAATTCAATTGTAAATGATTCACTTTTTCAACCTCTTTTGTTTCGGGTTTTAAATGAAAAAGGAATTCCCGAAAGCGATAGAACAGAAATTTATTCAGTCAAGGTACTATATATATATCTGACATTTCTGGTTAATGATATATGGTATTTAATGATATAGTTAATTAAATGATATATGTCATTTAATTAACTCCCGACATATTCATGACTGGGGATGTTATATTCTTTCATTAACCTAAAGCGTAATTAAACTTTAAATTTGTTTATCGACCTGTATTTTATAATAATTTTTTTTTATTTATTAGCTGGCTATAGGTCACTTTTTTTTCCAATAAAATTTTAAAAATCCTTTATTTATGTTTTTTTAAATAATTCCATATTTCTATATATATCATTAGGATCATGTTCTACAAAGATAATTATGACAAGCGTAATATGTTGTATTATTTAGCTCTATATCTTGTTCTACAGAAACCAATATATGTATGTATGTATTCAGTAAACAATAAAGATTAATGCTATGTTAACATTTACAATGATCGAATTATAATCAGCCTATTTTTGTATAGATTTTATATGAAAAATAACACATATAGTTGTAAATTTCTTAAGTTAATTGCGTTAGTGTAAACGTGCTCTATAACCTTTATAAATCGATACCATATGTGTTTTTATGATTTAAAATGGTCGAATACACGTGCAGTGGATCATGTTTTTAAAACTATGTAATGTTTATAGTGTGACAATCATTGCATACAAATGATTGTAATTTAAATGTTTTTTCTTTTGAGAATTTTAAGTTAACGATGACCGCGACCCTGTATTAATGTGAAATTTAATTTCTTCTTTCCAAATAAAAGATCTTTTTTATTTTAAATTACTTTTTAATTTGCATAATTCGTTGTTTGTGAACAAATTTTGTTAATCGTTTTATTTAGATATATTTTTACTGATTATCCAAAAAGTAAAATTGTTTTTTGTTTCGTACATTATATTTTTTATATGAAATCAAGTTTTTTTATATAAGTATATACATAACAAGTTATTTTATTATAAAAAATATTATTGTGTACAAAAATGTTTTTATTTCAATTAAATTAATTTAATAAAAGATGCTTTGCTTTATATATTCTTTTTAAAAATTGTTACTTTGATACAATATAAATAAGTTTTGTATATATAATGTTATGGTATATATAATGTTTTGTATTTTAAAGGTTACTTGAATTAGTTTAAAATATTCACAATAATTATAGAAGTAAGATATATCGATATTTAATGCTGGTTCGAACTTCTATATATGATGCGGTAGATATTTGTAAGGATATAAGTTAGTTTTTAATTGGAATGTATTATAAATAGAGCTCCGTTAAGCATTAAAATCAGACATTTGAAAATTAACGAAAATTAACGAAAAACAAACTTTTTTAAACATATGTTATCTATACAACCTAAATATTCTCTAATTGAAAAACAATTTACTGCGAAGAAATTGTCTAGTTAAGTATTTATTTTCTCTTATTTTTTATACTACATACCTTACTGTATTACATATCATTGAAGTGAATTAGGTGTGAATAATAATCAAATGAATAATTTGAATGAGTGTATGCTTGAATCGGAAAGCGTTGTTATTTGTGTTATGTTTTGGAATTTGTACACATGCATTTGTTTTTGTATAAAAGGCAATCGAGTGAATTTTGAGTACAATTAAAAAATGAAAAGAAGCTTATAATGTGAGTAATTGAATGATATCCTTTGGTATTAAAGGATTACTAGTATATAAAGTTAATCATAAAATTGGGTAATTCATTTAATTTTTGATTTTTAGTTTAAACAAAATATTACATACAGAAAATTTGAATTTTAGTAAAAAATATTTTAAAATAGATTGTTTTGAAAAATATTTCCTTGCAGTCTTTTAAATAACTAACAGCCATTTGTAATTTATTAGTATTACTTTTGTCACTTTTGATTTAAGTATTCAGTTATTCGAAATTCTGCATTTGATTACTATTCACATCTAATTCACTAAAATGATACGTAATAACGTAAGGTTCGTAGCGTAATAACTTGGAGATGAGGAATACAGTCAAACATCCATAACACGTAGTACCATTTTACATAAAAAAGGTTCGACTTATAGAGGCTTCGAGTTAAAGTTTCCTATTTAGCTCAAATTTTAGGGAATTCGAGTTATAGAAGTTCGAGTTATGTAAGTTTGACTGTATTTAGAAAATACGTAATACCCTTATATACTGAAACAGTTTCGTCAGCAATTCTATAAGTATTATCTTGCGGATTTACTGCTTTAAAGGTCAACTAACATTTCGATAAAAATCATGCGGTTTTCACTGGATTCTCATGGAATATTTACTAGGAAGGGGCTAGTTACCTCATCACGTTTCTAAGTAATTACAATATAAACATTAAACTAGAATTACGTTTCTAAGTAATAACAATATAGACATTTTACTAGAATTTCTATTATATTATATGTCTTGCAATTTTTATAGTTTGTTGGAACTAGGAATTATATTCAGCTGTTTTGCCATTTAGTGAGAAAACTAAATTTAGTTATTTCAAAACTGCTTATTTGTCATAGCTTCCTTAGAGATTAAACATTTATTTTAAACTTTTTTCTATTTTTTTATATGAAGCTTAAATGTGGATAATCTCAAGGAATTATGAGTCAGTCTTTCTTTTTAATGTCTGTACATAAACATATTTCTACAACATATGTTTGACGTAATTAAACCCTAATCAGCAAAATCTATGTTTATCTCATATATGTAAATAGCATTAGAACTATTTCATATTAAGCAGATATTGATTTCAATCTATTTAGATTGGTCAGTTTTAAGTTTTTTTAATTGCATTTCTTATACAATTACGTTATGATGAAAATCTTACTAATCTGTTACATAAAACTAAGATACATTCGTGCATATAATTGAAAACATTTAAAAGAGGCTTCAATCTTAAGCAATTTTCATTTTAAAAAGACGTAAAAGAAAAATTGCAGATTAAGAAATAAACAAAAATAAAATCAATAACACAGATGAATACATATCTACTGTGAGATATTCATTAAGTTTAGTTTCATATAAACATATGTGAAGTACGAACATGAAACAATGCTTATATCAGCAACTTGAGGCATTTAAGATATCGCACTCGTAAAGAGTAACTATAGCATGTATCATTTGGTCATAAAATTACGTAGTTCCAAAACTGGCAGCAACAACTGTAGATACTCAAACGAGCATACAGTTCACAGATAGTAACTAATAAGACGAACAGATAAAAATTTGCAACGAGACTACTGAAGCTTACAAACATATAGATATATAAATAATGGCTTCGTATATAGTTTTCTAGACAGAGTCTTCAAAAATTAAATTCAAATGCTTTATGCCTGACTTGCTGGCGATTGTGGCAATCATTTTTAACACTTAAATAATTTAAAATACTTTTAAATTTTAGAAAGAGATATAAAACATTTAATAAAAACAAAGAAATTATTGTTTTGCAAGCAAAACAATTTGTAATTGACTAATAAAATATTTACGGGAAAATAGATACTCATATACAACATTTAACTTCACGATCCATGTGGACATCTTTAAATTAAATATTAGTTAAGAAATTTTTTTATTTTTTTTTTAAATGTCATTTACTAATTACTGCAACAAGACAATAATAATGAAATAATTAACTTTTTTGTATTTTTTTTCTTATTCTTAATTTATAATTATTAAGAAATGTATTTTTGTTGCGAAGTGCTATGTGCATACATACATATATATGAATATATATGATATTCGTGCTAATGTATATTATGAAATATTTTGCAGTTTTGTTATCTTTGAATTATAAATTAATTGATGAATGTTTTAGATAATGTTGTACAATAAAAAAAAAAATGAAATAAGAAATATAATAAACTAACTAATGGTTACATTTCTTTTAAATGATGTTGTACAATATATCATTTTGCAAATATTTGCATATATATATATATATATATATCTGTATATACAGAAATTAGCAGTAGGAGTTATAAACTTTGGATTATTTATTGTGTATTTTAAATATGCAAATACAATACTTTTAATATATATATATATATATATATATGAAAATTAACTTGCATCGGAGTAGATAATTAATAAATCAATCGCACTTAAATCAATCACATATAAATGTACGCCCCTTATATCAAACTTGTATGGTTGTCATTACATGATTATTAGTTTAAATTATTATTTTATTATAAACTAAACCAGCTATTTTCTTTTACAACTGATAAATAATAATAGTGCAAATATGTGCTCACATATATATAATTAAATCTGGTCAAGTTGAAGACTTAATAGTATTTATACTTGCTAAAAAATAATGTATATAAAATGTTTAATACTTTTTATTAAATGACATTTTTATTAAATTGACTTATACTAAAATAAAAAAGTTATATTCAAATCTAAATCAACTTTAAATTTTTTTTTGACAAAATGATAAATAAATTGTTTATTTATTTTGATAAATAGAAGAACATTTCCACCACAGTGCACAATCGAGGGATTGATTGATTCCCCACACTTTGATTTAAAGTACAACACAAAAGTTATTTTTATTTAAAGTACTTTGTTTTTATATGATACGTAATGTAATGTAATATTTTTTATTTTTAATTTTATAATTAAATTTTAATTTTAAGCTTTATTTGACTATTGAGGTATAATTGATTTTTCAAACTTATAAAACATAACTTTGCCAACATTTAACATTTCATCACACTCAAAGAATTCAATTAACATATTTATTTTATTATAATTTTGTTAACATTTTATTAATATTTTTTATACATGTTTTATTAACAATCACTTTATAAAACAGATATCGTTAAAATTTAATTTAAATTAAACGAAAAATATTTTTCTATGCAATTGTTGCATGTAAAGAAAACTATTAATTGACTTACCTTGTACGCTACTCTGAACATCAATTATTATCAATAATTCTGCTGCTGCGGTGCTTTGCTGCTATGTTGAAAAAAAGTTGATTCAATATCATATGTAATGTTATTTATTAGCGGAATCATACGAATTTAAATTTACAGGTTCAAGACAAAATTTCAAACATAAAATATAATAACTATTTTATATTTTAATAATTCTATTTAACTATATTGTACAGTTATTTTTACATATTTCAAAATTGTGTATTTAAGAAAACCGGCATTTTGTACAATTTTATATACACAGTACAAATTCCGAAAATGGCGTCAATCTTTGATTTGATTAGGAACGAAAATGATTTTAAAAACTATTAATTTAGCTTATATTATTTTAAAACACTCTTTTATCTTTACTACACTTATAATTACCATACGAAATTCTCTATAATCAATTAATAATTTCAACTTTATAATTAAAATTTGTATGTAAAAATTTTTTCTACAGCGCATATTAATTACAACACTCGCTGGCGGCCTTTCTCTTACTGACATCATGTTGTTATTGTTAATCGCTCCTTTTGCTTTAGCCTTTTTTGTTTTTGTTGTAATCAGATTACCATTTGGGGTAAGGAGACAATTTCTTAGCTGTTGTGCAAAAAAGCTTCGCGGTACAGCGAGTTAGAAAATCAACAGATTTTGATTTTTGAATTGCCGAGTTTTTCATAGTACAAATAAAAAACTATCGTATAAGAAGTTAGAACATTAAAACATTATAAAACATTATTTGAATTGGGGGCACTTTATTCAAAATGATTTAATATATAGGGTAGTAATTTTCTATAAAAATTTTAACATTTAATACGTGTTCATAATACTTGGACTAAGACAATACATGCTAATACTAAAAGGCACCTTTTTTATAGGTTATGTTAGGTTATACTAGCGATCCTAAAAATCCACTTAAGCCCTCATTATGGTACCATATAAAACACAGGGATTTAAAAACCACCTTAAATCTTTAGCAAAAGCCATTGTTCAAAACAATTATGAACGAAGTTACTGTGAGTTTGCTTAGTTTAAGTTATTTGAATATTTTTTTATAACTATTTAAAAATATGAAATGTTTGACGTAAATACATTATATAAAATATATGTATAAATATATTTAACTCGCTTATGCACAGAATACATATAGCTGAATTACTTTAAAGTATTAGTTTATAAAAATTAAAAATCTCTTTAACTGTCAGGTATATTAGCCATATCCATATCCATAAATTAAATCTTTGAAATAAAAAACGATTAAAGTTAAATTAAATTCGAAAAATAAATTCAATTCAAAAATACATACAAATAACTATTATTAGATATAATTTTAAGCGGTTCATGCAGCTGCATCGGATATTGGCAAATTTCCGAAGTAAGCCATTCTTCTTTTCTGACATACATATATTGTAGAAATACGAGTAATATTAGCATATTGGGTCAAATTATTGCATTATTGAGTAATATTCACTACTATCAGCGTTATTGGATCGAATTTAATATCCGTTAAAGTCATTTATATAATTGATTCAAGGAAAAATTTATTTCACATGGTACCGTTTGTGAAATGTTTTTGCACTCACTTTACTCTTTTTAAAATGGCTAATATTAGATAGGATGGTAAATAGGTAAATTGTATGATTAAGGAATTTAAAGAGTTTATTAGATTTACTTAGTTTAAATAAGAATGAAACTCTATACCCTTGAAAGTGTGATAAAAGTATAGAATCCAATATCCTTGCAATATAATTTGTAGTAATATCATTCAGTGGAGTTTTAGAAGTAGACTTCAAATGATGTACCTCTACTTAAATGTAAAACACCTTTACCTCTCAAAACCATTTATCTTTGATTACAAAATGTTATTCAGTTATAGCAATTTGTATACTAAGTACAAGTACAATAACAACCAATAGGTTTTTATAAAGCATATGCAAAGCCTTGTACCAGAAACGTTTCGGCACTCTAATTACTTGTATAAACTACTTAATATTTTATAAACATTTGAACATTAGATTTGATAAAGAACAACATTATTCAGTTTTACTAATTTTGCCTATAATACGAAGAATAACAATGCCAATATATTTCAGTCATCCATTTAAGTCCATATTACTGCATAGAACAAGTAAATCACGTTTTAAATATATCGTCTATAGTTCTTCAGATACAATGGGTATATTCGATAGTTTTTTGTTAACAAATGAGAAACCTTGAAAATCTTTACTGTTCTAATGAAGATAAGGTTAAAAAGTTTGAGAGACCGGTCAAGTGTAAAACCTGCACTTTGTTTTTAAATATTTATTCATTAAAAAATAAATAATATTAATTTTTAAATATTATCATATTATTAATATGATAATTTTAACATGCATTTAAAAAGTATATTAAATTTACTTAATTTATTAAAATATAAACTTTATTGAATTTCTGATTATTGCAAAATATAGGTTTATCACATTACATTTAGAGACATCAACTTGTCTTTCCAGGAGACAATTATCTTGAATATGAATCAATTATTTTATTAATTATACACAATTAAATCAAACAATTAATTATAGTTGTAGTTAGTAAAAGTTTTAATAATGCATTTTTAAATTAAATGGATAGAGCAAAACTAGCCTCAGATGTATTAAGTTATAAGTTAGACTAGATACAATTTTTAATTAAAATAAATTTTGAACCCATATAACTCTAGGCAATCTAAGTGTTATATCATAAGCTAAATATTTTTCAATATAATTAAAATTAATTAGAAATAATAATTATCTACATTTCTCCAAGAGAACTTATAAATTGTGCTGTATATTGCTGTATAACCTTAACTTTTGGTTGTTAATCAAAACATGTGTTCATGTAACAGTTTAAAAACATTAAATATTTAATCGTAGTATTTTTTATTATTTTTTTTTTACAATAAAATGCTTCTAGCTTGTATTAAGAATATCTAACAATTTATAGTTGTGATGGTTAGATAATTATATTTAAACCTTGACCTCTCATAATGTTTGCCTACCGATGTCACTGTCCTTGGCTCCACATCGCTTCTTCAATAGTGTTAATTCTTTTTTTTTCATGTATTCTTATATCCTAGCACAGTTAATATAAGCAGAGATCTTTTTTACTGTTTATTCAGAGGATAAACCTTATACAATCTTAGGTTTGATTAATGAGGAAGAAACTGAAAGAAGAAACTAAGCTTAATGTAAAATGATATATATTATGTTATATTTTATGGCATTAGATATATATGTATATAGATGATTTGATAACATGCCGTGTCGTAACTAAAATGGAAATGGCGCTGTATATATGTGATGTTTATTGTTATTAAAATATCTGGTAAATAAGTTTTTAAATACATTTTTTTTCGCAGTGTATACCTATAGTCAGATTATAATGTCAAAAGGAAAAAGTATGGATAAACTCTCTAATACCTTTCCCCTCTGACTATGCCACTGTAGATATGTGATTTCTAATGTAACTGCGACTATTAAGAAAATCTCTTTAATATTATTTAATGTACAATTAATTATTGAGTGAATATGAAAATGATTATTTAAGAAATAAGAAAAAATAAAAAATAAAATGTAATTTGAAATGTTGAGATTTCTTCACGCCTCACTCAGTTAACAATTGCATTTCAACAATTGCATCGACACGCTGCCGGTGTTGATTGCATTTTAACTTTAGTTGTGAAATATTTTATTAATTTATCTTAACATTTATTGCAATATCTTTAACAACTACCAGACACATCAAATATATGTGTAATACTGAAAACGAAGAGAGTATATGAATGAGCATGTGCAAATAGTTGAGTTAACACATCAAATTTACGTGTCTCTACAATGTTGCAGTTTGGCCTTTGGTTCCATCAATATCATGACTAAAATGAACTGTCGTTAGTAAGCCGTGATGATGATGATATCTCTCTGTTGAATACTCTAAGCACTGCCATTATTACACCATACACATTGTCAGCATTTGCGCTCTACGCACATCTGCTTATACTAGTATATTATACAACATTATGCACATACTCCTATAGTATCTCATAGATACAATATTTTTATAAAATATTTTTGCTATGATTGCGGTCGCTGCTCCAAATACACGTATTCAACTGAGGTCGTTATGGTGAAGACGCTGGATTGTCAGTTTGCTATTTAATATCATTTTCAAAAAAATTTTATAAACCTATTATTAATGCTTATATATTTTTTGAACAATAATTTATTTTAATGTCTTATATTAATAAAAAAAAAATTATATTTTTGAATTAAAACTTTTCAAGCTTTTTGCACGTTTTTACTTTAATTAATATTTTATTTTAAAGATAATTTCAAATGTACGCTACTTAAGGTTTATACGAACATTTGACCTCTAGATTATTAGAGTTCGTAATAACAGAAGGAGGAATGGATGTTCTTACTATCTTACTATCTAGGTATTGCATTGTATAACCTTGTAATATTATACATAATATACTCATCTATTGGACGAATTGCATTGAGGTAGAAAAAATTCATGAAATTTTCTTCTTAACGCTAGACACTTGCATATTAATGTATCTGAAATGCATATTTTCTGATTAGTCACACTGTATTTAATGAGAATTAACTACAATTAATTAACTATATCATTATATAAATTAATAAATTAAATATATAGTTTATTAAATATAATTAGTTAATTAATTCTCATTAAATACAGTGTGACGATAATGATCGTTCCCACAATTCAAATGACACAAGGCCGTACTTTCTGATACATCTTTAAAAAATCAAATCACTGTGCTCTTACGTCTAAAAATTATTCGCTCATTCATGTCCCACAGATATTTACTCGGAGGTACCCCTCAATAGCCCTGCGGCATCTGTGGTGATCCTATATCACTTCTTCGTATACATGTTGCCCATTGCATCTCTTCCAATCAAAAACAAAGTCTTTTGGACGTAAAATGTCTCTTACCATCATCAAGTTCCTCCTTCTTCGATTAATATTGAATCCAATTACAAATTCGCTAAATTTGATGCCTGAGTCTAATATTTTTAATTATTTTGTGTCTGTATTAGGAAAGAGAGAGAATTACAATATCTATATAATCTTAAAATACTCTTTCAACTGTTATGTCTTATATTTAATGGTTGCTACTGATATGTGTTAAGAAACTATTACAGACAGTTGTTTTTCGCGCTATGGTCTTATGAAAAACATAAGTGTATATATTAACCAAAGAAATAATAATTAATAGATGTTATTTTTAGTACACCAAACATTTTTATTCTTATGTATAATTTCAGTTTATAATAACATTACAAGATATAACTTAGTTAGCTATAAATGACATAGACAGGCATTCAAAATAATAATCAACATATGGAACTATTAATTTCTAGTATACCTAGATATAAAATAAATATATTTGACAACATATTTGTTATTAAAATTTTATCAAAAGACAAATTTTTTAGTTTATGCAATTAACCATACAATAATATATATACCATACTATATATATACCATAACCATACAATAATATCTATTGTTATATTAAAAACATAATAAAAAAACCTTTGAAGTGCCGATATTATCCAATTGGGCACCAGTAAGTTTCATCCGTATATGTTTTGCTTCACTAACGCTTACAATAAAATCTGCCAGAAAAAGTTATCTGTGCAGACTTCTCACTTCATATGGGTGAGATATACATGATTAGCATACCGGAGTCTACAGAGCTTTATTTTGTAACTGTTTCTGATGCGAGGTAGATCATATACAGTTCACGGTTGTAGGGTCTCCAGAATCTCCCATCACATTTCTTACTGCCACTAAATGCTGATTTTAAATACATGGTTACTTTTAATTAGGGTTCATGTTTGAGTTTCAAGTTAAACGGCGAAATAAAGATGTATTTGTTTGGCTCGGTTCCAGTACTTCTTGATTCGTGTTGTCGGAACTGTTGATATTGCAAATGATGTAACTTTTTCAATTAATAAAATACTTTTACATATGTACATTTGATTTTATATTAAAATTTGAATTAAATAAATTGTAAACACACCCTAGGGTGCTCTGTATTTGTACCAGACCGACTATAATGGTATCGTTCCTTTCTGTAGCGGCATTTTCAATGCGTGTCACTGTCATTCGTCTAGATTAATTCGTAGCCACTTATTTTTATATATCACTTGACATATTTCAAATTTAATAAATAGAGATGTATCTGTATAAATTTATTAATGCATTCAGCATATGGAAACAAGTATCTCTAACAATTCAACTGCGTCGATTCATGTATCTGCCATACCGCCGCGTGCCAAGCTTTCAAGACACTTCGAAGGTAGTTCAAATTAAAAGCTATAAAATGCCCCATGCTTCATTGTATCTTTGTACTTGATAATTCAAATATTATGTTTATTGTACAATTGTTTTTACTTTGCTAAGTAACCGCAGTTGCATTAAAAACATTTCTACTCGTTCAGTATATTTATGGCTGCCTGAAGTCATTGAAAAACATTGCCATCGCTTCTAGTCAAAATTAAAGCGAATATTTTGAATCGCGAAAAGTAAAAAAAATTATTATTATTAATGTAAAAATCCAAGCCTTCGTTTTGAAGCCAGATTCACTGAACCATAGATTTTAGTTGTCTTCTGTAGTCAAAACAGTAAAATAATTTAATATCATATATGATATAAAAAATTTCAATGTTGAAATATTCTAGTTGAAGACCTTTAAATGGATTTTAGTTACTCCGCTTGCGCAATTTATGAGTAATTAAGTATTAATCATTTCGAGCAAGTTACTTTTGCAATTAAAATAAAAATTTTTATTAAAAACTTATTTTAAATAATAACTTACTTTAAATAATAAGTTTTTAACTAGAAATTTTATTTAAAATTATAAAAAATAAGTTTTGTTTTCAACATTTATCATTTTTTTGGATGCAATTTCCTGTTCAATTAATTGCAAATTGCCTATAATTACGCAAATGTTTTTCTAAGTGTATTGATATGGAAAATGACGTATCTCAGCAAATAAGAAATAAACAAAGTAATTAAGAAAGCAATAATTCATATGAGATCATTACAGAGTTCTACGAAATATTTAAAGCAATAATTTCCAAAGTA
Organism: Teleopsis dalmanni; assembly: GCF_002237135.1. Lineage (NCBI taxonomy): Eukaryota > Metazoa > Arthropoda > Insecta > Diptera > Diopsidae > Teleopsis > Teleopsis dalmanni. The sequence continues at coordinate 200,411,077 of NC_051847.1, read as the reverse complement.
CAAGGTATCTTAAAGCTTCCTAATCGTTATTCAATAAGTTCTACCATCAGCTATTATAAAACAATAATATATATTTTTCAAATATCAATTTTATTTAACTGTGTACTCTCTTCCTCTCTCTCTCTCTGTAGCAAGTCAAGTCTATTCCAACTATTCCAAGTTGAAATATCTATCCCAAGTTTGAATATCTATTCCAA
>NC_051847.1:200400977-200410780 GCF_002237135.1 Teleopsis dalmanni | reverse complement strand
TTCTCTTAAAACTGGTAGCTTTAAAGAATTTTTTGCATGTTTCCAAGAGAGTCGGAAAGAAATAGAGATAAAGCTTCGGAATTTCCTTATTGCTCGGTTCTTCACATTTCCTGCATGCATTATTGCTGGTAATGTTTACCTCATGCGAATGTTAATGATCTATTGAAATAGCAACCAGTACTCTACAGTTTTTTTGATTACATCGACAACACTGATTTAGTATATTTTTCATTGAATATGTGATTGTATATGATGTCGTTGACTAAGTTAAGTCTCCTGTCCTTCATCTTTTTGAACATGTACTAGTTTAATTTTCTGTATACATTCAACAAAAGCCTAAGTATCACTGCAAGGTTACAACTAATTTTAGCAATATTATAGCCAGGAACCCAATATACACATAGTTCACGTCTATGGGCCAATCTATCAATTATCTCTTCGTAATACAGAAGCAAGATGTCCAAGATGCCCAATATGAAAATATTTGTTTTATAATAGCTTAGCTGTCAACACAGAAGTTTATTTTGCAGTTAGTTATTTTCTCAAAAAAAAATTCAACCTATTTTCTAATAGCGAATAGTTCTACGAGAAACACACTGCAATAAGATTTAACAAGTGGATGATTTTATGAATTTATGTTTTTTCGAAAGATTCTCAAGAACACGTCGTAAAACCCAAAAACCAGAAAGAGTTCTGTTCCAGCCTGACTAAACATATACCATATACCATATATACCATATACCATATGTATATATACATATACATATATGCTATATAGAAATGTAAAGAATATCTTATATATAAATATACAGTATTGGAGTTCTATTGTTTGATCATAGACTTATAAACATTTTATTATTTAAATTTTACATAAGCATGTATCATTAAGATAATGTCTATAGTATTATTTATTTCTTTAATTTATTCCCTAAAATGATAGAATATTTTTCTTATCGCTGCTTATAATTCCATACATTTTGTTTAAGGGCAAAAAAAACATAATTTCTAAATTTAATTTTATATTTCTTAATTTTATTGGATACCTATTTATACATATACCAATTTTCTTTAATAAATAGTCTTTACTATATGTATAAAATATATATGAAAATTAAGATGTTTTGTTTAAAAATAAATATATATATATATATGAATAGCAATAATAAATTCTTATTATTGTATAATTTTTTTAAATCTTAATGCTTCCATTTTCTCTTCATTATAACCCAATATTGTTTTCAACACTTCATCTGTGTGTTCTCCGAGTACGGGTGGAGCCGTACGTGCGTCATTCTTAGCTTCACTAAATACGACCGGTGGACCTACAACTCTCACTTGACCATCTTTCGCATGAGGTAAAGTTTTAACTAAATCAATACCTTTAATATGCTCGTCTTCGAAAACCTCACGTATGCTATTTACTGGCCCAACTGGAAATGAAGCACCTTCGAAACATTGCATCCAATGTTTTGAAGTATTTTTACTCAGTAAATTTGTCAAAAGAGTAACCAATTCTTCACGATTTTTCACACGATCTTTATTTGTTTTGAATTTTTCATGCTCAGCAATTTCATTAATATCAAGCATAGAGCAAAGTTCGTTAAACTGTGCATCACTGCCAGCACCGAGTGTAAGATAACCATCCGCCGTCTTGAAACTTTGATAAGGCACAATACTAGAATGTGCTGTACCCCAACGCTGTGCTTCTAAATCAGCATTTAGATAATTGCTCGCTACATTAATTAATAGCGATACTTGTGTAGAAAATAGATTGACATCAATTTTCTGTCCACGTCCAGTGCGTTGACGTTGTAGTAAAGCTGCCAAAATGGCACCATGTGCATATAAACCTGTCGCAATATCTGTAACTGCTACTCCAACTTTACTTGGTGGTCCATTACGTTCTCCAGTTATATGCAGCAGACCGCCCATAGAGGCCGCAATCACATCATAGCCTGGTCTTTGCGCATAAGGTCCAACTGAACCATAGCCAGTTAAGGAACAATAAATCAAATGTGGTGCAATTGCATGCAATTGCTCATAACCCAAGCCATATTCGTTTAATTTACCAGGTACATAGTTCTCCACTAGCACATCACAAACTTGCGCTAACTCATAAATTACATCTTTACCTTCTTTTAAATCTAAGCAAACGCTTTTCTTATTTCGATTCTGTGCGAGAAAGTAGGTTGCATCTTTACTTACTTTTAAAAATGGTGGACCCCACTTACGTGCCTCATCGCCACCAAAGTATGGACGTTCAATTTTTAACACTTCAGCGCCCATATCGGCCAGTACCATTGTGCAATAGGGACCAGCAATAATACGTGTTAAGTCAAGTATACGAATGCCCTTGAGTGGGTGGAAGTCAGTGACTGTTGGAGAATAAGCCGAGGTGCTGGTATCTGCTATTGGTTCATTATTGTTGATTTTGGCTGCACAGTTTCTTTTTGGCTGACTGGCATTTACACAAGCCCATACTGCTTCTTGCGATTGTTTTTTCCCAGCGACGATGTACAACTTACGACAGATATTATGAAAACTTGCGATTGTATTCATTTTTATCTTTTATTTGCTTTACTTTTTAACTTTGCTTGATTAAAGTTGCTATTTATTTTTGCTTCAACAACACAAAATAACCATCTCTTCACGTTTTTCTTCGTCGAGACCTTCCCTGGCACTAACTTGGAATCTCTTTCCATATACTTTGCTTATGGCGTGAACATTTCAAATTGTTAGAGATACAATACTACATAATACGAGCATATATAATATTAACTATAGTTTCTCTTTGTAGAGAGAATTCCCATAAATTATTATCTCCACAGTTTTGGATGAGCAGTTCGATACGAAAATTATTCGCTGTTTTATCTTTTGTTTTGTTCATGTCTTCCAGTCTTTTTTGCATATGGCCTATCAATATACGTATTTTTATTTAATATTATTTATTTTTGTAATTTTATATTAATATTTTTTTTTGTTAAATTTTTTTATCTAAGATTCTTTTTAATTTATTAATATTTTCTTAGCTTGTTAAAAAAGTCGGAATAAGTAAATAAAAATGTAAATAAATAAAATGACTTGCAAGTATTTTGATCTTCATTCGGTACGTATTAAGATATTATCTTTATATTTAATAATATTGTAAAGTATTTATAGAAATAAGGCACTTCATTATAAATTACATATTCTCTCAGTGGCATGGTATAACCCTCTAGGGTAGAGTAATTTATATGAATTAAACTTCTTGTTATGATTCTTTTATGAATGTTTTAATATATGGTATATGTATAAAACTTTTATAAACTTTTGTGAATGATCGATCACTAGATCTTCACGGTTAACAAAAATAGTGAAATAATATAGATCAATGTAACAATATGTGATTTAATGATGTTCATTTTTTGTCACACAATTTTTGTCAATTAGAGAGAAGACGTTCTAAACCGACTTTCCAAGGTGTAAAGAAACTCCAAACCAAATTATAACTTAACAAACTTATTATGGGTCTAATAAATTAGGAACAACTAAAAAAGACTATACTAATAAATTGATAAATAAGATAGAATACCATGGTGACTGAATGAGACACATATTACATATAATTTTAAAATTTGTATACCATAGATCATAATATGATATACGATTGTCCAGGTATGGTAAAGCAACATTAAAGTATTTTTCTTCAAATATTGTGTGAAAAAATATAGATTGGAATTATAAAAGTGATAGTTACATACTTACTTGACTATAAAATAATGATAAAAAAAATGTGGAATGGAAATTATGTTGATTAATGACAGATAGGTCCAAATATTAAACTGTCACTGACCATATAAAATTACAATCTACTCTGACAATATGGATCATATATGAGTATATATCTAATATATAAAACCATGATATGCCTTAAATAAAACTGAAAACTATACCAATAGAGTTTTAAGTACACACCTAGGTCATCTACAATACAGTACGAAAGAAAAATGTTATCCATTTTTACCTTAAAATTGCAATATAATTTATTCAAAAGTAAACTAAGCCTTTATTGCAAAGGATGACACACATCTGTAATGGCCAACTAAGCTAAGGTTCAGACTGAGCCATTAGGTGCAAAATACAATATCATCCAAATAATGAGAAATTTTGTCAACTACTTGTCAGTACATAGCTGACAATAACTCTGCGATAATTTAACAGATGTTGCATTGATTTTTTATTGATGCAATGATCACTCGACAGTTAATTGTAGATTCTTTATGCTTCTGATACGGCCATTTTTTTACTGACGTATCCATCAAGCGTACAATGAGCCTCATTATTGAAATTATATATGAATTATACATAATACACATTCAGTGGTTCTTAGAAGATCCTTATTGCGAAATTGTGAACCTTAAATTGAAGATATAATGGCTTGAATAACAATTCTATTCTATAAATATAACTAAAGCAATGTATTCTTTTATGTTAATTATATATATTATTTTATATTCTAATTATTTCTCGTTTCAGTGAAAAATACTTTTCAACTTTTTCTGTATACTAGTCCATAGATTATTACAGTATTTTGTTCTGTTTCTACCTTCATAGCAAAAGTGAAGAAAAGTTATTTTGCAAAAGCTATGCCTATTCTGAACAAAAGTCCACAGCTTATTCCCATGCTTTTTTATATATGACCCATTTCACATAAAATATTTCTTTATTGTTAGTAGTTTAACTCCCTCACTGGATAAATTCTGTCCGTGGATTCTATACAATTGTTTATCGATTATTCCCATATATTATTTTATGACTAATTTTGTTTGCAAGAACCAAATTATTCTCTTCTTATTGATAAAATTGTTGTCATATGGGACTGATTTCACGTAGAAGATCTAATTATTTCTAAATTTCAATAGGAAATATTTCGAGTAGTGATTCCGTACATCACTCCATAAATGCTTTCCTTATTTTGCTATATGACTAATCGCCTTCATATTGTTTTTATTGTTTTTATGCGAAATAAAACCAATAAAATAAACTGTACATTTAAGTTAACTAAAATAAATTGTAGATTCTTGAAGTCCTTTTAAATTTGTATTTCCCCAGCCTTTATGAGTCAACTTCTTATGATGGTATACGAGTATATGTATAACAAACATGAGTAATTTTAGATTTAATAAATTACAAGTGGGATTTTTCATTTAAGTTTTTAGTATTACTTGGTATCTTAAACTTCATTAAATGATAACAAACTCCTTGAGTAAACCAGTTACTTCATGTAGGAAGTAATAATAACAAAATCAAGATTGATAAATGCAATATGGGATTTTTTCATAACATCGCATGTTACTTATAAGCAAGAAGAATTAAACAGAATTTTTTTATTAAATTACATTTGGCTATAATTTAATTGGTTAAGTATATAACATATATATAAAACTAAAAAAATTGAAAATAATTTTTGTATTCAATAAAATATTAATGCTTATGGCTACATTAAGAGTCAATTAAAATTTTTTATAAATTATATTTTGCATGACACAAACCTTTTCCTGGCTTTCTTAATCGATATCGCGTGGTTGAGAATACAAAATATTCATTATATATTTATAATGCAAAAATTAAAAAATTTTTTAAGAGAAATTATTGCAATTATTACAAATTATTGAGATATTGAGAATTTTTTTAAATGTTGCTAATAAACAAAGAGATATTTCGTTACAAGATCAGTCGATGTCATTTGACAAGATCATTTGACATTTCAAAAGAATTCGTTATGATATATAATATATTACTAAATCGATGAAAATTAAAAATATAATTGCAATTTAAATAAAAATACAAATTAAAATATAATACATTTAAATAGTTTATTATAAAGAATTGTTTAATTAAAAAAAAACCCTTAAATAAACAATTTTATTATAAAAAACCAAATTAAAGTTAAAATATTCTTCAATTATAATAATATAGTATTCTATTTACTTTTGAAGCATGATATGTAATTTTTATAACAATATCACGTTTCTAGATCAATATCAACTCCAAGTTACTTGCAGATACTACCGGATATTTTCAGTAAATATCTGTATACAAAAGTTATTATTATGGCTTAGTAATTAATTACATTATTGTAATTGTTTTATTATATAAAAAAATGAACTATATTTTCAAATTACAATCTTAAACTAGTAAATAGTAATTAAAAACTTAATTATGAACTGAATAGCTAAGGTTAAGCTCAATGGAAAAATACGTCACTCTAAATATTTTAAATTTTTCATTAAATAAATTCAAAAGAATTTCTTATTAAAGTTAATATGGGCACGTTTTAACCTTAAGATACGCATTTGACTTCTCTTAGTTGGTATTCGATCCAACTAAACTATGAACTTATTTTATATGAACTAGTAGGTAGAAAAGTATATGAGACGCGAATAATGGTTCATGTGGTGTAATTAATTTATAGGCTATTACTGAATTATAATAAATGTACTGTAGTATTATACATATATACATAAAAGGTACAGTTAAGTGAGTTAATAAAAAATCAGGCTCTCTGAACGCATTTAACCGAGAAGGAATTTAAATGTTGATTAAATATAACTTAATTTATGGTGTATTAATATAAGAGTGAAACGCACTTTAGCGAGTAGTATTTATCCATGAACTATTAGTTGGTGTTATTATAGACTATTATTGACTATATAGCAACAAATGGTTTGCAGTGATTGTCAGAATAAAATTGTTATAATTTTTTAGGTTGAAGTCTAAGACATTAGTGTCGCTTCGTCTATTAATGATATTACGATATTAAATTTATATTCTATTAACAATGGAATCTAAATACTTAAGCGTGTTTCTACGATTGTTCCAATTTGATAGGAGTAATTCTGTCGGAGTGATTCCTGCCGAATCTGTAATGAGGAGAAGAAAACATTAGAACATATCCTAAGCAACTGTCCACCGGCGGCAAGGACTCGAATACCTTGGAAACGGTATCTTAGTCCCAAATTAAATAGAAATAATTAAGCCCACAGTAATTATGAGATTTATAAATAGTCTAAAATTGTTTTAGTTGGGCCTTTAGGCGCACAATAGATCTCTTAGGTCGGGGTGCATTCATAGCCCATTATTTGATAAAATTAATAGGAGTAATATCTATATTTATTTTTTATTAAATATCGAATTTAATTTTCGAGTCACTTTCTTCTAGTAGAGATGTCATCAATCTATTTTCTGTAAAAAATCTGAAGTACAAGTACATATATATGATAAAATTAGTGTGAAACATAAAGAGTTATCCACATCGTGGCTACCATTACTTTATTGATAGTGGTATGTGAAAAGAAGCTGATATTCATGACATTATATTATAAGACATATGTTTAGTTTAGGGTTTTCCATTTTGCAATATCGATCGTATAATAAGTGCTATTGTGAAAATTTTCTAAAAAACAGCAATGTTGTAGTAGATACATCACACATGAAATTATCTACTGTGAAGAGATTTAATTTTCGCTTCATATAGATATATCTCAACAAACAAAATTAAGTAACTATCAAAAGATCATTATAGCTTCAAATGTTACTGTATGGTAAGACATTTAGTCAAAAATTGTGATAGGCCCGCGCCTTTTTTAAAATAACGAAAATGTAAAATAATCCGTCAATTTTAATCGCTACAGTCAAATAATTATAAATTTTGTTTCATATTTTATTTTAATTTTATGATTTTACGGGGGCAGTGCTACAAACCACAGGATATCCCGTAAAATACAGAACATTTTAATAAGTCCTATTTAAATACTTAATGACAAGCTCCAAATAATTTATTGAAATAATAGTTTGGCTAAAATACCTATCGAAAATTGATAACCCTGTACTTTTAAGCTAATTAAATACAAATGTGAAGTACTTTATTTAATCTAAGAAATATGAGATTTCATCATTAATTTCCACATCAAAGATTAATTTTATATCGAAATAAAAACTAGTCGTTTGTCATATAAGTCTAATAATGTCATGAAACAATGATACCTCCTTGAATAGTAGTGTTCTTTACAAAGTAAAGAGTAATGCTTAAATAAATACAATTGTACATGAGGACTCATGTGGTTTTACTGGTTCTGTCAGATATTTTGATTTTTCACACATGTGCCTAAATACAGTAAACAAACAAGTCTAAAAGCAAATCATGTGTTCAGTATACAGATCGATTTTTACTTGACTACAAGTTCCAGCTGCACTCCAAAAATCAGAGGAGTGGAGCCGCTACCTGATATGAAAAATCACAACAATTTCCATACACATTTGTAGTACATATAAATTTTACCACTCACTACCGCCGCCTGCAACTTCTAAAAATGTGGTTTAACCATTCAACCAATTCGCTGCTTACTTGTAACCAATTTTATTGGTGGGTCGTACATATTAGAATCTATTAAGGCATTTCCAGTAGACATTGCAAAACCTCAAACCATTCGCTAGAGTCTTTAGTGTGCGATATGCTCTGGTACTTGTTTAAGTAGATGTTCGCTTGTATATGAGAATTTTCCTATCAACATTCATTCGAATACTTTTCCATTCGAGTATCAAATCACTAAAGTTTGTATTAAACATAGCCAGATCTGGTGAAGCTGGTTTAGTTGCTCCGTCTAACTACTTGCGGCTCAAGGACGTTTCGGATTCTATTGCACAATCAATTTTTGGTTACATTACTTAAGAATGATGTCGAGGTTTATTATTCCAAAAGTTTACTAATGCAACAGAGTCAGTATTTACTAAATTAGTACTAATTTTGTAATGAATTTATGTATTAAAAACAAAATTAACACTTAATGAATAAAACCATAATTGCTAACAAGAAACATATTTATAATTTGACAAACAAATTGACAAATATTTCAAAAGAAGTATTTTAATCGGTATCAGTTAAAAAACTGCATTTTTAAAAAGACTGCCTTATTGGATGTTATATATGTATATGTATATATCCTACAGTTTTAAAAGTATCGTGTTTAAATGTTATTGTTATGTCTCATCAATTCCGTCTTATATATGTGGATTATATTCATTAAAATATATTTACATAAGTCTCTATATAAGTCTCTATTGTATTTTATTCAGAATATATTACTATTCTAGTTGTTGTTGTAGTGGTTTGAGTTAGTGCTATTGCGCACTTTTACTCTTTTGTGGCTGGGGGCTTATCGCTGCCCCACACTAAGCTTTAACTATACTAGAATTATTATCATTTATTTATCTTTTAACTGATGACGGACCGTAGATCAGCATATCTATATATTCTAGTATATGTGATGTATGTTCATAGCGGTCATAAACGCCCGAATTATTCTAAATGAGATCGAAATATCTTGTAATTAAGACCTCAAATATAAAGCCATGAATAGTGTTCTGAAATGTTAGATATCTAATACTAATAATATGAATATAACAAATTACGGTTATTAATATTAGTATTATCCATGTTCCTTAATCTGATATTAATGTGGATTAGAATAGAACAAATATAGAAAATCGGCGTTAAAAAGATCTTAATAATAACAATTTTTTCAATTGTCAATGTTAGTTTGTCAAAGTTATTAGCGATTATGTCTCCTGGACATACACAAGGCTTCTTATAAAGTCTATGAACCTTTGAAAGTGATGTAATAATACTGCTGGTTTTATTAACATTTATTTCAAATGGAGACTACCGATCAAAACACACACTTTTTTTATTCCATCTAGTAACTTTAAAGTATATAATTCTTTTAAAACATGTTTTGAGTTTTAATATAAAATCTAAAGTCAAA
>NC_051847.1:200348063-200400877 GCF_002237135.1 Teleopsis dalmanni | reverse complement strand
GTTTTCAAGTAAAAGCCTATATAAGATAATTAAAATTGCAATCTTTTGACTTTTCTAGAATTTAATAAATATCGCATTTTTACTCTCTTTATAGATAAATGAAAATTAAAAAGAAAAATTTATTGTATTTCCATTGCTCCCAACAAAAAACAAAAATCTCAGTTAAAATGAATTTTACTAATAAAATATGTGTAAAAGTTATTTATTTTATATGTGAAAATAATTTAAAAAATGCTGACAAAAATATTTATACACAATATATTAACTACAAAAAATAATATATTGTTTTTAAATTCTGAAAAATAAATTATAAATTTCACCACGCAATTACCACGAGTATCTCAAAATGCAAATTGTGCCAACCTGAACTGAACTTCTGCACTTGTTTATGCACTGCTGTGTTGTGCTGTGTTGTGCTGTTCATGTTTGTTTTTAAAGATTTTTGTTTTTAAAATGTATTTGACCATTTCAAAATAAATACCGCCTTTGTTTATATTATTCTGAATTGAGATATTGCTGTTCTATGTGAAATTTTACACTTGACATAGGAATGAATTACATCAGTATTTCTTCTACGTAAGTTTGCAACATGGCTAGTTATCTACGGTGGTCCGTATTTGCAGGAATAATAACAACACGGTTTTTCATTGAAACCTTTAAACTGTAGAAGCATAAAGAAATTCAGAAAGCATCTTTTATTATAGCTACCAGTCTTGACAACATTTTCCACAGCTGCTTATAATTAATTATGTATTTCACTGGAATTCATTTGCGTAGGTATTTCGTAATTTTATTCAATGATGTTACAGTTGAATCTGAATTTGCAATATTCCATGTAGCCTGAACCGCAATAGAAATTTTGCATATTGCAAAAATTTGCATTGAAAGCATCTGAAAATACGTAAGTACCTTCCTTGTTAGAAAATATGTGGTAATTGCTTAAAACGTTTAGTTTGGTACCAGTCCGATACCAGTACTAGTCCGTTTAAATTATAATTGCTTTGTGAGCGTTGACTATCTCATTTGAATTTGGTAAACTGTGCTTTATTGATCTGCGTAGAATAAAACCTTAAAATGCTTACAACTCTTTGTGGCCCCCACACAGTTCGCTTGGGATTTCCCATTACTAAACTTCAATCAGCTTCACTACTTGCTGTACCTTTTCTAATGCAAATTTCAAATAACTACACTTCATATTTTTAATTTAATTCAGGTTATTACAGTCCCTAAACCTTTTTCGAACAGATTAACAACCGAGCAATTTAGAATTCAGAGCAAAGCATTTGACTCGCAATTAGAATATGGTTGTATTAAACGAGACGTTAGTGTGGACTACAGAACAACTAGTCTTAGAGTAATTCGGTTCCCTACAGGGTACACTAAATGTGTTTATCGTTCTAGATAAATCAGTACAAAAAATTATAGAAACTATAAAGTTTATTTATAAAAATTAAATTTTTAGTTAATTTTTATAACCTTTTAAGTTTCTGCTTTTTTGTAAAAATTTTGAAAGAAATAAAATTATTTAAATTTAAGCAAAATTAATTTCATGCAAAATTAAAAAAATTGCAACTTATGAAACTAATGAGATTTTGTGATTTACTCATTGTTTACTAAACTTTTTTTTTGTTTTTGTTGAATCACCTTTAAGTTCTTAATCATATTGCTTTATATAGAGGTACAAAGAGAAAACACCAGTAGTCATAAAAGCAATTAAACTGTGGTTATATATTTTATCAGTGCTATTTACAGCTGTTCAAATTAAAGTACACTTATTAAACGTTCCTTTATCTTTGACTAATCCACTTCATCTAACATACATATCGATATAAATACAATATGTATTGAACATGAAAAAAAATTGAAAATATATACAACTCATAGATACATATATGGACACTCGTTCTACTCTACTAATCTTAAAAATGATTCATGAGATATCAACTGTATAAGGGTTATCATCAGAGTAAAGTAGTATTAGATCTTTTAGATATGTGGTTAAGAGATGATATGAGACCCTAAACTTTAAGTAATTTGTGAGTAATCTGTGACGAAAGTAAATTTAAATGCAGCGCAGTTGTAATTAAGTTCCGTTCTATATAATTGGAGATTCTATAAATCTTTAAAAGTGCGCTATTCTATTGTGATCTATTCTATTGGATCACAATTATAAAATATGTTGATCGAAAAATATTATGAGCTCAATAATAAAATAATCATAATTTATCATTAAAAACTATTTTATTGTTGTTTAAAATATTGGTCTTTATGATATACGCATATATATACTTTTGCATATTGGCGACAAAAATCGAAAATTAGTATTTGTTGTGTGGATACCAGAAGAAATGATTATGTACTAAATTAGGATTGTGTATGGCGGATGATCCATTAATTCAATGATGTAGTATGAATCTACTTATTTATTTTTAACATTTATTCTAGTTAGTTTAATTTATTTTAATTAAAAAAATTACTTCTATTGATTTGTATTGGTTAACACATGATATATATATATTTGAAAAATGATCATTTTACTAATGCGTATCATAATTGAAAGGTCTTATAAATACAATTGTTATTTAAATAAAATTTATTTATTTTTTAACAATATTATAAGCTTTAATTAGTTTTTTTTTGTTGTAATTAAATAATATTATTGTAAAGGAACTATTGATGATAATAACTTGTGATTATGATAACTGTCATAACTGTCAGCTTTAATAACGCACAGAAGAAACCTGTTTCATAAAGAATTTCTGTCACCAGAACAGATTAAGAACTCTTCTCTAGATTTAGTTCTAGACTTTATTCACAAAGCTTTAAGGGGCTTTGTTTAATGAATAGTGAAACTGGTACAATAGGTCTCTTCTGGCCGCAGTACTGGCTGTTGGGCAATTTTCACGTCTACTCTCTTAATAATAAATAAATAATAATGATAACTGTCATATTATTAAAAATTATAATTTTTAAAATAAGTAAGGTGAGGTCTCGTGCTTGTATTATATATATAATTTATGTTTAATAAAATAGAAGTATTAAATTTGTACAGAATGGAAAACATATAAGCTAATTTTTCACTTATTTTATCGTCTTGAAAAAACACTAAAACAATCCTTTTAATCTGCATTAATCCAACAATCACAGTTAATTATTGGGTTTGTTAGGTTGTTATTGGGATTGGGTTTCTGCAAAAACCCAAGATATTCAACGAAATGGGTTTTTCAACTTCTAAAGTCTACCCCAATAACAACATATGAAAATAATGTTCGTTTTTTCTAACCAGATAAATTCATTAAACAATGCATACGTCATTTCATGCCTGAAATAATAGTAGAAAATGCTTAATACTCAAATCAATCTAAGCATGTTATGTGGTTTTTTTTTATTCATTTATAATTAATTTTTATAGAACAAATAAAAATTCTTTCTTAACGTGCTGGTTTACAAGGCAAGTTTGTTAACAAATCAAGCTTGCAATTTTCACCGGCATTTGTGATCTATTATACTTTCACATATAAACACTTAATTAATTTATTAATATATTAATTATTTTTATTTAACCATAAACAAGTTAACTGTCTTTCTCTGTATGTTAATTTATTCTATTACTTGCCTGTTTCAGTTGAAATCTACCCAGTTTTTTCTATTTATAAATTTATTTATGGACTGATATTAAACTCGTTAGCTTATAAAAAATCGCTTAAAATCTTACGTGTAATTTCTGAAATGACAGTAAAATATAATTTTTTATATTGCTATAAAAACAATTAATGCTCTTTAAATATAATAATAAAAATTGAATATAAGCTATACTATTTATATATATATATATATAATAGACTATATATGCAATACATAACATATATTATCGTAATAAGTTAATAAGCTTTTAATCTGTATTTAAAAAAGGGATCTTATAAATACTAATATAAATAAAATAATACATTATTAGTTAAAAAATATATATCATAGGTGCTAGAAGAACCGGTGCGTGCTAAAAGAAAAACTTTAGAGAAATTTTTTGATATATGAAAAACACACCAAATAATTTTTTTAAACATGAGATAAATCAAGTTTTTCACAAAAATTATAGAAAAATTTCCACTGAAGTCAAATTTGAACTGAGACGGCTAAAGTCTGAAGTTAGGGGTATATAACTTTAGTTATTTGAACGAAGCTATGGATGTTAAGAATTTTTTAGCCATGTTTTTTTTTGTTACCTTTTTTTGAAAATATATCCTATGCCTTTCTATACTAGTTTGTCTCTCTTGGATAAATGAATCATTTTCCGGACTAATGTTGTTTTATTAGAAAATATCCTGTATATATAGTAGTAAAATGTATGCTTTATGAGTGCTCAAGCGGCGACTATATGTCTTATGACATCTATTCGTTCATCTATTCAATTGGCAAGTTTTTATAGTTTTGTTAGAGGTGGGTTGGTAGTAGTGCTGTTCATATTCGAATTTACGAAGTATTCGAAGAAATTCGAATATTCGAATAGTAAACGAAGTCTTCGAAGTTGAAAAAAACTTCGAAGTTTTTGTGAATTTTTGTTCTCGAAGTCTTCGAAGTTTAAATGTAGTGAAAAACTTCGAAGACTTCGAAGACTTCGTAAGCAAAAGGTGAAGTGAGAGCGCACAATGCAAACAAACGTGCATCACACAAATTATTTGAGGGATGAAAGCGTTTGCTTTGTTTGTACGGTTTTATGTTTTTTGTTGTTATTCTATGCAGAAAATTATTGTTTTATTTTATTACATAAAATTTATTTTATTATTAAATATGTATTATAATATACATTATTATTAAATATGTTATTATTAAATATTTTTTATATTAAATAAAAAATTCACATTTTAAATAACTTATATTTATTATTTATATTTAAAAAATCATATTTGAGAAAATTTTTAATATAATATAAAATATATACCTAATAATAATATGAAAATATTGATATTGATGGATTTTATTAGTAATGGAATTTTATAAAAATTTTCATTTTCCTTTAAAAAGAAAATCACAAATTAAAACCTTGAAAATTAGTTATGGAAAAATGAGTTTCGCTCATTAATGCCTAATTATTTGACCTGTATGAGCTGTGATGATCACGCAGGTAAGCGCAAATTTATTTTTGCATTATAAAATTTTGAATGTTTTGTTGTAGTTACAGTTATTTTACTGTTTATGGAAAATTTTTAAATCCCTTATTCTAGGAAAAGAAATACATAATATTATAAGGAAGTATCTAAATAAAATGTAAATTAGTGTATAAGCAAAATTGTATAAAAGAAATTCCATCAAATTTTCATGTATTTTATATTATATTAAAAATTTTCATATATACATATAATTTTTTAAATATAAATAATAAATATAAGTTATTTAAAATGTGAATTTTTTATTTAATATAAAAAATATTTAATAATAACATATTTAAAAATAATATATATTATAATACATATTTAATAATAAAATAATAAAATAAATTTTATGTAATAAAATAAAACAAAAAAACATGTTTTTAATTTTCTGCATAGAATAACAACAAAAAACATAAAACCGTACAAACAAAGCAAACGCTTTCATCCCTCAAATAATTTGTGTGATGCACGTTTGTTTGCATTGTGCGCTCTCACTTCACCTTTTGCTTACGAAGTCTTCGAAGTCTTCGAAGTTTTTCACTACATTTAAACTTCGAAGACTTCGAGAACAAAAATTCACAAAAACTTCGAAGTTTTTTCCAACTTCGAAGACTTCGTTGAAATGCGAATATTCGAATATTCGAAGAACTTCGAATTTTTAAAAACTTCGAATAATGTGAACAGCACTAGTTGGTAGGTGAAAGAGAAGATCTGTGGATTGAAAACGGTTTTGTTTCATATTTCTCAAAATTTTGTGTAAAAGTTTGGGTAATTTAATTTTACTAATTCTTGAACCAATTTTATTGTTGGATATAACTATGAATTATAGAATAGGGTAACCAAAAAAAAAATGTTTTAGTATAGGCAGCAGTGTTTCTGGTGTTTTTTTACTTGATCTGCAGTAACTATAGTCTATAATAAGTTCGACTGCTAAGTTCCTGTGGATTAAATAAGAAGTTTAATGCTTGGAGTATGTATGTCTTGTCGCTTTTGACCTGACCGGACTGTTTAAAAATATTAGCATTAAGTAAGTTGAAATAAAAAAAATTGTACGCAGTTTTAATATGCAGGAATTTTTATATAGGAACGAATTATAGAACGGTTCCCATAAGATTTAAAATAACAAATATATTATTAACAGAAAGTAAATTCAAAACAATCAAGCAGTAATATAGGGGAACTTTTAAGATTTTTTTAAAGGAAGTGATTAGAACAATTGATAACAGATTGTTTAAGAAAACTATTTCAGATGTTATATATTTGAAAAATGATTAGAAATTTTTTTAATCAAGTTTAAATTGTATAAATTAAGATTATAATAGAAGTTATATTTCATTCTCTAAATTGTTATCAATGTCATCTATACACAACAAATAAATATGTATAATATATTTATTTCAACATAAAATAAATATTTATTTTTATTTTGCTCTTTTAATTTTTTTATATTATTTAATATGCACAATAAAATTGAGTTTTAACTTTTATATTTTAATTTTTAAATTTTAGTACTTTGAAATGCTTTGCTGACCAAAATAATATTTATAATATTTGCTTTTTGTAGTGCAGGCAATAAAAATTTCAAGAACTTATAACGCAAGAAAATTGGAAATGAAAACCTTGAACTACTTCGAAATATGTTGAATAATCAAATAATCAAAACAATCTAACACACTTAAGAAGAAGACAAGAGAAAAAAAAAACAAATATAAATACAAATAATAAAATGTATCTACACGGCTAATAACATAGCCATAGAGCTGAAGATCACCTTAGGCAGGTAAACTAATTCAAATTTCGAAAGACCTGCGCTCTCATAATACACAATGTTGTGTAT
Source organism: Teleopsis dalmanni (assembly GCF_002237135.1). Lineage (NCBI taxonomy): Eukaryota > Metazoa > Arthropoda > Insecta > Diptera > Diopsidae > Teleopsis > Teleopsis dalmanni. Next base: position 200,393,890 of record NC_051847.1, on the reverse strand, counting down.
ATATTTTATACGAGTATCTATATACTTTCTATATTTATTTTTACCTTCTTTCTGGTTATTTTGCTCTTGTTTGAGCACACAAGTCGGTCATCATTAGATGTTTATCTAATTTGAAATTTTAAGGGTTTCCTTCACTTCATTAAAACATTTTTCACTCATTTAAATTCATTCTTCATTTGCCTTCCAAAGTAAACGAAAAACAACAATAAATATTTAAGCATACAAACCAGGAACCGTGCGTGCTTTTTTTCGTTAAGATTTATTTAACCTAACCTTATGTCCAACTTTACTAGATTTTGGTTTGAAATTTTCAGAATTTCAACAATTAGCAGGGGGCAGTGTACATTTTCTTAGGTTTCGATCACGTTTTACTTTTGGATTTTATAAACAAAATTAAATAGGTTTCTTCTGAAAGAAATTGGAGAATAGTTTATTTAATATATCTTTTAAAAATTGAATTCTTTGCTTTGAATATTAATGTATCTTTTTTTATGATATTCCTTTTTAAATTGTTTATTTTTAATTAATTGCTTATAATTGTCTGCTATGACTTTTTATATGCCTTCTATAGAGAATCGAAGGTTATTTTACAAACCATTTATAAAATTTATTCTTAAAAATATAAAATTAAATATTTTGGATTAAAATTTGGTTTCTGTAGTAATAAACTGTACCAGCTAAGCAAGGATGCAACGCATTAAAATACATAATAATTACTTAAATTCTAATGAACTATAAGATTTTCTTCATTTTAATTATTGTACATTGAAGTTTTTATGAATTTTGACCAAATATAACCGGACAAGGTGATCTTCAATTCTTCTGCCTTATGCTCTGCATAATAATGTCAAAAATGATTATTTTATATAGTTGGAACTTTGTCAAGGAAATAATAATTAAACACATTCCAATACAGTGAGTACAACTTCTGTTTTGAATTAAAATAACAAAATTACATATTTTAACATGTGTGCTGCCAAATACAGACAAGAAAAAGGTAATGACTTATTAAAAACCCATAAAGTTTCCCTATTAATTTTTAATATCGATTAGAGGAGTTTGTAATTTTTCACACTAAAGCAATAATTCAATGAAGTCCAGCTTTTTATAGTTTGATAATACTGTAAAATATAATAAAATATAGATATAATATATATAGGTATAATATAATGTTAATGTATTAAAGATATAATATAATATTAATATATTAAAGATATAATATATATATAATATGCTATTAATATAATATAGATTTATTATATATATAATATAATATTAATATAAATTAATATTATATTAATACAACATAATATTAACATAATAAAATACTTATATAATATAATGAAATATTGATATAATAAAATATTAATATAATGCAATGTTAATATAACATAATATAATATTAAATTTGATTTTAATGTCAATATAAAAGTAGTGACTATTTGTACTTTAATAGAAACTATGGTATTTAATAGAAAGGTTTCAAAAGGAAGTAAATTGAATTTGGCAGGGTATGAGTTCAACCCTTGGTACTTGCAGTGTCAAAAATTTATTTACGAATAATTAAATATAAGAATTAAGATTCAAGATCACTGATGATGGATATTTGGCAATACTCGAAACAGTCAAAAATTTAAATATTTAAAATAATATAAAAATAATATTTGTTGTTGTAGTTCACTACTTTTCAAAACCTTCATAATGCAATATTAATAGGTATAACATAACATAAAAAGAGTCCATAATCGATCATAAAGTATGTATTATGTTTTATTTACAGTAACCTGAAAAAGTTTTCGTAAGTACAGCTTTTGATTACAACTCACGTTAAGAGTTCTTGTCGTAGTAATCATAAACTAAGCCCGAGCAATCTGCCCAGTCATATAGAATGTGACAAAAAATTTCAACTTCTTTTAGGCCCATCTTCTTAAGATTGTAGAGCTATGTTATTGTAAACTATGTTAACCATTATGAGCAACCTTAGCTCTGTTTTGTCAAGGACTGATAACTGTTTCCAAACAAATTGATGAACTAGTTTTCCTAATTAAATTTATATAAAAATCAAACGTTACTGAAGACCCATTTTTAAAGAAAAATCGGTTTTAACATATTGTAATGAAGTGAACTCAAATAGATATTGCAAACTATCCATTATCAGTTGTTTCTGGAAATAGTTTTTGGATTGGTTAGAATATAAAATTGTTATTATCAGCTACACTCATCCAATATCAGCGGTGTTTGGAAATATTTTTTGAATTTAAATGTTGATATATAATATTTAGCTTTCAAGTACTAAGTATTGAGCTCAAATCTAGCCGCATTTGAATGCTTAAAACCCCTAAACCAACGCTATATTTGACTTGCGCTTGTATATAAACTTTGAAATTCGAGTTTTGTCAATGAGTTGTTATATCATCAACGAAGACATAAACCATGGCTACATATAAATGCCATTAACTATTTTAGTTATTTACAGAAGACTTAAGGATTATCTTTTTGGCTTTGTTAGAATTCGTTTTTTGTTGATGAGTATCTAAATTATCGAATAATTCGACACGAATAACGTTTTTTTTTTCTAAACAAATAGAAGAATTAGTTCCTTCACTTCGCAGATACTTAAAAGTCGTACAAATTGTATCTGATTTTCATTGCAAATATTGCGACAAACACTGTCGTATATTACTGATGACACCATCAATTGACTCAAAATAAGTCTCCAATGTGACAAATGTAAACAGATCACGTTTATATTCGAAATGTATTTTGTTGTTGTCACTTTGGTTTGTTAAGACATTATGTGGTTATCGAGCTCTTTATTCGAGATTATGAATGCCATCAATGTTACTAATCATTAATTATGTCTATTGAAAATGTATCATTTAATTTACCCTCGCTTCACTTATCGCTTACTATTTCTTTCTCAGATATTCCATTTTGTTTAAATATTTATTTACGCTATATATACTGTTTAATTTTCTAGTGCTGCCAATAGCATTTTATATGTAAAAAATTGATGAAACGGGGATTTTTTTAACCAAAAAAAGCGTAAATAAACGCATTAAGTACAAAAAAAGATCTAGTATTTATTTGTTGTTATACATACACTCATACGACATATATGCTCTACTAAAAATATTTTATCCAAAATTGAATTATACATTTAAAGAAAATTTCACTTCTTTAATATTAAACAATTTAATAATAATGATGTATTGAATTACAGTCTGTATTGGATCGGTTAGAGCTTTAATATTTGACAGTTTTCTTTCCTACGCTGCCAATTTTGCATATTAAACATGTTAGCTAGCTCTTTTATGGTATCAGGTTTTTAGATTGTATAACTTTACTTTATTTTAAACATCGGCGTAATGACATTGACCTTTGATTCAAAGAAAAAGTGGCGCGAAGTATTGGAAACGTGATAATAAGAAACTTTATTTTCTTTTTAATATCAATTTTTGTAGATTTTGCATTATTCTAGTTGATTTAAAATTATTTATTTACTTATTTATAAGGAACTATAAAATTATAATTTTATACTATCAAGTTTGCTAAATTAAATCAATTTATTTTAAATATTTCATGTATTTATTTTTATTACTTATATTATATATATTAATAAATAAAAAATAATTTTCGTTTCTACATTATTTTATAAGATTAGGCAGGTTCTTCAATTGATCCACAGCTAGCATTAGTTTTATTGTAATCTTCTATTTATTAAGATTGTAATAGTATTATTATATATGATTTTACTATAGAGTAAAGTTTCAATTTTCTATTCTACACACTATTATAAACATAGGTGCATTAGGTTTATATCGTATTGAAGAATATATTGCTCTACATATATTTATATTTACCATGATAATCGAATTTTTCCATACTTAAAAACATAATTCTTTATAATGCAAGTAATCCAGCAACTTACTGAACATTAATAGGTATCTCCAAAGATCTATAGTCCTCTTCAAAGTTCTAAAGTCACTCTGAAAATGTCTATAGCGTCCTCTTCAGGGCACTGGGTGGAGTTACCCTAAATATGATTATGGGTCTCTTCAGGACACTGGATGGAATCGCCCTGAAGATGTCTATAGTCCTCTTCAGTACACTTGAGTCATCTTGAAGATGTCTAAAGTTTTCTTCAGGACACTTGAGTCGCCCTGAGGATGTATATAATCCTCTGCAGTGTACTGAAGTCACCATGAAGTTGAATATAGTCTTCTTCAAGGCACTGAAGTCACCTATATACTATACTCTAAATATCAGTGTAAATAATAATTTTTTTGACATTTTTGAAAAGAAAAAAGTGAACGTGTACTGTTTTGTGATACTTTTACAAGTGCCTGACAGAGACAAACGATATGACATACCATAATCTATGCGTTTCATCTACATAGCTTCTGTAATAAGTATATGTTGGATCCATTATTAAATAAATTTTTTACTAATTCATTTATTAATTGTGCTGCATTTTCACATTAAACAGTAAAAAAAGCAATCATGTATTTACATTACATTTCGATTTCTAATTAAAAAATTTAACTAAAAATTAATTAATTAATAAAATTTAATTCTATTTAAATATCAAATATTATTTCGAAACCATTTCGTAGTTGTATCAGTCTTTTATCTATGATATCACGTATTATAACTGCCACTACACTAGTTTTCTTTTACTTATTGAGCATAATAATATTTATTTATATTTTACTCTTCAATTATTTATATTGTAGTAACTTAATATTAATAATCAATAATATAAAGTGTGCTATTTGTTACAAAAATAAAACTTTTTTTATTATTTTAGTTTATCATACAAATCATTTCACATTGGAAATTGGCCATTTAGTAAACTACAAATAAAAGTAGTTACAAAAAAAAAACATATTTGAACAAAGGACGAAACCCTGTACAGGGAAATTGAAATTATTTATTTATGTGAATTAAAAGTGGCAAAGAAAAAATAAATATGTTCATATATCATTACACCACAGTGAAACTCTTATGGGGATTTGCCTGAAAGCTGTGGCTCTTGCACCTATTATACCTAATTACACTGGTCTCGTATTTTGCATTCCATATGTTATTAACTCTATATCTAAGCGATACACGCAATAACTCATTTCATGTATAACTAGTCTACTAGTACACGTATTAACATCACAATATTTACATATATAAATATAAAGCTTTACGCAAGCGACAGACTGAATAACAGACATATAGAGTGACTAACTGTTTATTCTATACAAAATGAGCTTGTGGAAGCGTATTGCTTGCTCTCCTGAAGCTGTGCAACGCATGAAAATATATTACGACGAAAAAGGACTCGCCGACGTACGCGTCTGTTTGGCACAATGGATCGAGGAAAGAATTATGTGAGTAAAAATGTTGTAGCTAGAAAATTGGATCTATCCGTTGCCGTATATAAAAGTTTATATTAATAATATTAACTAAAATTGTAATAATAAAATACATACATTTATAATATGTATATAATATATATTCAAAAAATATTTAATTTAAGAAAAAAATAGTTATATTTTATTTATTTAGTTTAATATTTTGATGTTATGTAGTATTATCAATAGCATATTTGATAATTTTTCATAGATACTTTAAATAATACAAAAAGTACTCGTATCATATATATATTTAATCCTTTAACTCCTAGGAGGAGCATAGGGCCGCAACAAGTATCTTCTATTCGGTATGATTGGTGGTCGAACATTCGGTATGATTGATAGAGTACAAAAAGTACTCATATTATATATATATATTTAATCCTTTAACTCCTAGGAGGAGCATAGGGCCGCAACAAGTATCTTCTATTCGGTATGATTGGTGGCCAATAGCTTCAACTCTCCTCAGCTTTTCCGCCTGTGTAGTATTTTCATGTCGATTTGCCTTCTACAGGTACGAGCAGGTCTGTCCCTTCTTCTGCTACCCATAGGGTTTCACTCAATCGCCATTCTTGTGGTGTCACCAGTTGATCTACACAGTGTGACCGACCTATTCCCATTTGAGTTTTTTGATTTCGGTTCTTATAGGTGTTAAAAAGTACTCGTATTAAGTAGAAATAAATACCTAGATATTGTTGAAATAGTTGAGAGTATTTTCCTTTTCGCAGATAATTAAATTTAATTTTGATAAGTAGATATTATAATCTTAAGAATTTGTTTATTTATTTGTGCCAAAATTGTCATTCTTGTGTGATTTGGTCCATTAAAAAATGTATTTTGTTATTAACAAAGAAATTTTTATTTGCCTCCTACATCGCCATCTAAAAATAAAAAAATAAAATAAAATCATAATGAACTTATCCATTCTGGATTAAATAAATAATACAAAATTGTGTCTTTTTTTTTTACTGATTGAAAGCTAAAAATCTTATCTGCTAAGATATTTCCCCAACAAAAGCATTAATTCTCTTCGGTTTAAAAGAACTATTCGCCTAACAGAACTGATTTTGTATGAGAAATAAAAACTTTGGACTAAGAACATAATATGGTTAGAAGTGATGTTGGTTTATGATAAGAATATCTGTTTAACAGTGCTTTCACGGTATTAAGTTTTCGATCAATTAACCAACATACTAATTATTGTGTGTAATTAATACAATTTTTTTAAAATTTATAAATTTATTCAAAATTTAAATTTTTATTTATTTAATATATGATAATATATTTGCATATATTCATTGTATAACGCATATATAGTGTAAGGATTGTTCAGTAAGTCAGTGATAAATCAAAGAAGTTGATTATTTTCTTGCTTTTAAATGTATATTTTGACATACACTGGTTCTCTACAAGTTCCAAAAACTCGCTGCAATAGTATTACAATTTCTTTTATAACTTTTGAAATATAGAAAAGCCATATACCTATGCAGTAATAGTTTAGAAATAAGATATAAGTCTTTTATATTATAAGTATAATAATAATGTAAGCGTATAATATATACATATATGTTTGTAAAGTATTACTTGAGTTCCACCGCAGTACCTTAGTTACCAAAACTGTTATTTATAGTCGCACTATTTTATTCATTGTGTTTGTAAGTCTTCTAATAATAATATTTATGAGGCGTAAACCACATAAAGCATTGTATTTAGTTTAGTCTATAGATCATCATTTAGATTTGACGAATTTTAATTGCTAAATCAGCAGTAATGTGTGATATCGTCAATATTTATAAATAATCCATATATATTAATGATTGGTTTTTGGTTTGGGGTTTGATGTTTATTTTTTATGATTATATCAATGTCGTCCAGAGTTTCAATAGAATATGGAGAAATAAAAAAATTTCTGTCTTTCTTCCAAACAGTAAATAAATAAACATTTATATGGCGAGTAGTGTAGGGTCTATATGAATATTTTTCACTAAGCTTTTAGGATTTGCACTTTCCTTCGTTGATCAATTGTTATATATTTTCAAAATATTTAACAATAACAATATTGAAAATATTGTAATTTTAATAAAATTAGATAAAAAGAACCAAAGGAACAAATGCAAATTTTACTAATGAAATGAAATCATTAGTAAAATAGATCTTCAATAGATAGGGCTACATCAGAATAGTTAAAAATGTCCAAAATTTTATCTATCACTTGTTTAAGTTTTCGATTTAATTTAATATTTTTAAATTTCAAATAGCAAAGCATTCTATATATACAAGGAATGGGTCACATTAACTTTACATTCTAAACTCATTAATGTCAAATCGTAATGGCTAAACAATAAGAAAAAATTCCTTGAAACAAGGCGTTTCAAAGTGCAATTTTAAATTCCTGGAACTGGTACAATTTATTTGTATTATTTGAGTCAAAAAGGAAATACTGTATGATATAATAAAAGTCAGAATGAACAATTTAAATAGACATAATAGGAATGAATTGATTCCTTTGTTATGGAATTTTTTTTTCTTAAAGTTATTAATATTAATATACCAATTATAATTTAAAACTAAATGTTATTAGCTTGTTCCTTTGCTATAAAAATTAAATTTATATATAAAAAATTTTAAATAGAATATTAGATTTTTGTTAGGTTCCAAGACCTATCTATTCCAAATTCTATTCCAAATTCTATTCCAAATTCTATTCCAAATTTGCACCAGTCAGCTGCTTCAACAAAAGTAAAACCAACCAACTCTGTACTACGATACCTGCGGTCTCTGGTTATTAGGTAGTAGTCGGGGCCATGCCTGTGCGAGTGGGGAGGAACTGTACCTCATTTCATGTGACAATGTCCACCATTGGCTAAGAGAGCAGTCGGGGCCATGACTGTGCCTCGTTAAAGGGACGCTGGATGCACAAAATGTTTAGGACTTCTACTTTTAATGTGGTCTTTCAGATCCAGCGTATGGATAGTGTCTCATTCGGAGTGTAACAATGGGTATTATTTGTGCTTAAACTTCCATCAAACTAAACATAATCTAAATAGTAGATTAAGAAATCATAAATCTTATACATAAGAAGTATCTATATTTGAAGAATCATTTTTACTCGTTTCAAATTAAATGCGATTGTTATACATCCAACATTCACGACGAATGGACAATTTAGGTTTGTTTGTAAAGTAGAAAAACTCAGATGCCGACAAATCTGAAAAATATCTTGCCTGTTTCATGATATTTATTACGTGCTTGTTCAAATACCAGTGCATTATGCGTATACATTCCAGAATCATTCCTCTTTTTAGACGATCAAGTGCCTTTCGGTCCTTCCAACACAGGTTACAATATTTTCTTACATACCTAAAGCGTTTTAGTTGTATTCTTTGATTTCTCCATAATCAAAGAAAATTGAAATATATCGATCTCTTTTTGACTATTCTACATATAAGATTCTAAATTTATTCTATATATATACTATTGTTGTTGTTGTTGTTATAGCCAGCACGAATCTGCTTGTACATATAGTCCCTTTTGGGAGTGCTGAATGGCATTTGGTCGTCGTACTCGATTAGTGGCTATGGAACGTAGACGCGCCGTTCTTGGAACCATGTACTTGTATATATGGGGTATAAAATCTATGAAATTTGCGTGAAATAGGCAACCATCACTTTTGCCTAAATAGCCATTTTTTAATAAAACTAATATTCGAATTATATTTATATTGTTTAGTATTTATACTAATATATTTTATTTTTTATTTGAATAGGACTGAACAGATTATTAATCCAACAACCGATTTATTTGAGCAAATAGCACATCAATTCCGTGAAGATTTGAAACTTAAACTTATCTCATTAAGCAACGATAATTTATTTAAACTTAAACTATCTGGTATGTGTGCGCATGTTTCACAAACTCCAGCCGTAGATCTTTATCATCATTTTCATAACGGTCTCCAAAAGGAGTTTCATATGATTGAAGCACTTCCACAAAATCCAGTTATGTATGCAACAAATTATGGTAACGGAATAGGTGGTGTACCACTTTCCGGTAACCTCCGCGATGATATTGGCAAAGATAGTTTGTTGGCTGCACATGCCCGTATACAACATGTTTGCCAAGAAATCGAACGTATATACCAATGCATTGGGCCATTCCGCGCCGATTACGATACATTTAATAATCGTTTCAATGAGTTTAATCAGAATAAAGTTCTTATGAATACACAGCAACAAGCTGAACATAACAGACAACTGGAGGAAGGCTATAAACAATTAATGAATGTTGGAAATGGTATTATTATTGAATTTCGTCGCATCATAACCGACTATGATTCAACACAAGAATGTGTTATGAATGAATTGAAAAGTTGGAAACGTAACCAGGCTTTAGCTGGCAATGGTGCACAGTTTCGTGATAATCTTGATGAGATCCAACGTTGTATAGAATTGTTGGTTGAAATTGTTGGAAAGCTAATAAGAATGGCTTCTTTAATGAATTTCCTTACTTTTGTTGATGATATTACTGAACTCATTAGACATTTGCGTTATTCGCAAGAGGTACTTGTTTTCTCAGCATTCGTTGTTGAAAAGCAACCTCCACAAGTTATGAAGACGCATACTAGGTGAGTGCAAATAAATATTTTAATTTTTTAAAAATAATAAAAAAAATATTTATATATAGATTTGCTGCAGCTGTACGATGGCTTATTGGACCACAACTTGGTGTGCATATGAATACCCCAACTGTTGAATGTGTCATTCTTTCAGGTATGGAACAATATTGGTTTAATCTTAATTTTTATTTCTATTGATAACAAAATTAAATGATTTCACTTATATAGAGGCGCAGGCTTTACGTCAATACACGCAACGTTTAGTAGGCGATTCTACTTCAAGTCCACCACCATCTTCTGGGGAAATATTGAATAACTTGGGTACCTTAGAATACCAACAGCAAACACGTGTGCTACAGGCTAGCTTTAGGTATTACACTAAAATATTATAATATATTATATGTTATATTTCATTTGAATTCTATATATATATATTTTACTTTGCTTTTAGAAATATGCAATTAAAGAAAATTAAGCGAGCTGAAAAAAAGGGCACTGAAAGTGTGATGGATGAAAAATTTTCACTTCTGTTCTATACTTCAACAATTGTTAACGAATTCAAAATAAATGTAAGCATATTTGTAGTTTGCTTAGTATATAAATATAATTTTATTATATTACAGGTTTGGACACTTTCTTTACCTGTTGTCGTTATTGTACATGGCAACCAAGAGCCACAATCCTGGGCTACTATTACATGGGATAATGCTTTTTCTGAAATTATGCGTGAACCTTTCCAAGTACCAGAAAGAGTTTCTTGGTCTCAATTATCATTAGCTTTGAATACAAAATTCACTTCTGCTACTGGTCGTTCTTTAACTGAAGATAATTTAAATTTTCTTTGTAAGTACTGTAATAGATAAAAACATTTTTTACATTTTATACATATTGAGTATCTTAAATTGTTTTTTTAATACCTTCTATATAGATGAAAAACTATTCCGTAGTGATGGAATGGGTGACCATAACGATTATATTACTTGGGCCCAATTCTGTAAAGAACCATTACTGGATCGTCAATTCACATTTTGGGATTGGTTTTATGCCATTATGAAACTAACCAAAGATCATATATTAGGTTTATGGAAAGCAGGTCTAGTCGTTGGCTTTATAAATAAACTAAAAACAACTGATGAAATATTACGCTCAAAACCAACAGGAACATTTTTGGTGCGTTTTTCAGATAGCGAATTGGGTAAGTTTTTAAAGTATTAAATGTATAGAAAATATATAATTAAATAATTATTTTTAAAATGAACAAACATCTTATATCTTTCAAATTTAAAAGAAAAACTCAATAGAAAAATAAAATTAAATTAAATTAATTACTATAACATTTATAAAAAAAATAAAAAATTTAATTTAATTTAAATTAAATGAAAAATAAAAATACTTAAATTAATTACAATAAAATTTATAAAAAAAAGATGAATTGTTTCTATTAATTTTTTTTTCCATTTATGACTAAAACCAATAACCTGTAAAATAATAAACATATACAAATTAAAATTATGTTTGTTTACATAGGTGCTATTACTATAGCATTTGTTAATGATAACGGAACTGTATTGTTTATTGCTCCCTGGGCAGCACGTGATTTACAGATACGTGGTTTAGCTGATCGTATACACGATATACATAAATTATGCTATCTATATCCAGATAAACCAAAAGATGATGCATTTGGTGAATTCTACACACAGCGTGCTGGTAAATACAAATATTTTATACTTACTTAGATACTTATATATAGTTTTATCTGTATGTTTTTTTATATGAAATATTTAGAAGCTTCTCGTGATGGCTATGTATCAAATTCTATAAAAGCTCATGTGCCTGCAATTGAAGATGACGCTATGACACCACAACATGTTATGCAATCACCTCAATCTACTCCACATGATATATCAATGCAAAAGTAAGTTAATTTGTTTTAATTACTTTAAGTCATATTTTTATTTTATCAAGCATTTTTTGTTTTATTATTTATATTTATTTTTCTTATTATTGTATAGTTATTAAAAATGCAAAAAAAAAATATTAATTAAATTTTAATATGAGTTTATGCTTAATTGAATGTGTCACTTTTAATATTAATAGTTCTTTATGTTCTTTGTGTTTTAAATTAATTTAATTTAAGAATTTAATAGCGAGTATTAACAAGTGCTTTTTAAAATCACTTTGGATATAAGACACAGTCTAGATATTTTAGGTTATATTAAACTTGGTGGGCTGGGTGTTTTTCTATTTGGTTAATTCGTCTAGATTAGTAGAGCTCAGATAAATTACATCAACCACAACATATTTTTGATTTTAATATTAATTGAATAAAATTCCACATATAACATGCCAAATATTAACAAATAAAATTTTTACGATTAAAACGTTCCCATTTGAAATCATGCAAAACACATTTTTGTTAACAATTTATTAAAATATTACTTTGTTAAAATTTTTGGATTTCCTCTTCTCTACCAAAATACTTATAAATAAGGTTTGCTGATGTGTCTGGACTATATTATATGATAGATGGTGCACTAAGTGGCTGTATATAGTCACAGAGACTATATATTTAAAATAGTCAGCGATTGAGAATTAGTTTATTAAACTAATTCAAGATAAACTTATGTTCAAGTTAAGATCTCCGAAAGAATTACATAGGGTGGGCGCTTCATACCGTATGAACCGTCTGTGTTGTAGGTTTAATACTATAATTTATAGAAGCAGTTGAATTTAGGGAAATGCTTTGAATTCATTAAGAGCCAAAAATAGAGCTCTAGGTCACAGTGCAAGACGTTCCCCAACTTAATTATAATATAAAATCCATTGGAGTACAATTGAAAAAACCATGGCATTTGCGTTTTTTTTGTATTATATTGTAGTGCCATTTCGTGTAGAACAAAATTTAAAATATTAGTATATTACATAAATATGTCTTCTCTTTATTATCGAGAACACAATAGAAAAATAAAAATTTCATAAGATATTCTTACTACAGTAATAAGAATAATATGTGTGCATAAGCTATGAAAGATAGACTAGCAACTTAAATAAATTGATAGGGTAAACCTTTTTAAATTAAGTCCATATTTTTCTATATATTTCGATAAGAAATACTATAACTAGAAATCTAGTTCGATTAGAAAAGGGCGTAATAATGATAAACAATTTTTAATATAAAAATTTAGTGAAGTAGGTTTTGGACTGATCTGGCCTATACAGCTTTGTCGGATACTGCCAAATATCTGTTATCAGTGATCATTTGAAATATCTAATATCTCTCTAAATTTTGAAACCTTCAATGTAAAATTTTTTAATTAGTTTTATTGCTTAATAAACGATGCAATTTCAATTTCCTGGGTATACTGATTTGACATCGGTCTGTCTGTCTACTTAAATCAGAAAAAAAGTATTTTTGTGTTTTAATTTAATTGCAATAGACAGGCTAACAAAAGTATTGAATCGATATTATGTTAATCTTTTTTTTTTTAAATTATTTATAATAAATTAAATATTTTGATAAAAGTGGCACATTATTTTTATTTTATAATTTCAATATTTTTCATTACGGTGTTTGCTGCTTGTTTTATTCGCTTTAAGTTTAATTATATTCCTATAATCTATAAATTTATATACATATATATATATATATATGCTTTTAGCAAAAGGTAATTAGATTGCAATACTTTAAATTTTTGAATTACTTTTAAAACTTTTACATTTATATTTTTTGCTTTTAAATTTGTATATGAAAGAATAAAAGTTAATATAATAAAAAATATATATTAATAATTTATAAAGGCTTATATAATTCGATTGGATATTTGAATTTAAAGCAGCTTAACGAAACCACATTTGCATTTTTAAATTTGCATTACGTGATGCTTATGTATTCTAAATTGATAGTTAAAAATTAAAAAAAAAAAAAATATTTATTTAAAAAATTTTAAATATTGTTTTCGTTTTTTATTTCGATAATCAACACACTTACCTACCTAAAATTTCAACAAATAAATCGCAACTATCAAATCCACTGCCGCCAACCAACAATACTTACTACCTACTACTATAACCACTACTCTTCTATTTTTAATTACTCCTAAAAAAATTTTTCTCCATTTTATCGTTACTACTACGGTAGTAATAATGCCTTAGAGGAGTTCGATATATACAATTTGACGAGTAATGATTTTAACATAGAAGATGAATTTGGGATGTATGATCCAATATAATAGTCTGAAAATTTGGGGGAACTACATTACATATAAGTGGTGGAATGCAACGACAGTGCCTGTAATCGTAATTTAACAATATAAGTACAGGTACTATTTAAAACTATAATTTTTAGTTATTTTTTTTTTTGCTGAAATTAATGTTTCTTTTAATTGATTATTTTTAACTTTAATTAAATTAATTCATTGGACACATTTGTGTTTTTATACTAAATATTTAACTTTAAATATTTAAATTTAAGTTCATAAATAAAAAACGTAATTAATAAGTCCACCAATCAATAAATCAAATGAATATATTTTTGTACTTGTGCTGTTTGTGTTTATGATATTTTGAATTTTTCAAATAATCCGAATATTCGGATATAAGCAATTAGTAGTTCGAATAGTCTTAAATATTCGGATAATGTGAATTATTTAAACTATTCGAATAATTTGCATTATTTGGATAATTCAAACTATTCGGATAATTTGCATTATTCGGATAATTCAAACTATTCGGATAATTTGAACTGTTCGTATATTTTTTTGTTACAAATCCGGATATTCGCATTCGCCAAATAATTCAAATATCTAAATATTCAATTAATATGAAGAGCACTTTCTCGTACTAAATAAATAAATACATTTTCAATAATATGCATTTCAATTTAATTTAACTTCACTTATCAGTGCATATACTGTTTACTAATATTAGTGTAAAATATTAGTTATATATTTTTTATATTTGTTCTGAGTTAATCTTAATAACAAATAGTATTATAATTTATTTTGTTTTATATATTGATGATGATGTTTTTTTAACAAAATTTTTGGATAAAACTTTTTCATAATCTTTATACTTTGTGAAACTGAAAACTTTTAAAACTGTTCCAATTCTTGTTCTAGGATTTATTTTTAGAATTAAAAACCTATTAGGTTTATAATAAGCACTGTATAAAACGTTGTACTTTTTTAATTAATCTTTTAAATAAATTTATTATTATCATTTTGTTAAAAAAACGGTCTCATATTAATATAAATATTATACTAATATAACTATTATACCAAGTAGAATATTATATTAATATGAATATGACTTAACTATAAATAAATTACTTACACACGACTCAACATGTGTATCATATAAGTTAGATAGTTTTTATTTATTTATTTTTTTTTTTAATTTAAAAAACAAAAAAGAAATGTGAACATTTGTATAACTTGTCCATCACAACATTCTAATATTTACATTATCATTTAATAAAACATTTCAAAATAAGGTCTCTACTCAGAGAAAAAGTATTGCATCTAATTACATTATCGATCTCGCCCATGAATCTCACATTTTATATATAATTATATATTTTATTTACTTTCTATTAGCTTGCAGAATAGCACAATTATGCATCTTTAAATAGTGTTTAAAATTTACAAGAACTATCTATTAAATAAAATTTAAATATACCGAGAAAGAAAAATTGAAAAAAATCCAAAGAAAAAGTAAAATTTTGTGTAGTCAATAATTGAATCTAATATATAAAAGTTATATATGAATTTGGATCGGGTATAGTAATAATTTTTACATTAAATGTTTATCAAAAATGCATAACATTTATATTAAAAACCGAATTTATGTAGAATATAATTTTTAAAAAAATAAAATTTGTAATTTTAAAAAAATTTTAAAATTGGTATATATCAACGAAATATCTTTGAATAAAAAACTATAAATTTAATATTTTAAAGAATAAAGATATTTGTTTACAAAAAAAAAATTAATTGCATGGTGTTTTGCTCTTTGCAATATTTTATAAAAAAGAGTCACAATTTTGTTAAAACAACGAATTTGTTTAAGAACAAATCTTTAAAACTAATTAAAAAAAAAGCGAAAAAATAAATTTAATAAAAACGAATTTCATAAATTTTAATACATATTTCCTCAGTGGTTGTTGTTAATTGTTATGTATTGTTAATAAATGTTGTCTTTCATATTTCTCTATATTTTTGTGCTTTAGAAAAAAATTCCACTCTATATAAATTTATATACACACAAACACTTCTTTTAAACTGCCTTTTAAATATTATTTATATATAATATAAAATTCATTGTTTTGACTATTTTTTTATTTGATTTATATTATATAAACTGCATGACTTACACATGTATATTGGAAACAAATAAAACATTTTATAAACATTATTTAAATAGTTTATTAATATTATATTTTTAGTATTTTCATAAACATTGGGTAACTGTTTGCCGAGCATTAGGTCGGTTTTTAGTGAATATTTTTTTGAAATAGATTTAAATATTTATAATTCTTAAGATGAAATATTTATATAAAATATGTTTTTTAAACATGATTTAAAAAAACAATCTA
The DNA here is from genome assembly GCF_002237135.1 of Teleopsis dalmanni. NCBI lineage: Eukaryota > Metazoa > Arthropoda > Insecta > Diptera > Diopsidae > Teleopsis > Teleopsis dalmanni. Next base: position 200,377,275 of record NC_051847.1, on the reverse strand, counting down.
AAGTTCGGTATTAAAAAAAAAGTTGATTTCATATTAATATTATACTTATAAATAATATATAAAATAAATTATATAATAAATTAATAAACATATACATGTATTTTATGTTTATAAAATATATAAAATAATATTTGTACCCAATATATTTTTATTATAAACTAATATATTTCATTTTACAGAATATATATTTATCATTTATTTATTTCTATTTGAGCCAGTGCACTTAAGCATTTTACTCTTTCTTAACTCGCGGTATTTTTAAAACCCTTGATATATTTAAACTTTTATTATTTGTATAACATTACTTAAATTTTTTTTGTTCATATATAGAATTAAAAAAAATTTAGTATATTGAGAAAGCTCAATAAATTTTAAATTTCAAAATTTTAATTTAATTTAATATATATAAAATATATATTTTTGTAAAGCTTTTTTTCCGTCCAATATGTCAAAACATTAAACTATGAAGTATTGTTTTATATAAATAAAACTACTTTTACTCTTATTAAAAACGATGGAGCACATATTTATTAAAGTAGATATATATATATATTATTAATCATTATATGAAATACAAATCTTTAAATATATACTTTTTATTTAAATGTTTAAATTTTAATACTTTCACTAAAATTTTTATGGTTTTTTTATATATCTATTACAATAGTAATATTAAATAATTTTAATTTAATTTATTTTTCATTTTTTTGTTTTTTTAAATTTTCATTAATAAATTTTTTTTCTATTTTTGCCTTTAGTGATAATTTTATGTCTGACTTCGATTTTGTGTTGAGTGGATAAAATAATATAAATCAATTTTAATATAATAATTATTTATAAAAATTTTTAAATATAATTATAAATCGAAAACAAACATACATAAATTAAAATTTTTAAACTTTAATAAATTAACGAAAAAAAAATTGATAAAAATTTACAACACGAAAACAAATTGCACAATTTAAGGAAAAAAAGAAACAACTTTAATATCGACAAAATATATATATACATACATTACATACAAATACATTAGAAAATATTAAGATGAATCCTTTTTGGATGAAGACTCACATTTTGGAATTTGTTTGGTCCTAGTTCTTCTCATATTAACATCCATTGAAAATTCAATTTCTTCAACTGTTTTGGTTTTTTAATTTTTTTGGTATGTATTAATATCTATATACTAATTTTCTATTATTTTTTTTTTGAAATAAAATTTATTATATACATATAAATTAGTCTAACGTAATCAAATTTATAAAAAATTTAAAATTCTTTATAGAATAATTTTATCTACAATATAATAAATACAATTAGGTTGTGATTAACCATTTTAATTTACATATTTCTATTATTCTTGTTACATAAATGTATATGTGTATTAATATAATGCTTTGTTGTAATTTGATTGTATTTTATTATATAAATTGTGAATGTTATATAGTAAAAGTATATTAAATGTTTTATCTTAAATAAAAAATAGAAATACTTATATATATTTTTATTTTTACATATAACTAAATAAAGGATATATGTCTTATATGCACTAAAACTTAATGATTAAATGTTTATTTTGGATAAATGTATAGTGACAAATACTTGCGAAAAATTTCAGTAATAATGGTTTCAAATGATCTATTAAGTATACACAAATGACATTTACTACTCTTACGATTGGATCTATTAAAATTAATTTTATATGTCACAAATTGTAGTATAAAAATTGTTTATTTTACTTTTATCATAAATAAACATTTTCTTTATTAAAGAAATACAATATACAATACGTGTAATGTTTATAAACACAACTATTTTTATAGAAATAAAAAATATATATTAAATATTTAATTGATCAATTAAATGACTTCAGAAACAAAACGAATTTAAACGTACAAAAATAGTATGTATACTATATATTATTACAAATGTAGAGAGTTTATATTAATTTTAAACAATTGTTGTGATTCAGGTTGATAGAAAATCTTTTATTCTCTTAAATAGATATATGGTATAACTTACCAAAAAATTTTTTCATTGCTCCTTAAATATCATAAAATAAGTGTTAAATTTTGACGAAATTATTTCAACTATTGCTTGAATGTTTTATATATATATATATATATAACAAGTTTTAATTTTACTAAGCAATGGACAAAAATGCTGCTTAGAAAAAAAATACCAGGTTAAAGAGTTTTGCGAAGACTCTACCTCAGGAAAAAAAATCACTTTTGATCAAAATTCAAGGCTTTACATAAAATATTTGACTTCGACAATTCATTACTCTAATTTTAACCATTCTAGTAAAATTAATATGTATATTTTTTTTTCATTTTGAAAACACTTTTTCCATCAATACATTTGTACACCCACATCTTACTTTGGTCTACACATTTTTTTTTATACATTTTATTATATACTTATTCTATAATACACACATATTTTTTTGAATGACTGTTTGGTATTGCAAACTCAATATAAGTTGGAATTAAGGCTCTTACTTATTTTTTGTATATCTCTTAAGGCTTTCACTAATTTTTTTTGTATTTCTCTTAACAAAAAAAAAAATGCAATATATTATTCGTAATTCCATATGCATTTTATACATCTAATTCCTTTAACAGTTCGTCGGAAGTAAATATGATTTTTCCATGAAACTGGAACTGTCCTGATCTCTTACTTCACCCCCACTCTTATCACTTATCGTCTCCACTTCCTCTTATTGTATATGTTGTGATACTACGTCTTACTATAGTTATGATAGAGCCAAATGCTAAACATATGTGCTGTCAATACCTAACGTGTGTCTACGCTGTAGTATTGCAATCCATTATGTCACTAATCCGTTTATTTCACAGTATACAAAAATCTCAACCCGATATACCACTTTTCCCAACACAGTTTAAACCCAATAATTAAACCCTATCCTCTACATCTGTGTCTTCATTTTCATTCGACACCAATATGATCTCTGTCACATGTTGTGTTTTTTGACTTGCTTGTCTACCTATGATTAAACACAATAACAAGCGACCCCAGGTATCTTTTGTTGAGACACTTCTGTGTGGCTAGGTGAAGACTTATTGTCCAAGTTATAGTATAGTATAAAAAAATAGTTTGACTTATTTAGTATTATATTTTTAAATAGATTTTACTAATATTGTGTTCTTTAAATTATAATAATTCAGATATATAAGTTTGGTTTTTTTTAAATAAGTTAGATTAAAATTAAATACTATCTTGTATTTTGCTTTAGAATAATATATTTTATAATATTTTATATTATTATAAATTTTTATTATTTTATAATATTTCGCATGTATTATTTTTATTATTATTCTAGTGATATTAGTCATATTGTTTATAAGTATATTACGTATTTTATATTTAATGTATAACTAATGCATGTTCCTTTCTTCACATTTTTGAGTTTCGTTTTAATATTTTTTATATATTTTCAGCATATTTACTACATACGATATATGTAGACATCCCTTATCAATCAATTTTTGTGTCGAATAAACCTAAAACGCATGTTTGTTCTAAATTTTCAATATCTGCGATGATTTTAAGTATATAAAAAGTATATAAAAGTAAAATAATATTTTCACAAAACATTTAATAGCAGTTAAGGATAAAAAATGTTGTGTACTTTTTTCAATGAATTTTTAAATGTAATTACATATTAAATGTATAATTCAAAAATATTTATTTTAAGCATGAATATTGTTGCAATGAATGTGTTTTATAATTGTAAGTAAAAGTAAAGCAAAATATAAATAAAAATATCTATATAAAATATTAATTGATCGCTGAGTAATATATATAGTTTGTTTCAAAATTTATTAGTTATTTTTAAGTTTATATTAGAATACTTTGTTATATTTTTTTTTACATAATTTTAAAGTAAATAATATTTAAATTAAAAGTATTTAACATGTTAAGAAAAACTTTAATTTTAATTGTTTTTAAATGTTTTATATTCATTCAAATAACTAAATGTAAAAGGAAACCTTTAATTTTAATTTAAGTTTTTTATTGGCTTCCATTTAATATAATTTAAATAAAATAAAAAAAAATAAAAAATAATTTAGAAAAATTTTTATTTAAAAACAAACGTTGCATTAAATGTGTACGTGAGTAACTGCTATAAATGTGCTGTATTAATATATATTTAAAATAAAAAAATATTTAATATGTAATAATATATTTATAAAGAAAAACTTTAAATATGGTAAATAAAAACCTAAAATATAGTGTTTAAAAAAAGATCGAAAAAAAATTTAACTGAATATTTATATATATAAAGTTATATATATTTTTAATGTTTACATATACATACAATTTATATTTACTTACAAATAACTTGAAACAATGATGTGTGTAGTTTTAACTATTAAATGGATTTGATAATATATGTTTCTATATATATTTATTAACATAAAAAAAAACATTAAAAATATATATATTGTTAAAAATTTACTTTACCTATTTCTTGGTCGTAAATCATGAAAGAAGTTTAAGAAAGATTAGTATGTAAGTGTAAAATTAAAAGTTGAAAATATAATATTTAGGGGGCTGCAATTAAATATTGATAAACATTGCAAATTGATGTAATAATTTTATCTAATTATGTATTAATTTACTGGTTAAAAAGTTATATTTCATAGTATAAACTCAATGGAAGAAAATGTTAGCATAATAATGTTAAACTTTGAAATCCACGTTTCTGATGATCAAAATAAAATTGGGTAAAAATTCAATTCAATTGCAGATGTTTAATAAAGATATATTTTAAATTACTAATACCTAAAACCACACACTGATTTATAGTTAATAAATTTTATTGTCGTGAAAGTATGTTTCAAACAATTCTTGTCAAAATGGCCAATAAATAAAAGTTAAATAAAATGTAAAAAAAAAAAACATGGTTTTACTTTAGATAACATTTTCAAGATAATAGAGTAATAGAGTCAAAATAACCAGCCATATGCTCAATTGTAAATGAACAAAAGGTTTGAAAAAGATGTCCAACTGTTTAAGTGTTATGCATCAACTTGCTTCCCTTTACCAACCCAAAATGAATGTGAAATCCTTTCCGCGTCTTTTTTCATGGACTATATTGTTCAATTCAAGAGAACGTAATTTGTTAAAAATAAACATATTTTCAGTCGTTTTTTAATATAGTAAAAACGACTATAGTAATATATAATAAGATAACATTATATGGTATTATATAATAATAATATAATAAAATAATAAGAATTAAATAAATGTTAATTTTAGATAGGTATACAGCAATACACTAATCTCTTTTAAACACAACACCGTTACTCCATATAACATATGGATCAAAAAAAGTTAATAAAAAGCGTAATGATCTGTTAAAACTACCTAACAAAATATGCTATATACCAGGTGTACCGGTATGAAATGAGCGTTTTTTGGTGAAAATAAAACACTAATTATTAATAGGAAAGTAAAAAACATTTTATTCAAAGTATTGGCCATTGCTTTCTACACATTTTGACCACCTTTCTGGCAATTTGTGGATACCACGCCAAAAAAATTATTCGTCTTTTAAAGCAAACCAACCAGACACCCAATTTTCGACCTTCTCGTAAGAATCAAAGTGCTGCTCAGCCAATGTGTGTCCCATCGATGAAAACAAATGGTAGTCGGAAGGAGCCAAGTCTGGTGAATACGGCGGGTGAAGTAGCAGCTCCCAGCCAAGTGTTTTGACTGCATCCTGAACCCGTTTTGCTTTGTGTGCAGGTTCGTTGTCATGGAGCAGAATTACCTTGCCGTGTCTTCTGGCCCATTCTGGTCGTTTCTCGATCAATGCATGGTTCAAATTTATCATTTGTTGTTCATAGCGACCAGCATTGACGGTTTCACCAGGTTTTAGGAGCTCGTGGTACACCACACCTTTCTAGTCCCACCAAACACACAGCATTGTCTTCTTGCCGAATCCATCTGGTTTTGCAGTCGATGTTGATGGTTGTCCCGGATTAACCCATGATTTTTTCCGTTTAGGATTCTTAAAATAAATCCATTTTTCATCGCCAGTAACAATCCGATGCAAAACCGATTTTCTTTCGTGTCTTTGAAGCAAAACATCACAAGTTTTTTTTCGGTTTTCCATCTGTCTTTCATTCAATTCATGTGGCACCCATTTTCCACACTTTTGGATCTTTCCCATAGCTTTTAAACGGTCAGAAATTGTTTGTTGTGCAACATTTAACATTTCTGCCATTTGCTTTTGACCCAAAGTGTCATCTCCATCCAATATCGTTTGCAATTCGGCGTCTTCAAACTTTTTTGGCGGTCTTCCACGTTCTTCATTTCTCACATCCCTGTCGGAACATTTGTATCTTTACCGGTACACCTAGTAAATCGTGGTATATAGTATTGAACAGTTAAAAATAATAATGGATATTCATATATATATATATATATATATAACTTTTAACAAATGCATCATCTAATCTATTACTGAATGTATTTTATCTTATTATAAAGACAAATTTACATATTCATATTTGAAAACTTACATATAATCTAAACACTTCCTAATCAAAAGAGATACAAAATATTCCTATTAAGGTTCTAAACCATTCTGTAAAGTAAATAATAGTTATAAACATCAACTTCAAAAAGCCTATCATGATAATCGGAATATTAGCAAAATTTTAAGATGATAACTTCACAAATGTTATCGGTAGGAAAGTTATGAACTCATTTTGCTTTGAACCACTGTTTCAATGTTTAATAATAAATCAAGTGAACTGGGATCCATTGATAACACACTTATTAAAAATAGTCACTTCATATTTAGAAGATTTGATGTGAATTATAATAATTACATCTTACTTACATTAAATCATAGTTTGTGTTATTAAGCATTATCTCTAACCAATGATATCTGTGTAGTTCACTTTCATCCACTGTTATAACGCGAAAAGGATCCAAAACTCTCCATACAATTGTAATAATATAGCTTAGCACATTTATTCCCAAACAAAATAAGGCAAATAGTCGAAAGCAATTGCATATATGGAAATATTGATGGTATACTTCATATAGTAAATTTCCATACATTGCTAAAATCATAACATATTCTAGGATGTCGTTTAAAAGCTTATCACTCATACTTTTAGATAAATTAGTAACTATTTTCTTAAAATTTTAATATACTCCTAATCGAAAATTATTAGAATGTATATAGAAAATTAAATGAATTAGTGAATAACTAAATATTTAAGGCATACTCAGTTTAAATATGGTATTTTCTGTCAAATTAAATATATGTTCATTTTTTGACTAAATTAAAGTTAGAAACGTGATATATTAATGTTTAATATAATAATACGATATTTAAGTTATTATTATACATAACTATTACATATTCCATCGAGATGCCATCTAAAAAATTGACGCCTATGTAGATTTCTGTTACAGACTAAGTTGTTACTCTGGTTTTGTATGTTATTATTGCTCTTGTATCTTATCGTGATACCCAAACAATTCCAGCAGGCTCGCAATAATATAATATACTAGAACTACTATATTATAAAGATCCTTAAAATATAATTTCATTTATGGTTTTATTAAATGAATTTCATGACATCGCTAGAAACGTAGGTTTAACTATTTATATTTAGCATCTGATATGATAACGTTTAAATTTGCAGAAATCAATATTTTCGTTACCATAATTAATTACAATCACTGTTCGCAAAATTTTAGGTAATAAAGTAATTTTATGAATCTAATTTAATTTTAATTTGATAATGAAAATACCGTATACAAATTTAACATATAGCAAAAACCCGTATTTTTAATTTATTAAAATTAAAATACATTGTAATACTAAAACCAGTTAAACTAGGGTTAATTACCAATTTAAATAATAATAACTCGTACAAATAACTGGTTATTCTAAAGTCTTGAGAAGAGTACCTGATGCAATATGTGATTGAAGTGAATAATGCGCTTTATTCTTTTTTCTAGCAGGACATTTATACTAAGCGACGTCAAAGTCCATAAAAAAATAACGTTCGATAATTGTAAATAAAGTATAATCCAATCGTATTGAGAGTATTGAGTAATTGATGCAGTGAGATGCATTATTATTATATATCCAAATTGAACACTTGGTATTGGTTGGTTGATGCAGTAAGATGGATTCAAATATATCAAAATAGATGGCTTGGTGCTATATGTTTGGGTTAAAGGTATTGCCTGTATGATATAGTAATATGAATTTATTACTATATATCTATAAATAGATAACTTGGTGGTATAAACTTGTCTTGAGGGTATCCGTTGACTTATGCAATAAGATGGATTTATTATTATACATCTAAATAGATAACTTAGTGCTATAGGTTTGTCTTGAGGGTATTTATTCATTGATGCAATTAAATGCATTTATTACTATATGCCTAAATACAACACTTGATGCCATATGCTTGTTAGACATCTCAAACATACAACTTCAAAAAATATTCTTCTTAAAAGATTTTTAAAAATCCTTTATTTTTAAACTAAGAACTTCATATCTGGATCTGTGGTAAGAAAACGTTGGCGTTGCGCTACTTAGGCATAAAAGGAACCCAGAAAATTATAGTTTTTGGACTTGACACTGTAATTATTTAATGGTATTTTAAAATTTATATCGTCTAATTAACTAACTTTTATTTAAAGAGAAAATTTTCGAAAAGATAGACAACTGTTAGAATGCACTTGACATGACATATTTAATAAGTTACTTCTAGAATAAATGGACTTGGTACTGTTAAAAATATCATAGGTTTAAATAAATTAATAAACACGAAACTATGGACTTGAAAATAATTATTTAATAATAAATATGAATTATTATTAATTATATTTGTTTTAATAGTTCAGCTTGATTAATTAACATTTTTATTACTATATTGTAAATTTTTATGAAGTACTTCCTTAGAACAACCTACATCCGGAAATATCGACAAAATCTCGTATGACAGTTACACATCAGAGTGTAGTAAATTGATTTAGTAACTTTAATTTAAATTTGTTAATACTAATAATAATGAATTAAGTAATTATTTATTAAATTGCGGTTTTATTTATTGTTGTAAGTGCAAGTGTTTGAAATTTTATTTATTTTCAGCTCACATTTTGTGCTAAGACCCGCAGCCATAAAATCCAATAAATTCAAGGTTCGATCAACAACATGCGAAAACTGATATCTAAACTGACATAAATTGAAATTAAAGTGAAAAAATATTAAAATTAAATTAAAAATATGTTTATAGGCGTAAGTGTTTACTGATTTCAATCTTTAGTTGACTTTATAGTTGAAATTATAAAATTGTATAGACTTCCATAAAAAAAAAAACAAAAAATTGTATATAATTTTCAAGATCTCCATAACTCTCGGAATATCGACGGTACTCATCAAGCCTGACTGCGCCCTTTTTCGTATTTTTAAGTGTTAACGTTTTTAATATTGTAATGATTATGCATTTTGTTGCATTTATTAAACCACAAGTCCGTGTTTTTGTTGCTGTTGTAAAGTTATATATTTACATTATTAATTTGCACATTCAATTGATGTGAGATTTTTTCCTTAGTTTTATTAATGAATATTGACATTAACACAAAAAATTTATACTTAACAATATATTGTTATGAGAAGTGTGTTAAAAGAGCACAGTAGCGTTTGAGGTTAAATGAAAATTGATTTTTTTAAAGAATAATTCTACTACACATATATATATATTTATATCTATTATATATATAACCAATGCTCGTTTGGTTTCTTCTTGGTTTCTTCCAGGACATTTAAAAATATATTTTCGTACATGATATATATATGATACATGATATATATATATATATATTTATTTCAAGGCTTCTTTAATTTTTTTTTTCTGCCTATTTAGTAACATTATTTATCCATGACATCCATGGCAAATAGGTTTCAATTTGATATCACTTCTTTACTGCATTTTTATCTCTTTATCTGCAGTATTCTTTTTAGATCTGGATAGTTTGTTATCACTGACTAAGCAAAGTTTATTGTTAGATCCGAAGACTTTTGTAGATGGAGTAGAAGTTTGAAGTGCAATTCTTCAATTTTGCCATTATTCCGATAGACTTGAGGCATGATGGAACATACTTTGCATCTTCAAAGTGAAGATTCATTTTTCTTCAAGTACATTAATAATTTTATGCAACACACGCTATTGATTACTCCTTCTTTTTCAAGATAATTTTTCAATTAAGTTGGCAATATATGAAGACCAAAATCTTACAAGTTAATATTTAAATTTTTAGTTGCATTTATTTGACTGCCGATTTGACATTGAATTATAATAAGGGACCTCTGAGTTATTCATTGCCAAATACAAAATGAAAACATCTTTTTCTAAAATAACTTTAAAGAGCGCTTGGGAGATCAAACCATTCGTTCAGTTCTTTTCAATGTATCAGTTATCTCATCACATAGATTTGTCAACAGTGACGCCAACTATGCGAGTACTGTATCTAGTGTAATACTTGACATGGATATTTAAGGCAACAATATTGAAAATAATAGGTATGAGAAGATAGTATATATATGTTAACAGGGAAGCAATTTAAACGAGATTTAAATCATCTATAGCCTATGATACATTATGAAATACATGAATACAAATAATAATTATCTAAGAAGACATGCATACCATTATTTGTATATCAAAGTAAAAATTTAGCGAGGTATCTAGCTGAATTCGCTGTGACACTCTTAGACATATTGATCTATGGTTCTGTCACTGGATCCCTCGCTGCTTTTTGTGAAACGAAACTCACACAACTGTGTCTTATAAACAGTAATATGTGTATTAAGTCCATTTTGCAAATTGTCTTCATATTCTTATTCAGAAGCAAGTGTACACCCTAGTGTACTTTTACAAGCTTTGACTAACGCTGCACAGTTTCAGAGAAGATCTTTAATCGTCTCGTTCTCTTCCTCGTTATGGTTCTTCTACAAAATGCAACTATAATAGTCCTTGTAGTGGTCTGCCTGGCTATCAGAAAGCGATTTGTTATCACCCCTTACAGAACATTAAGATCACACCAACAAAGCCGGCTTAATGGACCTTTCGGTCCACTTAAAGCGATATTATACGGGATTATTTAGACTTTGAAAGATTCTTTAACTTTTGTTAAACCAAAATCTGAATTCTTTTACATATAAAAAAATTATACATAATTTTAAATAAAGAAAACGATGTAGACTGATTCAAACAACAAAAAAAATATTAATATATTATATTGGATATACTTATACTCAATGGTAGAAAACAAACCTGATGTTGTTTAGAGCTATGTTTAAAATTATTGCTAGCTATCTTCATATATATTAATTACTAGGTTCGATGGGGCTTCCACCTATTCGCTTAGATTATATATAATACTATATAGTATATGTATTATAATAGTTATATATATTATATATACAAAAATATGTATGTATTATATTATAATTTATAACATATCTGGAAAACTCATCAACTTAATGCTCAAAAAAAAATATTACTGTATCTAATATGTTTAAATATGTTTTTAAGAATACCCTCAGAGCCGCTCCTGGCAATCTATACTATGATAAACAATGGCCGAAATGATGTGAAATCGAATTATGAATATCTACAGGCGCAGGTAACGAACTTCTTGAGTTACACAATTGACGTTTGAACGTTAGAAGCTGTCATCCGTTGTTTTTGGTAGTCTTTTCGGTGTTGTAAGTTCGCAGTATTCGTTTTACAGTGAACAGCTGCAGTTGCAAAGAAGTTCACAGCAGATACGAGCAAAAAGTGGCAACAGTTGGGTGCATACGTAAGAGGCCAGAAGAACTCATTTCCCAATTCGAGTATATAAATTTCGTAATTGTTCATAAAATTGTGTTCTGCTCCATACAAATCGAAAAAGTATGTATCAAATGAAATATTTTTAAGTGATTTTTGATTAATATTAGTGTGTATATTTTTTTAAATTTTTTGCATGTGTTTTGGTTGGTTTGTTTTCACTTTTAAAACAACAACAAATTTAGTGAATGTGCTAAAATCGATATTTGCATTCATCAACCTACGTTTCGAAGAGTTTCTTTTTCTGTAAGTAAATTTGTTAAAAGTTAATTTTTTTCAAAATTTTACATATGTATTATATTTTTATTTTTAAACCTAAAAAGAAATAGTTAATTTATGCTAACGATCGAAAGAAAAAATTGTTTGGCGCGAAAATCGAACAGATAATTTGCAGAAGAAGTCAGTGCCGAAGAAATATTTTATCTGTGCAGGTGATATTTTAGTGGTGGTTAAAGTGTGTGGATAAATGGATGAAATCCTGATTGAATTCCTATTTTAGATTAATATATCAACTGAAACTAAAACAAAAAAACATAGTTTTTTAAATATAGCGAAATTTTTTGGAGATGTAGAGTTTAAACTGAAAAAAAACGAACAATAGATAATAGCATTAATGCCACCGAAACTTCTTAGAAAATATCTAGAATTTTAACAAAGGAGTAAAATGGTTTTTAATTAATAGATAATTTTATGGCATTAATTAGAAAAAATAATGTCAGATAATTAGTTACTATGGAAATATCGTAGAAAACATCTAGTACTCGAGCAGAAGAGTCAAATGATTTTTAAAATAATAGATAATTTTATGTCATTATTTGCATAAAAGAATGTTGAACACTTTATTATTACGGGAACATCTTCGAAACTGCATTTTGAACATCCAATTTTTCGCAACTTTTTCAAATACACATTTAAGGCTGTATCTCAAAAATGGCACACTATCAATATTTGCTTATAATGTACTCAAGTACTTTTTAATTTGTCAGCATTGAACATCATACTCTTAAACACTTCTATAAAGAAATACGCAACCGGTAATAAATCACATGATGTAGTTAGCTACTCTACAGATCAATTACTGAAGACAATATAGTCATAGAAAACTTGCAATGCGTAAGTAGAACTGGTTGGCCGACACCAGCATAAACATGATCAGTGCGTTACGATACCAGATTAGAGTTCTTAAAAGCAGTCAATGACCATCTACTTTAATAAAGATATGTGTGTCATTACCAAATTTGTAGAGATAGCACACTTCTCTTAAAACTGGTAGCTTTAAAGAATTTTTTGCATGTTTCCAAGAGAGTCGGAAAGAAATAGAGATAAAGCTTCGGAATTTCCTTATTGCTCGGTTCTTCACATTTCCTGCATGCATTATTGCTGGTAATGTTTACCTCATGCGAATGTTAATGATCTATTGAAATAGCAACCAGTACTCTACAGTTTTTTTGATTACATCGACAACACTGATTTAGTATATTTTTCATTGAATATGTGATTGTATATGATGTCGTTGACTAAGTTAAGTCTCCTGTCCTTCATCTTTTTGAACATGTACTAGTTTAATTTTCTGTATACATTCAACAAAAGCCTAAGTATCACTGCAAGGTTACAACTAATTTTAGCAATATTATAGCCAGGAACCCAATATACACATAGTTCACGTCTATGGGCCAATCTATCAATTATCTCTTCGTAATACAGAAGCAAGATGTCCAAGATGCCCAATATGAAAATATTTGTTTTATAATAGCTTAGCTGTCAACACAGAAGTTTATTTTGCAGTTAGTTATTTTCTCAAAAAAAAATTCAACCTATTTTCTAATAGCGAATAGTTCTACGAGAAACACACTGCAATAAGATTTAACAAGTGGATGATTTTATGAATTTATGTTTTTTCGAAAGATTCTCAAGAACACGTCGTAAAACCCAAAAACCAGAAAGAGTTCTGTTCCAGCCTGACTAAACATATACCATATACCATATATACCATATACCATATGTATATATACATATACATATATGCTATATAGAAATGTAAAGAATATCTTATATATAAATATACAGTATTGGAGTTCTATTGTTTGATCATAGACTTATAAACATTTTATTATTTAAATTTTACATAAGCATGTATCATTAAGATAATGTCTATAGTATTATTTATTTCTTTAATTTATTCCCTAAAATGATAGAATATTTTTCTTATCGCTGCTTATAATTCCATACATTTTGTTTAAGGGCAAAAAAAACATAATTTCTAAATTTAATTTTATATTTCTTAATTTTATTGGATACCTATTTATACATATACCAATTTTCTTTAATAAATAGTCTTTACTATATGTATAAAATATATATGAAAATTAAGATGTTTTGTTTAAAAATAAATATATATATATATATGAATAGCAATAATAAATTCTTATTATTGTATAATTTTTTTAAATCTTAATGCTTCCATTTTCTCTTCATTATAACCCAATATTGTTTTCAACACTTCATCTGTGTGTTCTCCGAGTACGGGTGGAGCCGTACGTGCGTCATTCTTAGCTTCACTAAATACGACCGGTGGACCTACAACTCTCACTTGACCATCTTTCGCATGAGGTAAAGTTTTAACTAAATCAATACCTTTAATATGCTCGTCTTCGAAAACCTCACGTATGCTATTTACTGGCCCAACTGGAAATGAAGCACCTTCGAAACATTGCATCCAATGTTTTGAAGTATTTTTACTCAGTAAATTTGTCAAAAGAGTAACCAATTCTTCACGATTTTTCACACGATCTTTATTTGTTTTGAATTTTTCATGGTCAGCAATTTCATTAATATCAAGCATAGAGCAAAGTTCTTTAAACTGTGCATCACTGCCAGCACCGAGTGTAAGATAACCATCCGCCGTCTTGAAACTTTGATAAGGCACAATACTAGAATGTGCTGTACCCCAACGCTGTGCTTCTAAATCAGCATTTAGATAATTGCTCGCTACATTAATTAATAGCGATACTTGTGTAGAAAATAGATTGACATCAATTTTCTGTCCACGTCCAGTGCGTTGACGTTGTAGTAAAGCTGCCAAAATGGCACCATGTGCATATAAACCTGTCGCAATATCTGTAACTGCTACTCCAACTTTACTTGGTGGTCCATTACGTTCTCCAGTTATATGCAGCAGACCGCCCATAGAGGCCGCAATCACATCATAGCCTGGTCTTTGCGCATAAGGTCCAACTGAACCATAGCCAGTTAAGGAACAATAAATCAAATGTGGTGCAATTGCATGCAATTGCTCATAACCCAAGCCATATTCGTTTAATTTACCAGGTACATAGTTCTCCACTAGCACATCACAAACTTGCGCTAACTCATAAATTACATCTTTACCTTTTTTTAAATCTAAGCAAACGCTTTTCTTATTTCGATTCTGTGCGAGAAAGTAGGTTGCATCTTTACTTACTTTTAAAAATGGTGGACCCCACTTACGTGCCTCATCGCCACCAAAGTATGGACGTTCAATTTTTAACACTTCAGCGCCCATATCGGCCAGTACCATTGTGCAATAGGGACCAGCAATAATACGTGTTAAGTCAAGTATACGAATGCCCTTGAGTGGGTGGAAGTCAGTGACTGTTGGAGAATAAGCCGAGTTGCTGGTATCTGCTGTTGGTTCATTATTGTTGATTTTGGCTGCACAGTTTCTTTTTGGCTGACTGGCATTTACACAAGCCCATAGTGCTTCTTGCGATTGTTTTTTTCCAGCGACGATGTACAACTTACGACAGATATTATGAAAACTTGCGATTGTATTCATTTTTATCTTTTATTTGCTTTACTTTTTAACTTTGCTTGATTAAAGTTGCTATTTATTTTTGCTTCAACAACACAAAATAATCATCTCTTCACGTTTTTCTTCGTCGAGACCTTCCCTGGCACTAACTTGGAATCTCTTTCCATATACTTTGCTTATGGCGTGAACATTTCAAATTGTTAGAGATACAATACTACATAATATGAGCATATATAATATTAACTATAGTTTCTCTTTGTAGAGAGAATTCCCATAAATTATTATCTCCACAGTTTTGGATGAGCAGTTCGATACGAAAATTATTCGCTGTTTTATCTTTTGTTTTGTTCATGTCTTCCAGTCTTTTTTGCATATGGCCTATCAATATACGTATTTTTATTTAATATTATTTATTTTTATAATTTTATATTAATATTTTTTTTGTAAAATTTTTTTATCTAAGATTCTTTTTAATTTATTAATATTTTCTTAGCTTGTTAAAAAAAGTCGGAACAAGTAAATAAAAATGTAAATAAATAAAATGACTTGCAAGTATTTTGATCTTCATTCGGTACGTATTAAGATATTATCTTTATATTTAATAATATTGTAAAGTATTTATAGAAATAAGGCACTTCATTATAAATTACATATTCTCTCAGTGGCATGGTATTACTCTACCCTCTAGGGTAGAGTAATTTATATGAAATAAACTTCTTGTTATGATTCTTTTATGAATGTTTTAATATATATGTATAAAACTTTTATAAACTTTTGTGAATGATTCTGGAACATATTGTCTATATCGGCGACTAAATTCGATCACTAGATGTTCACGGTTAATAAAAACAGTGAAATAATATAGATCAATATAACAATATGTGACTTAATGATGTTCAATTTTTGTCACACAATTTTTGTCAATTACAAAGAAGACATTCTAAACCGACTTTACATACTTACTTGACTATAAAATAATGATAAAAAAAGTGTGGAATGGAAATTATGTTGATTAATGACAGATAGGTCCAAATACTAAACTGTCACTGACCATATAAAATTACAATCTACTCTGACAGTATGGATCATATATGAGTATATATCTAATATATTAAACCATGATATGCCTCATATAAAACTGAAAACTATACCAATAGAGTTTTAAGTACACACTCAGGTCGTCTACAGTACAGTACGAACGAAAAATGTTATCCATTTTTACCTTAAAATTGCAATATAATTTATTCAAAAGTAAACTAAGCCTTTATTGCAAAGGATGACACACGTCTGTAATGGCCAACTAAGCTAAGGTTCAGACTGAGCCATTAGGTGCAAAATACAACATCTTCCAAATATTGAGAAATTTTGTCAACTACTTGTTAGTACATAGCTGACAATAACTCTACGATAATTTAACAAAAGTTGCATTGATTTTCTGTTGATGCAGTTGATTGTAGATTCTTTATGTTTTTGATACGGTCATTTTTTTACTGACGTATCTATCAAGCGTATAAAGAGCCTCATTATTGAAATTATATATGAATTATACATAATACACATTCAGTGGTTCTTAGAAGATCCTTATTGCGAAATTGTGAACCTTAAATTGAAGATATAATGGCTTGGATATCAATTCTATTCTATAGATATAACTAAAGTAATGTATTCTTTTATGTTGTTTATACATATTATTTGATATTTTATATTCTAATTATTTCTCGTTTCAGTGAAAAATACTTTTCAACTTTTTCTGTATACTAGTTCATAGATTATTACAGTATTTTGTTCTGTTTCTACCTTCATAGAAAAAGTGTAGAAAAGTTATTTTGCAAAAGCTATGCCTATTCTGAACAAAAGTCCGCAGCTTCTTTCCATGTTTTTTTATTTATGACCCATTTTACATAAAATATTGTTAGTAGTTTAACTCCCTCACTGGATAAATTCTGTCCGTGGATTCTATACAATTGTTTATCGATTATTCCCATATATTATTTTATGACTAATTTTGTTTGCAAGAACCAAATTATTTTCTTCTTATTGATAAAATTATTGTCATATGGGACTGATTTCACGTAGAAGATCTAATTATTTCTAAATTTCAATAGGAAATATTTCGAGTAGTGATTCCGTACATCACTCCATAAATGCTTTCCTTATTTTGCTATATGACTAATCGACTTCATATTGTTTTTATTGTTTTTATTGTTTTTATGCGAAATAAAACCAATAAAATAAACTACATTTAAGTTAACTAAAATAAATTGTAGATTCTTGAAGTCCTTTTAAATTTGTATTTCCCCAGCCCTTATGAGTCAACTTCTTATGATGGTATACGAGTATATGTATAACAAACATGAGTAATTTTAGATTTAATAAATTACAAGTGGGATTTTTCATTTAAATTTTAAGTATTACTTGGTATCTTGGTAACTTCATTAAATGATAACAAACTCCTTGAGTAAACCAGTTACTTCATGTAGGAAGTAATAATAACAAAATCAAGATTGATAAATGCAATATGGGATTTTTTCATAACATCGCATGTTACTTATAAGCAAGAAGAATTAAACAGAATTTTTTTATTAAATTACATTTGGCTATAATTTAATTGGTTAAGTATATAACATATATATAAAATTAAAAAAATTGAAAATAATTTTTGTATTCAATAAAATATTAATGCTTATGGCTACATTAAGAATCAATTAAAATTTTTTATATATTATATTTTGCATGACACAAACCTTTTCCTGGCTTTCTTAATCGATATCGCGTGGTTGAGAATACAAAATATTCATTATATATTTATAATGCAAAAATTAAAAAATTTTTTAAGAGAAATTATTGCAATTATTACAAATTATTGAGATATTGAGAATTTTTTTAAATGTTGCTAATAAACAAAGAGATATTTCGTTACAAGATCAGTCGATGTCATTTGACAAGATCATTTGACATTTCAAAAGAATTCGTTATGATATATATTACTAAATCGATGAAAATTAAAAATATAATTGCAATTTAAATAAAAATACAAATTAAAATATAATGCATTTAAATTGTTTATTATAAAGAATAGTTTAAATAAAAAAAAACCCTTAAATAAGCAATGTTATTATAAAAAAACCAAATTAAAGTTAAAATATTATTCAATTATAATAATATAAATAGTATTCTATTTACTTATTAATATGGATTATTTAGGAAAGTATTTTGAGCTTGATATGTAATTCTTATAACAATATCACGTTTTTAGATCAATATCACCTCCAAGTTACTTGCAGATACTACCGGATATTTTCAATAAATATCTGTATACAAAAGTTATTATTATGGCTTAGTAATTAATTACATTATTGTAATTGTTTTATTATATAAAAAATTGAACTATATTTTCAAATTACAATCTTAAACTAGTAAATAGTAATTAAAAATTTAATTATGAACTGAGTAACTAAGGTTAAGCTCAATGGAAAAATACGTCACTCTAAATATTTTAAATTTTTCATTAATTAAATTCAAAAGAATTTCTTATTAAAGTTAATATGGGCACGTTTTAACCTTAAGATACGTATTTGACTTCTCTTAGTTGGTATTCGAACCAACTAAACTATGAACTTATTTTATATGAACTAGTAGGTAGAAAAGTATATGAGACGCGAATAATGGTTCATGTGGTGTAATTAATTTATAGGCTATTTGAATTATAATAAATGTACTATACATATATATACATAAAAGGTACAGTTAAATGAGTTAATAAAAAATCAGGCTCTCTGAACGCATTTAACCGAGAAGGAATTTAAATGTTGATTAAATATAACTAAATTTATGGTGTATTAATATAAGAGTGAAACTCACTTTAGCGAGTAGTATTTATCCATGAACTATTAGTTGGTGTTATTATAGACTATTATTGACTATATAGCAACAATTGGTTTGCAGTGATTGTCAGAATAAAATTGTTAAAATTTTTTAGGTATAACTCTAAGACATTAGTGTCGCTCCGTCTATTAATGATATTACGATATTAAATTTATATTCTATTAACAATAAAATCTAAATACATAAGAGTGTTTCTACGATTGGTCCAATTTGATCGGAGTAATTCTGTCTGAGTGATTCCTGTCGAATCTGTTAAGCCCACAGATTATTTACGAGATTTATAAATAGTCTAGAATTGTTTTAGTTGGGCCTTTAGGCGCACAAAAGACATCTTAGGTCGGGGTGCATTCATAGCCTATTAATTGATAAAATTAATAGGAGTAATATCTATATTTATTTTTTATTAAATATCGAATTTCATTTTCAAGTCACTTTCTTCTAGTAGAGATGTCATCAATCTATTTTCTGTAAAAAATCTGAAGTACAAGTACATATATATGATAAAATTAGTGTGTAACATAAAGAGTTATCCACATCTTTACTTTATTGATAGTGGTATGTGAAAAGAAGCTGATATTCATGACGTTATATTATGAGGCGATATTCAAGGCATATGTTTAGTTTAGGGTTTTCCATTTTGCAATATGGATCGTATAATAAGTGCTATTGTGAACGTTGTAGTAGATACATCACATATGAAATTATCTACTGTGAAGATATTCAATTTTGGATTCATATATATCTCAACAAACAAAATTAAGTAACTATCAAAAGATCATTATAGCTTCAAATGTTACTGTATGGTAAGGCATTTAGTCAAAAATTGTGATATATCCACACCTTTTTTAAAATAACGAAAATGTAAAACAATCCATCAATTTTGATCGCTACAGCCAAATAATTATAAATTTTGTTTTATATTTTATTTTAATTTTGTGATTTTACGGGGGCAGTGCTACAAACCACAGGATATCCCGTAAAATACAGAACATTTTAATAAGTCCTATTTAAACACTTAATGGCAAGCTCCAAATATTTTATTGAAATAATAGTTTGGCCAAAATCCCTATGGAAAATTGATAACCCTGTACTTTTTAGCTAATTAAATACAAATGTGAAGTACTTTATTAAATCTAAGAGATATGAGATTTCATCATTAATTTCTACATCAAAGATTAATTTTACATCGAAATAAAAACCAGTCGTTTGTCAAATAAGTCTAATAATGTCATGAAACAATGATACCTCCTCGAATAGTAGTGTTCTTTACAAAGTAAAGAGTAATGCTTAAATAAATACAATTGTACACGAGGACTCATGTGGTTTTACTGGTTCTGTCAGATATTTTGATTTTTCACACATGTGCCTAAATACAGTAAACAAACAAGTCTAAAAGCAAATCATGTGTTCAGTATACAGATCGATTTCTACTTGACTACAAGTTCCAGCTGCACTCCAAAAATCAGAGGAGTGGAGCTGCTACCTGATATGAAAAATCACAACAGTTTCCATACACATTACTAGTACATATAAATTTTACCACTCACTACCGCCGCCTGCAACTTCTAAAAATGTGGTTTAACCATTCAACCAATTCGCTGCTAACTTGTAACCAATTTTGTTGGTGGGTCGTACATATTAGAATCTATTAAGGCATTTCCAGTAGACATTGCAAAACCTCAAACCATTCGCTAGAGTCTTTAGTGTGCGATATGCTCTGGTACTTGTTTAAGTAGATGTTCGCTTGTATATGAGAATTTTCCTATCAACATTCATTCGAATACTTTTCCATTCGAGTATCAAATCACTAAAGTTTGTTTTAAACATAGCCAGATCTGGTGAAGCTGGTTTAGTTGCTCCGTCTAACCACTCGCGGCTCAAGGACGTTTCGGATTCTATTGCACAATCAATTTTTGGTTAAATTACTTAAGAATGATGTCGAGGTTTATTATTCTAAAAGTTTACTAATGTAACAGAGTCAGTATTTACTAAATTAGTACTAATTTTGTAATGAATTTATGTATTAAAAACAAAATTAACACTTAATGAATAAAACCATAATTGCTAACAAGAAACATAATTATAATTTGACAAACAATTTGACAAATATTTCAAAAGAAGTATTTTAATCGGTATCAGTTAAAAAACTGCATTTTTAAAAAGACTGCCTTATTGGATGTTATATATGTATATGTATATATCCTACAGTTTTAAAAGTATCGTGTTTAAATGTTATTGTTATGTCTCATCAATTCCGTCTTATATATGTGGATTATATACATTAAAATATATTTATATAAGTCTCTATATATTGTATTTTATTCAGAATATATACTATTCTAGTATATGTGTCATAGATGCCCGAATTATTCTAAATGAGATTGGACTATCTTGTACTTAAGACCTCAAATATAAAGCCATAAATAGTGTTCTGAAATGCATACTACGGAATAGAGTTAGAATAGAATTACCATTAGCTTTCTTTCCAGTAGCGATAACAAAGGTTGATTAAATCTTACCGTCGCTAAAGATTCTGTTCAATAGAGTCTTAAAAAGCAATCCGCAAATAATAGCAAAGAAGGTATTGGTTTTGTTGTTATTATCTGAGTAAGTCCCATGTTTCTGAGGAAGCCTGCTTAATTCCTCAGAACTACACAACGCTTCTTATAAAAAATGGAGACTACCTATCAAAACACACACTTTTTTTATTCCATCTAGTAACTTTAAAGTATTTAATTCTTACATGTTTTGAAAACATGTTTTGAGTTTTGATATAAAATCTAAAGTCAAATCTCCTTCATGACTTCAGCCTTCGGAGTCACTCTACACAACTAAAAAAATCGGTACAATCTGAATAATCATTTTGAAGTTCAAAATTAATATAAGCGCTTCACTACATCAACATATAAAGGTTCATTCATTTTGTGGTCTCTAGGTTCATTCATTGTGTTTTATACTATATACTTTTAGAACTAGAAATATATAACCCTGTATTTTTTTAAATAACCCTTACTTTTTAAATTGACTATACATTGTTTAAGTCTTTAAAATCAGTTTTTACTTTTAATTAGACAAAAAAAAACACAAAAGTTAATTAAGATAAACGTTGAACATTAATCACATCCATTACTTTATTAACCGTAATATATATATAATACTATATAATCATAGATGTCTTAAATTTTATAAATGTAAATCTATTAATTTTTCTGAGAATCTAATTGCTTGCTAGTAGTTTTACCTCATATCTGACGCAATTTGAAATCATTTGCTAATATGTAATAATTTTCATTTAAGCGGAAACATTAGAAAGGAACATAACAAAAGCAAAATAAGGGTTCATGGGTTCTAATGATGATTGCAAGCAATTTATTGACGTCAGGTATCTGTAAATAGATACTAACTGCCATTTCAAAGTCAATAATTATCCACAAATACAAGTGAATTTCGTAATGTTTAAATATTTCACAAGATCTAATGTACCAACAATAAATAAATGCTATTTTGTTGCTGCTTCATTGATATTCTACAATAATAATAATAAAACGGGGAATTTTAAGGTCTAATAGATCAAGATTTGGTGATGTCTCGTTGTTGTTCTTTAACGAAAATGACTGTACATTTTTTAAAAAACAAACGCATTAACTTATTGTTTATTTATGACGATAATTAAAAGTTTATTTTCTCCTCATAAATTAAGTACGTTTGATAGATACATTCTAGCCAGGTATTGAGATAGACGCATACTACACCTATTAGGAAAGTATAGAATTGCTTAATGCAATGTAAAATACAAATAATTATAAAGAATAAAAATAATTGATTTTTTTCTAATATTTCAAAAAAATATTCTTTAGCTACTTTAAATTAATTTTTTACTTTAAATTTAATCGCAATTACTTTACGGATTACTTCTCTTTTTATTTAATTATTTACCTGAATTTAAATATTACTCAATTAAAAAATTCTAGCCATATTTTAAATTTTAATTCAGATATTGAAAAATTTAATATTAAAAAAATATTATCCTGGTACTTGCAGTCTCAAAAAATAATTATTTACGAATAATTAAATGCAAGAATTATTTCCAAGACCACTGATGATGGGTATTTGGCAATACTCGAAACAGCTGTATGGTCAGCCAAAAATTCAATTAATTAAAATAATATAAAAATAAATTTTTGTTGTTGTATTTCACTACTGTTCGAAAAAATCTGTTTAAAAAAATATTATAAAATTTAAATTTAGTTTCCGATATTTAAAGAGGATACAAGCATACAAATAACCCCCTCTCCTAAAGCATAGTGACTACACTACAGAGATTTTTAGAGAATTGAAATAGAAAAATACAAATATATCTTTCTCTTAATTTAAAGTGTAGTCCAGTAGACAGATAGTTTTAACAAAATATTAATATAAATGTATTTGGATTTTATATTCATATACGTAGACATACATATATGCAAGTGTTTTGGCATTTAATTGGGTAAAGGTCGTTTATTAAACTCTTGCATTTACAGCAAAAATTTGTATCTTTTATAGGTGCGGTAAGACTAAAGCTGTAGCATAAATTCTTCAGTTTAGAAACTGTAAGTTGCAGTAAAACAGGTTCTTACTTTGGTAAATTAATTTAATTTGGTAAATGCAAACATTTTATATTGATTTGAACAAATATAAAAATTTTTTTTTAATAAAAAATGTTGATATAAATTTGTTGTCATTAAAAATTACATACGACAACAGTAATGTGAGAGAATGTAATGTAGCATAGTTCGTTTAGTTGACTATTTTACACACTTAAGATATCACAATAAATACCAGATATTACAAGTATAGCTCCACGTATCTATAAAGACACATATTTGAAACTAATATAAGACTTCTTTATGTATAATCAAAAACTGCAATGAAAAGATACAAAGAATCAAATCATACTTTAAATCAAATGTCGTTTTATCCTCCGTTTATGAAATCAAACATAGCAGCGTTTATAATACATATTTTTATAGAGGGGCACCAGTAACTACCACATTAACTTTATAGCAGACGAGATAACACGTGATGGAACAGCTATAAATATTTTTTTTTTATATTAGGAATAAGATCATCAGAAATAAAAGCTTATATATCCTTTGGATACTAGGACTCTCACAGCAATTGTATAGAAGTTGCTGTGGCATATGATAGTAAAGTCACGAACTATATGAGTATCCATATAGTATCCATACAGGTATCCACATAGTCAATGGATATGTCAATCTATTTTGCAGAACTGTCAGAAACTAAAATCAAAACAAATACTAACCAAAGATCTTAACGACAAAAAAGATGAAAAAATTATAACATTTTTATTTATTATACGAATGTTGTGATATAACAGAACAGAACAGGAGTTGAGCTGCAATTCTTTCTTCGAGTAACCTATAGAACTATCAGAAACTTTTATTGAAAGCCTAGTAAAATTCTTAAGAAACATGCATTGATTAAAATAATGCAGCTTTGTTTTAAATTAGGTTAGTATAACAAGAGTCTAGTCGAATAACAAGAGTCTAGTCCGGTTGTGTACCAGTTCTGTTTGTTCACATATTTCATATGACAACTTCTCACATCCATAAGAAAAATTATATATGAATAGGCATAGGAATTGCACAGACATAACATAGACAATTTTGCATGCTTGTAAGCAAATGGCAAATGGCATCATAAAAACAGAGTCCCAGATTTATACAATTTATATATTTACATAAATGTTCTAGACTAGTTAATATATATTAGTCTAGAATTTTTAAACAGAGTATGCTATAATTTTTGATTTACCCATTTATGACATTTTGTAGACATATTATAAATACTTTTTTATTAAGAATATTGATGTATATATTAATATACTAAACAGATATGGCTTATGAATTTATAAGAGATGTGTTTCAATATGTCATGTATTTGGTTATGTATGGAGAAGTGTTTCTGTACATTTACCATAAACACATCAATATGAACAGATTGTGTTGGCTATATGCACTAATTTGTTTTGGTATTTGTACATTAAGTTACGTTATAACAATTATATGGAGAATTATGGATCCTTATCGTACTGTGACGGTTGATGAAAGTGAACTTCATAGATATCATTGGCTAACGGCACTGTTAAATAATACAGACGATTATTTTGAGTAAGTAAAATGTTATGAAATGACTAATATATCTAAATTTAAAGTGAATTGTTATAGTTAATATTGATGACATGAATTAATAATCCCTTTTATCTATATATGTGCTGACAATTAATTATGTTTTGTCTTTAGAAATGGGCTGGGCGAAAAGTTAATTGTGTTTGTCTAAATGTAAAGTAAATAATTTAAATTAAACAATTACATCAATGACTTTTAGCCCAATTCAAAAGACAAAGTATATATATATATATTACTGGAAAAAACAAGCACGATCCTAATATATATAAAACAAATGTCTACATAAACACATATGTTATATGCTTGTAAAGATACTTTGGGGTATTGCTTGTAAAGTGAACGGTATTTGGTCGAGTGGCTTCCGGTCGTATACCCGGCCGTTCTTGAAATCATGCTTTATATAGCCTTAATATATGTGAATCCCTGTATATTTTCATTACTTTTTTCTATTATAATACCTTTATAGTATTCTTCGGCATCGCATAATTGCAATAATCATAGATATTTGTTTACTGACGATAATGTTTGTAATATTATTAACTGTTTGAAATCTGTAAATATTTAAGCCGTTCTGGTAGATATTAAGTTATAGGGGCTTAGTAATAGCAATATCATTAACTTGTAATGTAAAAATTTATATACATAGATGTGCTACCACATGATGAATAACTTAAAAGTTTACAAAACAATTTGAAATTATTGTAACTGACCGTAGAGGTAATAAATTCCTTAAAAATTTATTGGATAGTTCTTATGGTAAAAGTACAGTTCTACTCTTTAGCAATTACTTCTATTGATGATTCTAGTAGTGTTTTTAGGATAAGACAATGTGGGGTTACTACATTTATTTATTTGAACCCACTGTGCATTATTAAAAAAAATGTCTGTTAGTTTATCTGAAATTCAACTAATTATATTTAATAATAAATATATTATACTACAATAAAGTATATAGTATATATGTTATCAAATTCATCATATTTATATTAACATTTTGTTTATATTCTAATTTAATTTATTTAAATTTTTTCTAAGTTTAAGATTTTAGTCCACGAAAATCGCCACAATGGATTTTACAGTCTTTATGTGTATTTATGGGTACCGAACTAAAGTATAATGCCTTTTCAAAAATTTTGAGTCCTTAACAAATATTTCGATGAAGCAACTAATCTATGGAACTAATTTAAAGAATTTATACTTAATTTTACTTAATTTTGATCTGATAGGCATATTTTGAAGTATTGTTTGAAACGTAGTTTCTACAACAATAAAATTTAATTAATTATTAATAAGCGTGTATTTTCATATTTTTATATAAGTCTTTGGTTCCTCTATTATTTTGTTTTTATATAAAAATTACGATTGATTTAATTTTTCCAAAATTAATAATATCACTAGAAACTTGATATTCACAGTTCATTATATTTACACTAAAGTTTTTTTCCTCTGTGTGAATAATTATAACATAATACTTTACACAATGAGATAATATTATTACGTTTTCTTTAACTTATTGACCTGTAAGATAGAAGCTTATTGATTAAAATTATTCAATCAATTTGCAATGTTTGTCGATATTGTGTAATCCCGTTCTTTTTTGAAATATTTAAATTAGTCGTTATGAAAGTGATATACTAGAAACCGTTTTGTAGTACTTTATTTTAACTATTTATATATTTGTTTCTTTGTGTTAAGAGTTTATTTAATTAACTTTTTAATAAAGATACTTAAAACTCAAAAAAAATCAAGTACTTGTAATATATAATATTAACGCAACACTACACTAACTGTAGTGTGGAAGTACTAACTTCCCCAGTTAGTACTTCCACAGCTTCATTACTCCTTCAATGAGAAAATCTACTACTACGTCTGTTTTCTATTACCACTACAAAGATTTTTTTCATTAGGGCACTATTCTCCGATATATACAAGTCAAGAAAAACAATGAGTATTAGTTGTCTGAACAATGGCAATATCGTAGCAAATGTAATGTAGCTCGAGAGGATTTAATCGAGAGGTCATTCGCCGTCTATTTGTGTAGATATAAAGATGTTATAAGAAACTTTTCTCTCGAACTCTTCGTCTGCTACAGTCTTATTCTGCGATATAGTTCATGTTGCTGCGGTATATAAAACTACAGGTGGAAGGAGTGATTTATAGTGTCAGTTTCGTCAGCAGAGAAATATCAATATACCAGTGGTACTGACTAAATAAAATATTAGATAATATTTGTATTAAACATATGCAATTATTTTACTTTTGCAATTTTATTTTAATTGTTAAGATTTCGCCATTAAAACTCTGTTTTAAAACAGGTCTGCTCCAATTTCAACAAATTCATGATTTTATAATGACCTGTTGATTTGAAATCAGAAACTGTTGAAGCAATTGGAACTGATATGATATTAACACCTGGTCAAAGGTTTATACCAATCCAATTAATCCAATTGATACACGGTTTAAGGTAAACTTAGTATTAAAGCAAATTTCATACAAGAGTAGAAAGTAAGACATAATGTTTATTCTACTTTAAGTGCAGAGATATTTTCGAGGGTGATACATAATTTTCTTTCTATCTCAATGCTTTTCTTAAGCACATATCTTTAGTCTATATGTCATATGTTTAGCTAAGTTCAAGTTTTAATATCATTTTATCATATTAAATGCTTCCGTTATTATTTTGTTTATAAAAAAGCAAAGTTCAAACTCATAATAAATAACAGATATAGTAACAAAAAAAATTAATCTAAATTTTTTATGCTGACTTCAGTTTTTTTTACGATATAAAAACCGAAAGCGGCAAAGATAATTGAACAACATACAATGATAATGATTATAAAACAGAAAAAATAGACTAATGAAAATAATTTTAAAAAATATAGAACATTTAAGAAAAATTAAAAATTATTCAACATTTTTATTTTTTAAAGAAAAATCTAAACTTCAGCTATAACAAAACCTATTAAGCACTTACATAGGTATCAGCTCAGGTATTGAACCCACAAGTGAAGGTCAGGTGTTTAGCACATACTGCAGTTCAACAATTAATTACAATTCTATTATTGAATAAAAAAAAGAAAATTTGTATATAACATATAATTGCTAAAGTTCAAGGGCATTATAAATTCAATATATATATATATATATATATATATATATATATATGTTATTATATATTAATCTTACGCTTATTTCGTTTTTTATATTATATATATATATATATATATATATATATGTTATATATATTATATCTTACGCTTATTTCGTTTTCTATTTTATATAATTTTATATAGTAAAAAAATCCCATTTTATCATCACTGTGTAAAATAAACATTAAAGAGATAATATATTAGATACATATATAACAGAATTATTGTTTTGATAAACGTCATATAATCAATAGATTATTTCCGTGTGTGTGTATATTTTTTTTATTTGATCCATGC
>NC_051847.1:200339738-200347963 GCF_002237135.1 Teleopsis dalmanni | reverse complement strand
CCGAATAGAAGATATTTATTGTGGCCCTATGCTCCTCCTAGGAGTTAAAGGATTAAATATATATATATATAATACGAGTACTTTTTGTATTATTTAAAGTATCTATGAAAAATTATCAAATATGCTATTGATAATACTACATAACATCAAAATATTAAACTAAATAAATAAAATATAACTATTTTTTACTTAAATTAAATATTTTTTGAATATATATTATATACATATTATAAATGTATGTATTTTATTATTATAATTTTAGTTAATATTATTAATATAAACTTTTATATACGGCAACGGATAGATCCAATTTTCTAGCTACAACATTTTTACTCACATAATTCTTTCCTCGATCCATTGTGCCAAACAGACGCGTACGTCGGCGAGTCCTTTTTCGTCGTAATATATTTTCATGCGTTGCACAGCTTCAGGAGAGCAAGCAATACGCTTCCACAAGCTCATTTTGTATAGAATAAACAGTTAGTCACTCTATATGTCTGTTATTCAGTCTGTCGCTTGCGTAAAGCTTTATATTTATATATGTAAATATTGTGATGTTAATACGTGTACTAGTAGACTAGTTATACATGAAATGAGTTATTGCGTGTATCGCTTAGATATAGAGTTAATAACATATGGAATGCAAAATACGAGACCAGTGTAATTAGGTATAATAGGTGCAAGAGCCACAGCTTTCAGGCAAATCCCCATAAGAGTTTCACTGTGGTGTAATGATATATGAACATATTTATTTTTTCTTTGCCACTTTTAATTCACATAAATAAATAATTTCAATTTCCCTGTACAGGGTTTCGTCCTTTGTTCAAATATGTTTTTTTTTTGTAACTAATTTTATTTGTAGTTTACTAAATGGCCAATTTCCAATGTGAAATGATTTGTATGATAAACTAAAATAATAAAAAAAGTTTTATTTTTGTAACAAATAGCACACTTTATATTATTGATTATTAATATTAAGTTACTACAATATAAATAATTGAAGAGTAAAATATAAATAAATATTATTATGCTCAATAAGTAAAAGGAAACTAGTGTAGTGGCAGTTATAATACGTGATATCATAGATAAAAGACTGATACAACTACGAAATGGTTTCGAAATAATATTTGATATTTAAATAGAATTAAATTTTATTAATTAATTAATTTTTAGTTAAATTTTTTAATTAGAAATCGAAATGTAATGTAAATACATGATTGCTTTTTTTACTGTTTAATGTGAAAATGCAGCACAATTAATAAATGAATTAGTAAAAAATTTATTTAATAATGGATCCAACATATACTTATTACAGAAGCTATGTAGATGAAACGCATAGATTATGGTATGTCATATCGTTTGTCTCTGTCAGGCACTTGTAAAAGTATCACAAAACAGTACACGTTCATTTTTTTTGTCTTTTCAAAAATGTCAAAAATATATATTATTTACACTGACATTTAGAGTATAGTCTATAGACATTTTCAAGGTGACTTCAGTGCCTATATACAACTTGAGGGTGACTCCAGTACACTGCAGAGGATTATATACATCTTCAGGGCGACTCAAGTGTCCTGAAGAGCACTATAGACATCTTCAAGATGACTCAAGTGTACTGAAGAGGACTATAGACATTTTCAGGGCGATTCCATCCAGTGTCCTGAAGAGACCCATAATCATATTCAGGGTAACTCCACCCAGTGCCCTGAAGAGGACGCTATAGACATTTTCAGAGTGACTTTTGAACTTTGAAGAGGACTATATAGACTTTTGGAGATTTCTATTAATGTTCAGTAAGTTGCTGGATTACTTGCATTATAAAGAATTATGTTTTTAAGTATGGAAAAATTCGATTAACATGCTTAATATAATTATATGTAGACCAACATATTCTTCAATGCATTATAAACCTAATGTACCTATGTTTATAATAGTGTGTAGAATAGAAAATTGAAACTTTACTCTATAGTAAAATCATATATAATAATACTATTACAATCTTAATAAATAGAAGATTACAATAAAACTAATGCTAGCTGTGGATCAATTGAAGAACCTGCCTAATCTTATAAAATAATGCAGAAACGAAAATTATTTTTTATTTATTAATATATATAATATAAGTAATAAAAATAAATACATGAAATATTTAAAATAAATTGATTTAATTTAGCAAACCTGATAGTATAAAATTATAATTTTATAGTTCCTTATAAATAATTTTAAATCAACTAGAATAATGCAAAATCTACAAAAATTGATATTAAAAAGAAAATAAAGTTTCTTATTATCACGTTTCCAATACTTCGCGCCACTTTTTCTTTGAATCAAAGGTCAATGTCATTACGCCGATGTTTAAAATAAAGTAAAATTATACAATCTGAAAACCTGATACCATAAAAGAGCTAGCTAACATGTTTAATATGCAAAATTGACAGCGTAGGAAAGAAAACTGTCAAATATTGAAGCTCTAACCGATCCAATACAGACTGTAATTCAATACATCATTATTATTAAATTGTTTAATATCAAAGAAGTGAAATTTTCTTTAAATGTATAAATAAATTTTGGATAAAATATTTTTAGTAGAGCATATATGTCGTATGAGTGTATGTATAACAACAAATAAATACTAGATCTTTTTTTGTACTTAATGTGTTTATTTACGCTTTTTTGGTTAAAAAAATCCCCGTTTCATCAATTTTTTACACATAAAATGCTATTGGCAGCACTAGAAAATTAAACAGTATATATAGCGTAAATAAATATTTAAACAAAATGGAATATCTAAGAAAGAAATAGTAAGCGATAAGTGAAGCGAGGGTAAATTAAATGATACATTTTCAATAGACATAATTAATGATTAGTAACATTGATGGCATTCATAATCTCGAATAAAGAGCTCGATAACCACATAATGTCTTAACAAACCAAAGTGACAACAACAAAATACATTTCGAATATAAACGTGATCTGTTTACATTTATCACATTGGATACTTATTTTGAGTCAATTGATGGTGTCATCAGTAATCTACGACAGTGTTTGTCGCAATATTTGCAATGAAAATCAGATACAATTTGTACGACTTTTAAGTATCTGCGAAGTGAAGGAACTAATTCTTCTATTTGTTTAGAAAAAGACACGTTATTCGTATCGAATTATTCGATAATTTAGATACTCATCAACAAAAAACGAATTCTAACAAAGCCAAAAAGATAATCCTTAAGTCTTCTGTAAATAACTAAAATAGTTAATGGCATTTATATGTAGCCATGTTTTATGCCTTCGTTGATGAAATAACAACTCATTGACAAAACTCGAATTTCAAAGTTTATATACAAGCGCAAGTCAAATATAGCGTTGGTTTAGGGGTCTTAAGGCATTCAAGTTCAATACTTAGTACTTGAAAGCTAAATATTATATTTCCAACCACCGCTGATATTGGATGAGTGTAGCTGATAATACCAATTTTATATTCTAACCAATCCAAAAACTATTTCCAGAAACAACTCATAATGGATATATCGCAATATCTATTTGAGTTCACTTTATAACAATAAAACCGATTTTTCTTTAAAAAGTAATGTTTCTTCAGTAATGTTTGATTTTTATATAAATTTAATTAGGAAAACTACTTCATCAATTTGTTTGCAAACAGTTATCAGTCCTTGACAAAACAGAGCTAAGGTTGCTCGTAATGGTTAACATAGTTTTGCTCTACAATCTTAAGATGGAAATGTGACTAAAAGAAGTTAAAATTTTTTGTCACATTCTATAGGACTGGGCAGATTGCTCGGGCATAGTTTATGATTACTACGACAAGAACTCTTAACGTGGGTTGTAATCAAAACCTGTACTTACAAAAATTTTTTCGGGTTACTGTAAATAAAACATAATACATACTTTATGATCGATTATGGACTCTTTTTATGTTATGTTATACCTATTAATATTGCATTATGAAGGTTTTGAAAAGTAGTGAACTACAACAACAAATATTATTTTTATATTATTTTAAATATTTAAATTTTTGACTGTTTCGAGTATTGCCAAATATCCATCATCAGTGATCTTGAATCTTAATTCTTATATTTAATTATTCGTAAATAAATTTTTGACACTGCAAATACCAAGGGTTGAACTCATACCCTGCCAAATTCAGTTCACTACTTTTCGAAACCTTTCTATTAAATACCACAGTTTCTATTAAAGTACAAATACTCACTACTTTTATATTGACATTAAAATCAAATTTAATATTATATTATGTTATATTACCATTGCATTATATTAATATTTTATTATATCAATATTTTATTATATTATATAAGTATTTTATTATGTTAATATTATGTTGTATTCATATAATATTAATTTATATTAATATTATATTATATACTAGCGGACCCGACAGATGTTGTCCTGCATGATATACTAAGCGATTACGATATTAAACAAAGTAAGAAATGAAAGGCAAATAATGTAATAATTTTGTTATTCTTTATTTTGAAATAACATAAATTTTTCTAAAAACAATTCGTAATAATCAATAATGTTTGTTTAATTTCATCTTAATGCGAGTTGATGAACAATATTTTTAGTCAATTCTTAAGGAGTATATAATTGGCCATGTGAAAAGACCTGATTTTCTAGATCTATCCCACAAATCAACATTGTTTAACCTTGTAACTTATTAATAGTCATGGCAAATGCCAAGCGAATTGGAAATTGCAGACGTCAGAATGGAATGGGTGAGTCTGAAGGGATCATTGGGATTCATGGCAGGAGAAAAGCTTCAACCTTCAAATTTGTCATTCAAAATTGTAGCTTCAAGTACATTGCCCATAATTTTTTTTATGACTAATCTCGTGCCGTTGCATAGCTTAGGTGCATTTAAATTCCGCAGCATAATTATAGGTGAGCCAATTTTTAATCTTAAGTTATGTGGTGACATTCCTGATAAATCCAACGAATTCAAAAATTCAACAGGATAGTTGAACGATTCATTTTAGAGACTTTAAACTTTTTAAACAAATCAAAGTAAGCATGAATAAATTTTAAATGTCTTATATAAATGTATATGGATACCAAAAAACTGTATAATAATTAAAATACATCATCCAGTGGACCAATATGTGAATCTAAACCATCCTTGAATCCACTTGAACACACACGAAAAATTTCATCAAAATCGG
This sequence comes from Teleopsis dalmanni, assembly GCF_002237135.1. Taxonomy (NCBI): domain Eukaryota; kingdom Metazoa; phylum Arthropoda; class Insecta; order Diptera; family Diopsidae; genus Teleopsis; species Teleopsis dalmanni. Next base: position 200,342,765 of record NC_051847.1, on the reverse strand, counting down.
TTCAGCCGTTTAGGAGGAGTTCACTGTCAACATAAATACAGAAGAATTATATATATAAAGATATAGTAAATCTTTATTATATTAATAGCATATTATATATACATTATATATGTATTATATCTTTAATATATTAATATTATATTATATCTTTAATACATTAATATTATATAATGCCTATATATATTATATATTTTATTATAGTTTACAGTATTATCAAACTATAAAAAGCTGGACTTCATTGAATTATTGCTTTAGTGTGAAAATTACAAACTTCTCTAATCGATATTAAAAATAAATATGGAAACTTTATGGGTTTTTAATAAGTCATTACCTTTTTCTTGTCTGTATTTGGCAGTACACATGTTAAAATATGTAATTTTGTTATTTTAATTGAAAACAGAAGTTGTACTCACTGTATTGGAATGTGTTTAATTATTATTTCCTTGACAAAGTTCCAACTATATAAAATAATCATTTTTGACATTATTATGCAGAGCATAAGGCAGAAGAATTGAATTAAAGATCACCTTGTCCGGTTATATTTGGTCAAAATTCATAAAAACTTCAATGTACAATAATTAAAATGAAGAATATCTTATAGTTCATTAGAATTTAAGTAATTATTATGTATTTTAATGCGTTGCATCCTTGCTTAGCTGGTACAGTTTATTACTACAGAAACCAAATTTTAATCCAAAATATTTAATTTTATATTTTTAAGAATAAATTTTATAAATGGTTTGTAAAATAACCTTCGATTCTCTATAGAAGGCATATAAAAAGTCATAGCAGACAATTATAAGCAATTAATTAAAAATAAACAATTTAAAAAGGAATATCATAAAAAAAGATACATTAATATTCAAAGCAAAGAATTCAATTTTTAAAAGATATATTAAATAAACTATTCTCCAATTTCTTTCAGAAGAAACCTATTTAATTTTGTTTATAAAATCCAAAAGTAAAACGTGATCGAAACCTAAGAAAATGTACACTGCCCCCTGCTAATTGTTGAAATTCTGAAAATTTCAAACCAAAATTTAGTAAAGTTGGACATAAGGTTAGGTTAAATAAATCTTAACGAAAAAAAGCACGCACGGTTCCTGGTTTGTATGCTTAAATATTTATTGTTGTTTTTCCTTTACTTTGGAAGGCAAATGAAGAATGAATTTAAATGAGTGAAAAATGTTTTAATGAAGTGAAGGAAACCCTTAAAATTTCAAATTAGATAAACATCTAATGATGACCGACTTGTGTGCTCAAACAAGAGCAAAATAACCAGAAAGAAGGTAAAAATAAATATAGAAAGTATATAGATACTCGTATAAAATATATACACAACAATAATATTCTGTATATTGTGTATTATGAGAGCGCAGGTCTTTCGAAATTTGAATTAGTTTACCTGCCTAAGGTGATCTTCAGCTCTATGGCTATGTTATTAGCCGTGTAGATACATTTTATTATTTGTATTTATATTTGTTTTTTTTTTCTCTTGTCTTCTTCTTAAGTGTGTTAGATTGTTTTGATTATTTGATTATTCAACATATTTCGAAGTAGTTCAAGGTTTTCATTTCCAATTTTCTTGCGTTATAAGTTCTTGAAATTTTTATTGCCTGCACTACAAAAAGCAAATATTATAAATGTTATTTTGGTCAGCAAAGCATTTCAAAGTACTAAAATTTAAAAATTAAAATATAAAAGCTAAAACTCAATTTTATTGTGCATATTAAATAATATAAAAAAATTAAAAGAGCAAAATAAAAATAAATATTTATTTTATGTTGAAATAAATATATTATACATATTTATTTGTTGTGTATAGATGACATTGATAACAATTTAGAGAATGAAATATAACTTCTATTATAATCTTAATTTATACAATTTAAACTTGATTAAAAAAATTTCTAATCATTTTTCAAATATATAACATCTAAAATAGTTTTCTTAAACAATCTGTTATCATTTGTTCTAATCACTTCCTTAAAAAAAATCTTAAAAGTTCCCCTATATTACTGCTTGATTGTTTTGAATTTACTTTCTGTTAATAATATGTTTGTTATTTTAAATATTATGGGAACCGTTCTATAATTCGTTCCTATATAAGAATTCCTTCATATTAAAACTGCGTACAATTTTTTTATTTCAACTAACTTAATGCTAATATTTTTAAACAGTCCGGTCAGGTCAAGAGCGACAAGACATACGTACTCCAAGCATTAAACTTCTTATTTAATCCACAGGAACTTAGCTGAACAAGGCTAAGTCTACCGAGTCGAACTTATTATAGACTATAGTTACTGTAGATCAAGAAAAAAAAACACCAGAAACACTGCTGTACTAAAACATTTTTTTTTTGGTTACCCTATTCTATAATTCATAGTTATATCCAACAACAAAATTGGTTCAATAATTAGTAAAATTAAATTACCCAAACTTTTACACAAAATTTTGAGAAATATGAAACAAAACCGTTTTCTTGTGGATTGATCTTCTCTTTCACCTACCAACCCAACTGTAACAAAACTATGGTATAAAAGCTTGCCAATTGAATAGATGAACGACATCATAAGACATAAAGTCGTAGCTTGAGCGCACATAAACCATATATTTTATTACTATATATACAGGATATTTTCTAATAAAACAACATTAGTCCGGAAGATGATTCATTTATCCAAGAGAGAAACACTAGTATAGAAAGGCATAGGATTTATTTTCAAAAAAAGGTTTAACAAAAAAAAACATGGCTAAAAAATTCTTAACATCCATAGCTTCGTTCAAATAACTAAAGTTATATACCCCTAACTTCACCCTTTAGCCGTTTTAGTTCAAATTTTACTTCGTTGGAAATTTTTCTATAATTTTTGGGAAAAACTTGATTTATCTCATGTTTAAAAAAATTATTTGGTGTGTTTTTCATATATCAAAAAATGTCTCTAAAGTTTTCCTTTTAGAATGCACCGGTTCTTCTCGCACCTATCATATATTTTTTTAACTAATAATGTATTATTTTATTTATAT
>NC_051847.1:200323976-200339638 GCF_002237135.1 Teleopsis dalmanni | reverse complement strand
ACTAACTTAAAAGTCACTTAAAGTAAATACTTAAGTGTTTTTTAAATTTTGAAAGCATATATAATCTATATTCAAATTATTATTGGATTTAGTTTACTATATGTATATTTTTAACAAACTTGTACCTCTTTTAATATTTTTACATACATTTACTTATTGTAAAATAATTTATTTTTGTGTTTTTAATGCAGTTAACAAGCATTTTGGCTTTATTTTTATGATATCATGTTTTTGGGTCCTATTTCGAATTCTAGGGCGTAACAATTTATTGACGAAATCTTAAAAAGTTCACAATTCTGATAAAGAGTCTGTATATTGATGTTTATTCGTTTAAAGCTAACATATATATTATTGTTTAATATCTGCAGATATCGAATTTTAATGTTGCATATATATTTTGGTTGATACTCATATGTCATAGCGAATTTTTGTTGAAAAATAATCAAATTTTACTCTCAAAGGGCGAGCACTTTTCATTACATTCATAAAATGTTAATATAATTTGGTTGGGCTTTAAAGTTGCATATATTTTTTTTATTAATACTCACGTCATGGCGAATTTGTGAATTTTTGTTGTAAATTGAAATGTCATCGTATCAAAAGACGTTTATGTGAAAAGGTTTATCACAAAATGGAACATATAAACTATTTATATACGAAATGTATGAAAATATAAATATATTTTTTGTATTTTTAAACCCATTAAAGTAGAGTAAAAAGTGATGGATATTGAGTAGTTTAAGATATTTGGGATTTTTGGTTAAAACTTTTCTTTAAAAGATTTTCATTTGACACGTTTGTATTTCAATAAATATTAAAAATGCGGTTTCTCGATCGCATATATAATTTGTTCCTTAACAATCCAACGTGACGTGAATGCGAGAAAATATATCAATTACTTTGAAAGATTAGTTTATAAGCTTAGGAGTATATATCTATATATATTCTAAAAAACATCTCTTATAATCAATTAATTTGAAAGTTTAGTTTATAAGATTAAGAGTATATATCTATATAAATTCCAAAAAACATCCCTTATAATCAATTACTTTTAATGATTAATTTATAAGATAAGGAGTATATATATATATATATATATATATAGATTCATCAAGGACTAGACACCTAAAATGTATTTGCGAATCTTGACAGATGACTTACCAACCCGCGTATCAAACCTCAGAGCACTAAATGGTATACGAGGCTCTCGGGAGGTATGCAGATTTGGGGTCAACTATATTGTTAGTCTGCACTCGATTAAGACATATTTATTCTAGAAGACCTGCGATACAATAGGCGCAGTTTTTGAAAGAGAAACCTCGCAGTTAATAGAGAGTAAAAGTGCTCAGGTGCACTGACTCAACTAGCCTCAACATAATAATAATATATATATAAATGAGTGCATAATTTTTAAATTAAGATTAGATTTTCTTTTTTATTTCATTTAAACTACTTATGATATAAACAACACTATTCAATCGTCTTTTCAAACCTATAGAAATACTAAATAATCAGTTTGCAAATTTTTTTATATTATATTTGGAATAACTTTGTTTAAATTTTTGGATTTATAACGTTACCATTTAGGATGCAACCCAATTTTCTCGAATTACAGAGTTGTTATATTTTGTTTATTTTATGTACTCGATTGTCTGAGTTGAATATTATCGATAATTTTTGCAATGTAAACTAATTCTAATAAAATATTCAACAATTCGTTGTGCTTAGCAATTAAAACTATAAATCAAATCGCAGAGGAAAAACTTCGCAGTGTATTTTTTGAAATTATACTGCGCGGTCGTGTTTTGCACAAATAAAATTATTAGCAACTTTTAAAACTTTTAAGGGTTACTTGTGAATAAAGTATATATAACTTAGATAAAGTAAGTGCCTGTGAAATTAATTAATATTAAATTAAATTTACAATAGATTTACATTTGAATTAATTAAAATTATTTCCTTTAATTATTTTCTTTATGTTCTATAAAAAGAATTAAATAGTCGTATTTAAATTCTAATTTTGTTTGCATTTATAATTTATTTTGTTTTGAGGTTTTTTTTTATAAATAATTTGTTGTTCTAATCAATATTAATTTCAATTGAATGCTGTACATGTGTATAGATACAGATAACTACAGAAATCCAAAGAATATTTTTTTTGTATGTATTGTTTTTTTTTCTCACATAAACGTGTAAGAAAAATGTATAAAGTTCAAGGTGTATCTCAACTCTAACATGAAAAGTATAAAATTTTTATAAATTATAAAAGAACTGTTGAACATTTTATGTTTTGTTTCGCACGCCCACAGCTTTTTTATACAATAATAATAATTATAATTTTTCTAAAATTCATTGGAACTAATTTAGCGGTAATTTAAATCTTTAAAAATCTTTAATCTTAAATAAAATTTTGTCTTAAAGAAATCTATTGTTAAAACTCAAAAGAGAAGAGCATAAATAAATAGGCGAAAAAACGTGTATCACACCTGCTACCAAATATTGTAGCGCTATGGGATCATTTTGCTTAGAAGTACTTAAGAAGTTTATCTTTATTACACGAAAAAATTGTTAAATGAAATTTTAATAAAATAAATTTGTAATATAAAAATTCTACTTAATTTTGTACTCTAAACCTAATTCGCACGAATAGAAATATACTAACTATATTTTCGCACCTTAAATTTTTTTTTATATTTTTTATTGTAAGAGTATCATAAATAAAGAGAACATGCGTTCCATTTTAAACGGGAATGTCCCCTATTCAAGCTATCTGTCCTGCTGTTTCGGAAGAATACTACAATGGTCCAAAAAATAAATTTTAAAACCATTTTAAAAAAAAAAATCGTGTCATCAATGGGGGTGAATCGTTATATATGAGGTTGTTCGGAGAGTAATTTCATATTTGTATTATGAAAATTAAACAGAATTTTTTTAAAGTGAATAAATAGTTTCTTGAATTATATATTGTCCATTCTGGTCGAATCACCTATAAAATTTTTGTTTTAATCTGGCATAAAACTGTTTCCTTTTCGGTTAAAGCAACGGTTTTATCGTCCAAGATTTTTGTAAAGACCGAAATAAATCATTATCAAAACGTTTCAGATCTGAGGAATATGGTGTGTATGCCAATATATCCCATCCAAACTATAAAAGCTTTTGGTCTTGGATTATCTTGGTGGAACACAAGACTTTTATATACATAAATTCTGGCGTATTTTGACCTCTTCATTTAAAGCAACAGTTTTATTGTCCAAGATTTTTATAAAGACCGAAATAAATCATTATCAAAACGTTTCAGATCTGAGGAATATGGTGTGTGTGCCAATATATCCCTTCCAAACTATAAAAACTTTTGGCGAGTTACTTATATACGGTCTCGGATTATCTTGGTCGAACACAAACCACAAGTTCTGAAGTTTTTTGTTTAGTGAATCATTCAATTTATACAGCAAATGATTTAATATGGATACAGGTGAGGGTAGGGATAAAGATTTTAGAGAAATTTTAACTAGTATACAGGTGTCTGTGTATAAGGATATTCGATTTCATGAGGATGTTTCGTAGTTTTAATTTTAAGGTTATTCACTTTCTGTCTGAAGTCGATATAGATTTAACTCTTAGAATTTTATATGTATATATTGTTTGTATAATATATTTACATTTTTATTTTTATATTTTATTATAGTTAATCGCAGTTAACGACATTGTATCGTATCTATTTTTAAAATTAAATTGAGTATTGATATTTATCTAGTCATAACAATTCAATTCCTGAAAGATTCTATGACTAAATTGTTTATATTAAACTTTGTTAAGACATTCTTTATAATACTTAATAATGTTTTATGCTTAATAAACATAGCTATTTATCGAAAATTGGAACTTATGCTACATTATACATGGCATGTGTAACTAGGTTCGTTTGTAGAGACTACCAGGGTCGTTATTGAGTTCAATTTTAGGAAAATCGATACGTTATTAAAATACATGTCAACATTTTGAATGCATATACCATAGAAAGATATTTTTCACTACAAATGCATTACATTTTGTTTAGTTTAAGGGTTTATTTTAAAATTAATTCTTTAGATATTTTATTAAATAACAGCTCTGTCAAAGCTGAAAGGCAATGTCAAAGTTTAATAGATAGAACCAAATTAAAGGGTTCTGTTAGTATCAGTAAATTGTTTGTTTCTATAAAAACAAGTTTAGTTAGCGTTTATTTAAAATAGCCTATGATTAAAAATTATGTTTATTGCATTTTAAATAGATTTCAAAAATTATATTTTTTATAATACAAAAAAAAACAGCTTTTGATGATTCAAAGTTGTCTGAGAGATAAGTTAAATGTTAGTATAATGTTGTTGTATATTTTTATACGTTTTAAAACTGATTGCATTCAACAATCTTCTACCTTATCTGGTAGATATTTTTTTTATAATGTGAAATAAACTTTATTTTAGAAAGTAATTAATGAAATTTTAACTGAAAATTGCTAATAAATTACTATAAATTTGTTATTGATTCTTATATTATTAATATATTTTGATTGTGTTTTAAGAAATCCGAATAAAAAATTCTAAAATTCTGGAAATGTCATAAACGATGTAATTATTGAAATTATAAATCTTTACTAATAAAAATTATTGTATTGATTTTTCATATTTATAAAAATTTTTTTTAATCTTAAAGTTTTAAATACTTTAAAGAATTACAATTTTTACATTTTGCATATGTTATAAAATGAAATAAAATAAGAAATTAAATATAGAATAAAGGGTATTTGAATAATAGCCATAATTTTTTCTTTAAGAGTAGCAAAAAAATACTCGCAACTTGCGAAAGAAAACATATGAAGCAACAACAATGCTCTTGAAATCTTCAGAGTTAGGTTTTACTCGCTTAAAATTTTAAGTCTTAATTTTTAATGCGGCCAAATTCAAAAATCAGTCTATTGTGAATTTTTACTGAAAATTTGTTGCAAAATTACAATCATTCGTTAAAATCATATAAGCATTTTATTTACTTATAAGTTCAAATACATAAATAAATAATTTAAAAATAAAAATGCTTAGTAATATTTTTCTAAAATTCATTTTGTTTTCATTTATTTAAATTTAATAATTTTTTAGTGTACAATTTTTATAACTCATATTATAAACAACACAACAAAAATAAAAGCATTTGAAATAATTTAAAAGTGATGTCAATTCGTTTCAATCAGACTTAATGCTGTTTTTTACAACTCTGAAAGAAAAAAATTACGGCTAAAATGTAATTATTCAAATTAAAATACATGATTTTTATAGATATAAGTAATAAGACAATAATCAAAAATTATCTGAACAAAATATTATGCAGTGATGACGATAGATATCAATTTTACTAAATGGATATCAATTTTACAACTTTAAGGGTCAGCTTTGCGATGTACACTAACAAGTTAAGTAACTCTTAAGTGTTCGTTTTTGAACATTAAAGTGTCACTTAAAGTAATGAAGTATGGTTATTGGTAAAACATATAAAATCACAAACTATTTTTAAATTAAACAATCTAATAGAAAATATTTATAAACTACAATATTTCAAAATTAATATTTAATTTTAAATTTATTAGATATAAATAGTTTAGTATTTTTAAAAATATTTTTTTAATATTCGATAAGTGTTCTGGATGCAACTTAAATGTATTTGCGCTAGAAAACAATAAATGCGATATCGGCGACAATGTTTATATTAAATTTGATCGATTGGAAATAATTGTGTTGTTATAAGCACTCTGGTTACTTGAATTCTTGCTAAACTTTTATGGTAACATAAACAAAATTATTATAAATAACGGTTTTTGTGTTACTAATATAAAATGTATTATTTATATACTAAAGCCAGATATTTATTTTACACTTATATTTATTAAAGATTGATAAGATTTTTGTTTTGCGTATCACCTTAATATTTATCCAAGTAATCTTGAAGAGTTAAGCTTACAAGAACAGATTTTTAATGGTTTGTTGCCATCACGTTACATATTGTTTTTGAACAGATAAGAATTTGTGTAATGACGTAGACGGACGACCACCAGCAAACAGTGATATATTTTATCAGTAGCATCATTTGACATATAACACCTTCCATAAAATTGTGTACACATATAAGTAAAATTTTTGGGTATCTTATGATTTTTTATAATATCAAATGCGTCAAATTAATATACCCAGTAACTGTATGATATATATTTTTTTTTTTGTTATGAGTATAAAGTATCTAAAGTGATATACTGTTATATGCTTTGTAGCTAAGCTATAGTTGTTAAAAGATTTCTTTTTATAATTTATGTTGGTTTTTGTCAAATATGAAAACACATTTTTATTTTCATTAAATAATATAAAATGGGATCGCTTTTTATAGAGTTCTATTAGAAATTAAAAAAAAAAGAAGTATCGTATTTTTTTGTAACTAATAATAATTTTGTATTAAAAAAATAAATTACAACAAAAACATTTTTTTTATACTTAATTAAATTTTTTTTTTTGGCAGACCATATCATATAGCTGTTTCAAGTATTACTAAATACTATTAGTGGTCTCTAGAAGGAACACCTTAGTTTATTAGTATTTAAATTATAATTATTATAAATTAAAAGTGCCAGACCCGTCGAAATATTGAAATAATAACACGCTAATTTCTTAGCTGAGAATGTCAAATACTGCATGAATCTTAAATTTTTTTTATACCTCTTAAATCGACACCATTCCATAAGAAATTAATTATCTTTGAAACTTTTCTTATGTGTACTTAACAAGATCTGCTATATATTTTGAATTTCAAAATATCTAATTGAGTGAATAATATTGACAAAAGCGAAAGAATAATTATTTAAACTTCCAGATGTGTTTATCGTATTTAACGCCTTTTAATTTGGGTCTTTTACGATGTCTCTTTTAATTTTAATCTCTATAAGAGAGCAGAAATTTCTACTGTCTTATAGATGTATAGTGGTATCCATGTCGTTTAGCTATCTAGCCAGTGAATTTCCGAACGATATTTTAATTCTTTCTGAATGTTAATACAAGATTCCTTGTAAAACTTCTGCATACTATTAAACGTTAGTTAAATTCTCAAATTTTTATATACATATTAGGTCTGTTCCACGAGCTACTCGTAGTGTTACTTGAGTAACACTGTGTATACACAAGTGCGCTCCACCAGCAAATTTTTGTGTATTTTCGTGTAAATTTTACTTATGTTTTACTTGAGTTTTACTACGAGTAGCTCGTGGAACAGACCTATTATGTCTATATAACCGTTTATCGGTTGTCCAATTTTCATATTATTGTTTAACTATTTATCATACAATAGTGTTGTGTATAGATTTGTGTTTATATGTATAAAACCGTTTTATGTTATAATGAATATATACACTCATTAACTATCTAATATAAACTAGAATATTTTTTTCAAATCAGATATGCATATATTTTGCGTCATAATTTGTATTAGGTAGTGATTTTGTTTTCAAGTAAAAGCCTATATAAGATAATTAAAATTGCAATCTTTTGACTTTTCTAGAATTTAATAAATATCGCATTTTTACTCTCTTTATAGATAAATGAAAATTAAAAAGAAAAATTTATTGTATTTCCATTGCTCCCAACAAAAAACAAAAATCTCAGTTAAAATGAATTTTACTAATAAAATATGTGTAAAAGTTATTTATTTTATATGTGAAAATAATTTAAAAAATGCTGACAAAAATATTTATACACAATATATTAACTACAAAAAATAATATATTGTTTTTAAATTCTGAAAAATAAATTATAAATTTCACCACGCAATTACCACGAGTATCTCAAAATGCAAATTGTGCCAACCTGAACTGAACTTCTGCACTTGTTTATGCACTGCTGTGTTGTGCTGTGTTGTGCTGTTCATGTTTGTTTTTAAAGATTTTTGTTTTTAAAATGTATTTGACCATTTCAAAATAAATACCGCCTTTGTTTATATTATTCTGAATTGAGATATTGCTGTTCTATGTGAAATTTTACACTTGACATAGGAATGAATTACATCAGTATTTCTTCTACGTAAGTTTGCAACATGGCTAGTTATCTACGGTGGTCCGTATTTGCAGGAATAATAACAACACGGTTTTTCATTGAAACCTTTAAACTGTAGAAGCATAAAGAAATTCAGAAAGCATCTTTTATTATAGCTACCAGTCTTGACAACATTTTCCACAGCTGCTTATAATTAATTATGTATTTCACTGGAATTCATTTGCGTAGGTATTTCGTAATTTTATTCAATGATGTTACAGTTGAATCTGAATTTGCAATATTCCATGTAGCCTGAACCGCAATAGAAATTTTGCATATTGCAAAAATTTGCATTGAAAGCATCTGAAAATACGTAAGTACCTTCCTTGTTAGAAAATATGTGGTAATTGCTTAAAACGTTTAGTTTGGTACCAGTCCGATACCAGTACTAGTCCGTTTAAATTATAATTGCTTTGTGAGCGTTGACTATCTCATTTGAATTTGGTAAACTGTGCTTTATTGATCTGCGTAGAATAAAACCTTAAAATGCTTACAACTCTTTGTGGCCCCCACACAGTTCGCTTGGGATTTCCCATTACTAAACTTCAATCAGCTTCACTACTTGCTGTACCTTTTCTAATGCAAATTTCAAATAACTACACTTCATATTTTTAATTTAATTCAGGTTATTACAGTCCCTAAACCTTTTTCGAACAGATTAACAACCGAGCAATTTAGAATTCAGAGCAAAGCATTTGACTCGCAATTAGAATATGGTTGTATTAAACGAGACGTTAGTGTGGACTACAGAACAACTAGTCTTAGAGTAATTCGGTTCCCTACAGGGTACACTAAATGTGTTTATCGTTCTAGATAAATCAGTACAAAAAATTATAGAAACTATAAAGTTTATTTATAAAAATTAAATTTTTAGTTAATTTTTATAACCTTTTAAGTTTCTGCTTTTTTGTAAAAATTTTGAAAGAAATAAAATTATTTAAATTTAAGCAAAATTAATTTCATGCAAAATTAAAAAAATTGCAACTTATGAAACTAATGAGATTTTGTGATTTACTCATTGTTTACTAAACTTTTTTTTTGTTTTTGTTGAATCACCTTTAAGTTCTTAATCATATTGCTTTATATAGAGGTACAAAGAGAAAACACCAGTAGTCATAAAAGCAATTAAACTGTGGTTATATATTTTATCAGTGCTATTTACAGCTGTTCAAATTAAAGTACACTTATTAAACGTTCCTTTATCTTTGACTAATCCACTTCATCTAACATACATATCGATATAAATACAATATGTATTGAACATGAAAAAAAATTGAAAATATATACAACTCATAGATACATATATGGACACTCGTTCTACTCTACTAATCTTAAAAATGATTCATGAGATATCAACTGTATAAGGGTTATCATCAGAGTAAAGTAGTATTAGATCTTTTAGATATGTGGTTAAGAGATGATATGAGACCCTAAACTTTAAGTAATTTGTGAGTAATCTGTGACGAAAGTAAATTTAAATGCAGCGCAGTTGTAATTAAGTTCCGTTCTATATAATTGGAGATTCTATAAATCTTTAAAAGTGCGCTATTCTATTGTGATCTATTCTATTGGATCACAATTATAAAATATGTTGATCGAAAAATATTATGAGCTCAATAATAAAATAATCATAATTTATCATTAAAAACTATTTTATTGTTGTTTAAAATATTGGTCTTTATGATATACGCATATATATACTTTTGCATATTGGCGACAAAAATCGAAAATTAGTATTTGTTGTGTGGATACCAGAAGAAATGATTATGTACTAAATTAGGATTGTGTATGGCGGATGATCCATTAATTCAATGATGTAGTATGAATCTACTTATTTATTTTTAACATTTATTCTAGTTAGTTTAATTTATTTTAATTAAAAAAATTACTTCTATTGATTTGTATTGGTTAACACATGATATATATATATTTGAAAAATGATCATTTTACTAATGCGTATCATAATTGAAAGGTCTTATAAATACAATTGTTATTTAAATAAAATTTATTTATTTTTTAACAATATTATAAGCTTTAATTAGTTTTTTTTTGTTGTAATTAAATAATATTATTGTAAAGGAACTATTGATGATAATAACTTGTGATTATGATAACTGTCATAACTGTCAGCTTTAATAACGCACAGAAGAAACCTGTTTCATAAAGAATTTCTGTCACCAGAACAGATTAAGAACTCTTCTCTAGATTTAGTTCTAGACTTTATTCACAAAGCTTTAAGGGGCTTTGTTTAATGAATAGTGAAACTGGTACAATAGGTCTCTTCTGGCCGCAGTACTGGCTGTTGGGCAATTTTCACGTCTACTCTCTTAATAATAAATAAATAATAATGATAACTGTCATATTATTAAAAATTATAATTTTTAAAATAAGTAAGGTGAGGTCTCGTGCTTGTATTATATATATAATTTATGTTTAATAAAATAGAAGTATTAAATTTGTACAGAATGGAAAACATATAAGCTAATTTTTCACTTATTTTATCGTCTTGAAAAAACACTAAAACAATCCTTTTAATCTGCATTAATCCAACAATCACAGTTAATTATTGGGTTTGTTAGGTTGTTATTGGGATTGGGTTTCTGCAAAAACCCAAGATATTCAACGAAATGGGTTTTTCAACTTCTAAAGTCTACCCCAATAACAACATATGAAAATAATGTTCGTTTTTTCTAACCAGATAAATTCATTAAACAATGCATACGTCATTTCATGCCTGAAATAATAGTAGAAAATGCTTAATACTCAAATCAATCTAAGCATGTTATGTGGTTTTTTTTTATTCATTTATAATTAATTTTTATAGAACAAATAAAAATTCTTTCTTAACGTGCTGGTTTACAAGGCAAGTTTGTTAACAAATCAAGCTTGCAATTTTCACCGGCATTTGTGATCTATTATACTTTCACATATAAACACTTAATTAATTTATTAATATATTAATTATTTTTATTTAACCATAAACAAGTTAACTGTCTTTCTCTGTATGTTAATTTATTCTATTACTTGCCTGTTTCAGTTGAAATCTACCCAGTTTTTTCTATTTATAAATTTATTTATGGACTGATATTAAACTCGTTAGCTTATAAAAAATCGCTTAAAATCTTACGTGTAATTTCTGAAATGACAGTAAAATATAATTTTTTATATTGCTATAAAAACAATTAATGCTCTTTAAATATAATAATAAAAATTGAATATAAGCTATACTATTTATATATATATATATATAATAGACTATATATGCAATACATAACATATATTATCGTAATAAGTTAATAAGCTTTTAATCTGTATTTAAAAAAGGGATCTTATAAATACTAATATAAATAAAATAATACATTATTAGTTAAAAAATATATATCATAGGTGCTAGAAGAACCGGTGCGTGCTAAAAGAAAAACTTTAGAGAAATTTTTTGATATATGAAAAACACACCAAATAATTTTTTTAAACATGAGATAAATCAAGTTTTTCACAAAAATTATAGAAAAATTTCCACTGAAGTCAAATTTGAACTGAGACGGCTAAAGTCTGAAGTTAGGGGTATATAACTTTAGTTATTTGAACGAAGCTATGGATGTTAAGAATTTTTTAGCCATGTTTTTTTTTGTTACCTTTTTTTGAAAATATATCCTATGCCTTTCTATACTAGTTTGTCTCTCTTGGATAAATGAATCATTTTCCGGACTAATGTTGTTTTATTAGAAAATATCCTGTATATATAGTAGTAAAATGTATGCTTTATGAGTGCTCAAGCGGCGACTATATGTCTTATGACATCTATTCGTTCATCTATTCAATTGGCAAGTTTTTATAGTTTTGTTAGAGGTGGGTTGGTAGTAGTGCTGTTCATATTCGAATTTACGAAGTATTCGAAGAAATTCGAATATTCGAATAGTAAACGAAGTCTTCGAAGTTGAAAAAAACTTCGAAGTTTTTGTGAATTTTTGTTCTCGAAGTCTTCGAAGTTTAAATGTAGTGAAAAACTTCGAAGACTTCGAAGACTTCGTAAGCAAAAGGTGAAGTGAGAGCGCACAATGCAAACAAACGTGCATCACACAAATTATTTGAGGGATGAAAGCGTTTGCTTTGTTTGTACGGTTTTATGTTTTTTGTTGTTATTCTATGCAGAAAATTATTGTTTTATTTTATTACATAAAATTTATTTTATTATTAAATATGTATTATAATATACATTATTATTAAATATGTTATTATTAAATATTTTTTATATTAAATAAAAAATTCACATTTTAAATAACTTATATTTATTATTTATATTTAAAAAATCATATTTGAGAAAATTTTTATTATAATATAAAATATATACGTAATAATATGAAAATATTGATATTGATGGATTTTATTAGTAATGGAATTTTATAAAAATTTTCATTTTCCTTTAAAAAGAAAATCACAAATTAAAACCTTGAAAATTAGTTATGGAAAAATGAGTTTTGCTCATTAATGCCTAATTATTTGACCTGTATGAGCTGTGATGATCACGCAGGTAAGCGCAAATTTATTTTTGCATTATAAAATTTTGAATGTTTTGTTGTAGTTACAGTTTTTTTACTGTTTATGGAAAATTTTTAAATCCCTTATTCTAGGAAAAGAAATACATAATATTATAAGGAAGTATCTAAATAAAATGTAAATTAGTGTATAAGCAAAATTGTATAAAAGAAATTCCATCAAATTTTCATGTATTTTATATTATATTAATATTTTAATATTTTCATAAATATAATTTTTTAAATATAAATAATAAATATAAGTTATTTAAAATGTAAATTTTTTATATAATATAAAAAATATTTAATAATAACATATTTAAAAATAATATATATTATAATACATATTTAATAATAAAATAAATTTTATGTAATAAAATAAAACAAAAAAACATGTTTTTAATTTTCTGCATAGGATAACAACAAAAAACATAAAACCGTACAAACAAAGCAAACGCTTTCATCCCTCAAATAATTTGTGTGATGCACGTTTGTTTGCATTGTGCGCTCTCACTTCACCTTTTGCTTACGAAGTCTTCGAAGTCTTCGAAGTTTTTCACTACATTTAAACTTCGAAGACTTCGAGAACAAAAATTCACAAAAACTTCGAAGTTTTTTCCAACTTCGAAGACTTCGTTGAAATGCGAATATTCGAATATTCGAAGAACTTCGAATTTTTAAAAACTTCGAATAATGTGAACAGCACTACTTTGTACTTCACTTATGTGAGTACTAATAATTTCCATTAAAGTGTTTTAGAAAAAGGGAAATATTTTATTATATCAACCAACATAAATATGAGGGAATTGAACAGAGTAGAGCAACAATAAAAGAAAGAAATATCAGAGACAATATTAGTGAAAATGCGAAATAATACGATATTTATAGGTATTATCGTTCGCGTACAACTTTATTCAAAGGTAATGAAACAATGACCATTAAAGAATATTTAAACAGTATAATTTTCATTTCTATTACTTTAAATTTATTAATTCATTTATGTAATTCTTTTAATATAGTTAATATAATTTAATACAATTTGTATTCAGATTGGTATAATAATAATATATATTTTTCATTGTATTTTTTTTTTATATATATATAATGATAGTTTTCAATATAATTTTAATATAATTTTTTTTTTTTTTTGTTTTTTTTTTACAAATGCAATTAAAAAAAATTTTTTTTTAAAATATTCTATTTTTGTTTAAACAGATTTTGTTTCTTTCAAAAATTTTCTTTTGTATAGTAAGTTGTAATATATTATGTTGTATTATACATCGTTTGATAAATTTCTGTGTGCATGCTTATGCACGTATTTTTTTATATATTTATTAATTTTATGGGCGATGTATAATATAACTATTATTACAACTATCGTGATTACTATAACCTGTTCATGTCCTGTGTTGACAGCAACTGTTTGTAGATTATTGGTTGTTGTCTTCTGTTCCGTTTGCGGTATGTCCTGTGAAAACCAGCCCATTACTCTTCAGTATTCTTCAGTATTTTTCCAATTGTTAGATTTTTATTTTTATTGCTTTCCTTTCTTGTTTGTTTATGTTTTGTTTAACAATCTCTTTTGTGTTTTAAACTTAGTTTTTGCGACAAAGTGTTTTTTTGTTTGTTTTACAAAATATTTTTTTTTTTTTTGTTTTTATGCTTTTATGTATAAATTTCACATATTTTTGCTATAAGTTTTAAGTTTAAAAACATTAAAGTATAAATTTCAATTTTAAGAACTTTAACTTCAATCTTCTTTGGATTTTTCTCAAAGTATTTTTTTTTTGTTTTTCTAAATATTTATTTATTAAATAAGTTTTACTCATTGAGTAGAATATTTTTGCTTAATTAATTTAACTAAATATTTTTGTATATATTTTCACATTTATTTGCTCATATTTATTATTTGTAGTTTTTATATTCAATTTTTTCTGTCATTGTTTTTGTTTTTATTGAGGATATAACAACTTTTAAATTTTTGTAAAAATAGTTCACTTTTTATTTTTACTCTTCACTTTTCTTTTACCACATTGATTCTAGAGCCGAATGCGGTTTTTTTTTTTTTTATTAAATTAAAGTTTTTAAATATATTTTCTAGTTAATATTTCCATTTGCCGTTTGGCAAATTTGCAGGATCGCCATGTGGGGTTTTAAATATTGTCTTTAAAAGAAAACACTTAATTTGTTTTTTTATTATATGTAAACTTTATTTTTATTTATTTGCACATCGTTTTTACTTTTATTATTAATAAGATCTCAACAAGATCATGTATTACTATCAACTATCAACTATGCACTATACACTAAAACTCTCAATTAAAGACTAACAATCATTATATTTTTCATACCGATAACAGTTCGGTTTTACAATATTCTATTTTACATTTTACTATTTACTTAAATTCTATTGGTTAATATATTTCTTAGTTTCTATATACTTACGTCATTGGTCAACAATATCATTTCTTAATAGTTGACACACATATGGTGACCATCTGTAAAAGAGGGCAAATCATATTGCATGCACAATTGCTTGCAATATGATCCGCACAACACTTGACATATTTTAATGTGTTCTAGATTCCGAAATCCAAATTGCCAAGCACATGCTGAAGTAATTATACTTCGCTATGCACTAAAACGTTTGTCATAAAGAAATGACAAAACAAAGGAGTCGAATTACCAACTCATAAATTATTGTGCTATACAATTTGGGTTTCTGGGTTATAAATATTGATTTGAAGTGTTATGGGTTAAAGTGTCAGATCATCATATCGCACACATTGAATTGCGTGTGGTCATGGTCTGATATGACACTACAGGCGTTTATTAAAAATACATTTAAATTTAGGCAAAATATTATTAATGAAGATTTTTAAATTAACTTATATAAAATCTATTATGTTTGTTATAGTAATTTAATTTAATATTTATGTTGTATTGAGTTCATAAGTAAGAATATCTATTTAATATTTATAAAAATTGGATTAATTAGTTATTAGTTAATTAGCTATTAGATTAATCT
>NC_051847.1:200320222-200323876 GCF_002237135.1 Teleopsis dalmanni | reverse complement strand
CTCAATTTAATTTTAAAAATAGATACGATACAATGTCGTTAACTGAGATTAACTATTATAAAATATAAAAATAAAAATGTAAATATATTATACAAACAATATATACATATAAAATTCTAAGAGTTAAATCTATATCGACTTCAGACAAAAAGTGAATAACCTTAAAATTAAAACTACGAAACATCCTCATGAAATCGAATATCCTTATACACAGACACCTGTATACTAGGTAAAATTTCTCTAAAATCTTTATCCCTACCCTCACCTGTATCCATATTAAATCATTTGCTGTATAAATTGAATGATTCACTAAACAAAAAACTTCAGAACTTGTGGTTTGTGTTCGACCAAGATAATCCGAGAGCGTATATAAGTAACTCGCCAAAAGTTTTTATAGTTTGGAAGGGATATATTGGCACACACACCATATTCCTCAGATCTGAAACGTTTTGATAATGATTTATTTTGGTCTTTATAAAAATCTTGGACAATAAAACTGTTGCTTTAAATGAAGAAGTCAAAATCACGCCAGAATTTATATATATAAAAGTCTTGTGTTCCACCAAGATAATCCGAGACCAAAAGCTTTTATAGTTTGGATGGGATATATTGGCATACACACCATATTCCTCAGATCTGAAACGTTTTGATAATGATTTATTTCGGTCTTTATAAAAATCTTGGACAATAAAACTGTTGCTTTAAATGAAGAGGTCAAAATCACGCCAGAATTTATGTATATAAAAGTCTTGTGTTCCACCAAGATAATCCGAGACCAAAAGCTTTTATAGTTTGGATGGGATATATTGGCATACACACCATATTCCTCAGATCTGAAACGTTTTGATAATGATTTATTTCGATCTTTACAAAAATCTTGGACGATAAAACCGTTGCTTTAAACAAAGAGGTCAAAATCACCTGGAACAACCTCATATATAACGATTCACCCCCATTGATGACACGATTTCTTTTATTTTAAAATGGTTTTAAAATTTATTTTTCGGAACATTGTAGTATTCTTTCAAAACAGCAGGACAGATAGCTTGAATAGGGGACATTCCCGTTTAAAATGGAACGCATGTTCTCTTTAGTTATGATAATCTTACAATAAAAAATATAAAAAAAAATTTAAGGTGCGAAAATATAGTTAGTATATTTCTATTCGTGCGAATTAGGTTTAGAGTACAAAATTAAGTAGAATTTTTATATTACAAATATATTTTATTAAAATTTCATTTAACAATTTTTTCGTGTAATAAATATAAACTTCTTAAGTACTTCTAAGCAAAATGATCCCATAGCGCTACAATATTTGGTAGCAGGTGTGATACACGTTTTTTCGCCTATTTATTTATGCTCTTCTCTTTTGAGTTTTAACAATAGATTTCTTTAAGACAAAATTTTATTTAAGATTAAAGATTTTTAAAGATTTAAATTACCGCTAAATTAGTTCCAATGAATTTTAGAAAAATTATAATTATTATTATTGTATAAAAAAGCTGTGGGCGTGCGAAACAAAACATAAAATGTTCAACAGTTCTTTTATAATTTATAAAAATTTTATACTTTTCATGTTAGAGTTGAGATACACCTTGAACTTTATACATTTTTCTTACACGTTTATGTGAGAAAAAAAAACAATACATACAAAAAAAATATTCTTTGGATTTCTGTAGTTATCTGTATCTATACACATGTACAGCATTCAATTGAAATTAATATTGATTAGAACAACAAATTATTTATAAAAAAAAACCTCAAAACAAAATAAATTATAAATGCAAACAAAATTAGAATTTAAATACGACTATTTAATTCTTTTTATAGAACATAAAGAAAATAATTAAAGGAAATAATTTTAATTAATTCAAATGTAAATCTATTGTAAATTTAATTTAATATTAATTAATTTCACAGGCACTTACTTTATCTAAGTTATATATACTTTATTCACAAGTAACCCTTAAAAGTTTTAAAAGTTGCTAATAATTTTATTTGTGCAAAACACGACCGCGCAGTATAATTTCAAAAAATACACTGCGAAGTTTTTCCTCTGCGATTTGATTTATAGTTTTAATTGCTAAGCACAACGAATTGTTGAATATTTTATTAGAATTAGTTTACATTGCAAAAATTATCGATAATATTCAACTCAGACAATCGAGTACATAAAATAAACAAAATATAACAACTCTGTAATTCGAGAAAATTGGGTTGCATCCTAAATGGTAACGTTATAAATCCAAAAATTTAAACAAAGTTATTCCAAATATAATATAAAAAAATTTGCAAACTGATTATTTAGTATTTCTATAGGTTTGAAAAGACGATTGAATAGTGTTGTTTATATCATAAGTAGTTTAAATGAAATAAAAAAGAAAATCTAATCTTAATTTAAAAATTATGCACTCATTTATATATATATTATTATTATGTTGAGGCTAGTTGAGTCAGTGCACCTGAGCACTTTTACTCTCTATTAACTGCGAGGTTTCTTCAAAACCTCTTTTTGCGTCTTGACTAAATTATTGTTTATCACTTCATCAGACTAAGCAATAATTGACCTCAAATCTGCATACCTCCCCGAGGAGCCTGTAACCATTCTGAGATTTGATAACGCGGTGTTGGTAAGTCTGTCAGATTTCGCAAATAATTTCAGTGCTCTATCCTTTATATATATATATATAAGAGATGTTTTTTGGAATATATATAGATATATACTCCTAATTTTATAAAATAATCTTTCAAAGTAATTGATTATAAGGGATATTTTTTCGCATTCACGTCACGTTGGATTGTTAAGGAACGAATTATATATGCGAAACCGCATTTTTAATATTTATTGAAATACAAACGTGTCAAATGAAAATCTTTTAAAGAAAAGTTTTAACCAAAAACCCCAAATATCTTAAACTACTCAATATCCATTACTTTTTACTCTATTTTAATGGGTTTAAAAATACAAAAAATATATTTATATTTTCATACATTTCGTATATAAATAGTTTATATGTTCCATTTTGTGATAAACCTTTTCACATAAACCTCTTTTAATACGATGACATTTCAATTTACAACAAAAATTCACAAATTCGCCATGACGTGAGTATTAATAAAAAAAAATATATGCAACTTTAAAGCCCAACCAAATTATATTATCATTTTATGAATTTAATGAAAAGTGCTCGCCCTTTGAGAGTAAAATTTGATTATTTTTCAACAAAAATTCGCTATGACATATGAGTATCAACCAAAATATGTATGCAACATTAAAATTCGATATCTGTAGATATTAAATAATAATATATATGTTAGCTTTAAACCAATAAACATCAATATACACACTCTTTGTCAGAATTATGAGTTTTTTAGGATTTCGTCAATAAATTGCTACGCCCTAGAATTCGACATAGAATCCAAGAACATGATTTCATAAAAAAATAAAGCCAAAATGCTTGTTAACTGCATTAAAAACACAAAAAGGAAATTATTTTACAATAAGTAAATGTATGTAAAAATATTAAAAGAGGTACAAGTTTGTTAAAAATATACATATAGTTAACTAAATCCAATAATAATTTGAATATAGATTATATATGCTTTTAAAATTTAAAAAACACTTAAGTATTTACTTTAAGTGACTTTTAAGTT
>NC_051847.1:200313811-200320122 GCF_002237135.1 Teleopsis dalmanni | reverse complement strand
TTATAATTTATAAAAATTTTATACTTTTCATGTTAGAGTTGAGATACACCTTGAACTTTATACATTTTTCTTACACGTTTATGTGAGAAAAAAAAACAATACATACAAAAAAAATATTCTTTGGATTTCTGTAGTTATCTGTATCTATACACATGTACAGCATTCAATTGAAATTAATATTGATTAGAACAACAAATTATTTATAAAAAAAAACCTCAAAACAAAATAAATTATAAATGCAAACAAAATTAGAATTTAAATACGACTATTTAATTCTTTTTATAGAACATAAAGAAAATAATTAAAGGAAATAATTTTAATTAATTCAAATGTAAATCTATTGTAAATTTAATTTAATATTAATTAATTTCACAGGCACTTACTTTATCTAAGTTATATATACTTTATTCACAAGTAACCCTTAAAAGTTTTAAAAGTTGCTAATAATTTTATTTGTGCAAAACACGACCGCGCAGTATAATTTCAAAAAATACACTGCGAAGTTTTTCCTCTGCGATTTGATTTATAGTTTTAATTGCTAAGCACAACGAATTGTTGAATATTTTATTAGAATTAGTTTACATTGCAAAAATTATCGATAATATTCAACTCAGACAATCGAGTACATAAAATAAACAAAATATAACAACTCTGTAATTCGAGAAAATTGGGTTGCATCCTAAATGGTAACGTTATAAATCCAAAAATTTAAACAAAGTTATTCCAAATATAATATAAAAAAATTTGCAAACTGATTATTTAGTATTTCTATAGGTTTGAAAAGACGATTGAATAGTGTTGTTTATATCATAAGTAGTTTAAATGAAATAAAAAAGAAAATCTAATCTTAATTTAAAAATTATGCACTCATTTATATATATATTATTATTATGTTGAGGCTAGTTGAGTCAGTGCACCTGAGCACTTTTACTCTCTATTAACTGCGAGGTTTCTTCAAAACCTCTTTTTGCGTCTTGACTAAATTATTGTTTATCACTTCATCAGACTAAGCAATAATTGACCTCAAATCTGCATACCTCCCCGAGGAGCCTGTAACCATTCTGAGATTTGATAACGCGGTGTTGGTAAGTCTGTCAGATTTCGCAAATAATTTCAGTGCTCTATCCTTTATATATATATATATATATATATATATATATATATCTTATAAATTAATCATTAAAAGTAATTGATTATAAGGGATGTTTTTTGGAATTTATATAGATATATACTCTTAATCTTATAAACTAAACTTTCAAATTAATTGATTATAAGAGATGTTTTTTAGAATATATATAGATATATACTCCTAAGCTTATAAACTAATCTTTCAAAGTAATTGATATATTTTCTCGCATTCACGTCACGTTGGATTGTTAAGGAACAAATTATATATGCGATCGAGAAACCGCATTTTTAATATTTATTGAAATACAAACGTGTCAAATGAAAATCTTTTAAAGAAAAGTTTTAACCAAAAATCCCAAATATCTTAAACTACTCAATATCCATCACTTTTTACTCTACTTTAATGGGTTTAAAAATACAAAAAATATATTTATATTTTCATACATTTCGTATATAAATAGTTTATATGTTCCATTTTGTGATAAACCTTTTCACATAAACGTCTTTTGATACGATGACATTTCAATTTACAACAAAAATTCACAAATTCGCCATGACGTGAGTATTAATAAAAAAAATATATGCAACTTTAAAGCCCAACCAAATTATATTAACATTTTATGAATGTAATGAAAAGTGCTCGCCCTTTGAGAGTAAAATTTGATTATTTTTCAACAAAAATTCGCTATGACATATGAGTATCAACCAAAATATATATGCAACATTAAAATTCGATATCTGCAGATATTAAACAATAATATATATGTTAGCTTTAAACGAATAAACATCAATATACAGACTCTTTATCAGAATTGTGAACTTTTTAAGATTTCGTCAATAAATTGTTACGCCCTAGAATTCGAAATAGGACCCAAAAACATGATATCATAAAAATAAAGCCAAAATGCTTGTTAACTGCATTAAAAACACAAAAATAAATTATTTTACAATAAGTAAATGTATGTAAAAATATTAAAAGAGGTACAAGTTTGTTAAAAATATACATATAGTAAACTAAATCCAATAATAATTTGAATATAGATTATATATGCTTTCAAAATTTAAAAAACACTTAAGTATTTACTTTAAGTGACTTTTAAGTTAGTAATCGAACATGAAGTCATTTTATACATTAACTTTAACTTTAAATCTATCAAAGGGATACGTAATAATTAAATTTTTTTATAATTAATATATATTTTTTATGTATATTTTTTATAGATATTCATATACGGTATGATTTTTAAGTCTAAGATAACTTTAATAGCTTTGGAGACACGTATTGTATGTATTTGTTGAAACACAATTTTTTTACACATTTGTTGAATATTAATTGATCTTATTTCCACTCAGATAACCTAAGTCGCTCTTAAAATTCATATGAAATCACACTTATTCCTAAGAAATGTTTAAACGGTTCAATAGAATGCAGTTTAATTTTTTGCAACTACATCATAACAATTAAGGTTATCACCAACCTAACAAACCTTTGAGACACAATTGTATATATGTATATGAAACATTTTCGAATGTAATTATTATTTATAAACAATTTCTAGAATGATTTCTAGAATGCTTCATATAAACTATGCAAATAATATATTTTATAAATGTGTCTTGAATAAATTATATAATCTAACACTAAGTTTTAAGATAATAATACTCTTTTTTAACGATTTGATGAAATTCATAATAAAGTAAAAAAAAAAAAAAAAATAAATAAATAAAAAAATATTTTTCATAATGTGCATTTCTACGAATTTTAGAGAAAACCGATGCTTAATGTATTAATTATGCAAATTAATGTGTTTGAATAAATGAATGAATGTATATAAAATAAATTTAATGGAATTGTGTTAATAACAGGGTTATTATGTCTGCTAAAACATTTACTGCAGTCACAGTCACAGAAGTGCCTAAATAAAGCACAAAAATGCTACAAATATTTTTAAATAGCCCACTCAACAAGGTCGCGTGCCCACTTTTACATATTCGACACAAATACAAATACAAAAAAACAACAACACATCAGGAAGAAACAAGGCCATTGCAGGAAACAAAAATTAATATTTCCACTCACTGAGCACAATGAAATAATTCCCTTTTGAAAACCTTATGTGTTTATGTTATGTTACACAATATTTTTGTGAACATTACACGGTGGTGCCAACACGATAACGAAACAGCATAAGGAACACAAAATTGCAATTATTTAAAGTAGCGGGTGTTGCCAACCACCAAAATATATAATTAATACAGAAACAAGAAGAAAAATCAGAGACTTCATTCATTTTTTATTTATAAAAAATCAGAATCAAAACAAAGCATAAAACAATACCACAAACCGCTCAACACTCACCACTACTTCACTCCACACTCCACTACACCATACATGCCCATCTTAGCGGTGGTGCCTACACCACCATATCACTCACTAAACGAAGTACGGAACAAGTTCGACGAGTACACAAAACGTGTGTTTAAATTTAAAATTAAACAACCGGTATCGTTGGATTTGCGCTTTTATCAACTTAAAATGTTTCGTTTTGTGTCTCAGAAAATAAAAACAAAAAACAACAAAAGAAAAAAAAACAAAATATATAAAAATATAAACCCATACCGAAAAAGTAAAGAGAGCAACAATTATTATTGTTTTTTTGTTTTTTTTTTTGCTAATATGTCCGTTGTCGCATATGTATGTATTTTGTATTTTCTCATTCTGAAACGACATATGTATGTATATGGCGTATATTTGTATAAGAAATTATACTTCACATATTATAAAGATAAGACCATAAAGTGTTGTGTATTTACTAATGCAAATATATTCACTTAAAGGAGGCGTGTGGAGGGTAACACAAATGGCAAAATAAGCGATCGAAAAAGTTATTTTATTAAAAAAAAAAAATAAATGAATTAAGCAAAATAAATAAAAGAAAAAACAATGTTTAAAAAATTTTAAGCTTTAATGATGTAAAAATAAAAAAAATTTGCTTAGAAATGAATGTTTATGTACAGTTTAAGGGGCATTCGAATTAAATTTATATGAGAATAGCAAAAATTTGTAGATCGATCGACTTACTTAATTTATGTGGAGAAAGTTTATAGTAGAATAGCACGCAAACGTCAGATTTGCAGTTAAACAAAAGGTGACCACAATTCTCTATTATCATTTAGCAAAAAAAAAAAAATTTTTTTTTAAAAAAATTTAGTTTTTTTTTTGCGAGAGCAGGAAATGAAAAGCACAATACTTTAAGAATTTTTAATGATTTTTATATTTACTTGTAGATAATGTGAGTCTAGCAATAAAAAAAAAATTTTCTTTTAAATGTCTCATTTTATATATACATACATCATATGTATATAAAAAAATTTTATTTTTTGATATAAATGTATGGAAACAAAATATATTTACTCATACTCATAATATAAATATCAACACTTTTTAACACTTAAAAGTCAAACAATTTTAATAGCATTTTATGAAGTAATTATTAGGAAAGTAATTGCGAAAAAAAAGTATTCTAATTATGTAAAAATTTAATGTAAAAAATTAAAGTATCTTATAGTTAAAAAAAGTTTTATGCGAAAAGAGCTATTTTTCACCCACGCATATACGCTGCGCCTTTACTACGTCGATTTATCATGATAAATAGAAGATCTTCAAGTTTATCACTTGTGTCGTCCGTACGATACCACGCATATTGTAATTAATCAGCTGATAGCATTGTTGCTAATAGCATAAAATTAACATATATTTTGTCTAGGCACAACTTTAAAATGATTTGTTATCGGAAACCCATGAATACACTACCGATTATTAAGATAAATAAAGTGGAATCATGTTAATAAAAATAATAGCATGAAATTATTATATATTTTGTCAAGGCACAACTTTTAAATGATTTGTTATCGAAAACCTGTGAATACTACCGATTATTAAGATAAACAAGATGGATTCATGTTAATAAAAATAATAGCATGAAATTATTATATATTTTGTCAAGGCACAACTTTTAAATGATTTGTTATCGAATACCTGTGAATACTACCGATTATTAAGATAAACAAAATGGATTCATGTTAATAAAAATAATAGCATGAAATTATCATATATTTTGTCAAGGCATAACTTTTAAACGATTTATTATTCGAATTTTTATAAATAATAAAAAAGATAAATAAGTTGAATTCAAAAAAAAAAAAAATTAAAAAAAACGGGGAAACAACAATGGGTCGACGAACTAAAAGCAGTCTTAGGTATCCTGAAAACCCGAAATTATGAATCACGTACATTAGCTTTATATATTAAAAAACAAAAAATAAAATAAAAAAAACACCGATAGACGATGTTACTAGGAATTGCTGCAAGTTTGTAGAAACTATTATTTTTAGGAAATTATTCATTTGACAGTTTATGGGACTGATATCAATAAGAACTAATTATTTGGAAAACTACCTAAAGATTATATGAAGACCCTAGTCTTTTCTATCCAAGGGATGTTTCTAACGAGGAATATGGTTTTATAACATGGAATTATAGTTAATTATAGAAAGTAAAAAGTTATCACTTATCAGTCACTATATTATAAAGCCTATAAAAATAAACAAAGAAATTTAAACTTATATTATTTTTTAATAATTTCAAAAATTTAAAAACAAAATAAAAAACTTTTATTCAAATTAGCCAAACCTAATGATAATAATTAACTCTAATAGTATTACATAAACACATTTATTAGACTATTAATGACACAAATTATGTCACTTTCACTGTCTTATTTTCCACAGAGTGAAAAATAAAAGAATTATGTGGTTTAACCTTGACATTACATATTAATTGATTTAATTAAAATTTTATTAAGAATTTTTAAAAATTTTGGAAAAAATTCAGTTTAGCTTAAATTTTTAATTGGAAATTGATTGTTATTAAGGTTGTAATGTGTGTACACACATGTGTGGAGGGCAAGCTGGTTGTTGCCTTTAAAAGCAGCAAATTATTATATTAAATTTCTAATTGGCAAGCTCGTCAAACAAACTCGTTGGATGTTTGCGTTTACACATAATTTTGTGTTGTAATTATATTTACATTACACACATTTCCAAATATATATACGTATATGTTTTTTTACAAATATTTATATATACAAATACATATGTATCCCTAAATTACTCATTTAGTG
>NC_051847.1:200311700-200313711 GCF_002237135.1 Teleopsis dalmanni | reverse complement strand
TTTTTATATTTTAGTCATAAAATTGGAATATACAACACAACTGTAAAATTGTTATAATACTTTATGATTTTTGTTTTCTATGCTTAATTAAAAAATTTAAAAAAAAATTAAAATAGTTTACTATTTAATTTAAGTATTAATTTTACAAAAGACTATATTTTAATTTATAAAATATTATTTCGTATTTCTTCTATAGTAATATAATACAGCCGGTGAGTGAAGGAAAATGATAGAAATTTAATTTAAGCAACTACAAAAAACACATCTAAAAAATTATCCATTTCGTAGTTCCAAAGTTGATACCACCGTTTCAGTGATATGGCAAACAGATAAGTCATTTAAGGCTGAATATGTTTAGTATAAGGATTATCATTTTACATTATCGATCATTTAATAACCATTGAATTTCTAAAAATTGTGAAAACTTACTACAAAACTGGAGACGATATTTCAAATTAAGTTCTTTTCGGTAATTAGGTTAACTTTTCGTCTGTTGCATATGCTAATAAACTAAATATTCATTGTCGAAAGACCATTGCGTTCATAAAGGGCCACGATATTGGGCGACACTTAATCAGGTAGAAAGAAATCCATAGTTTTTTTATTATTAAACATTATTTTTAAACTTTATAGCTATATAAAAATGAAACAATTAAAATTTTATTTTAAAACAATTAAGTTAGGTAAAGTTGCTATGGCGGGCCTTAGTTCCAGAAAATACGAGCCATGCTTATTAGGGGGACGGTCTTTAAAGCACTTACAATTTATTATATAAAAAAATGAGTATATCAGGTCGACATCATTATTTCGACATAGAGATGAGCTATATACATACGCGGCAAAGCACTGTAATCTTTCAAAATCAGCATCCATTCTAAACTGAACATTACGTTATTCTAACTGAGGACAAGCTCCACCATTAGAGCTAAGGCGGATATACGGCCATGTTGCCCGTGACTTCGTGCAGTAAGTTTACACACGCAATTAAGTAGTAGCGATCCGATTACCAACTCAATACTCACATTAACAACAAAGTACAAATATATTTTATGCATTTAAATACTGCATTTAATGTTTTTGACATTACGCCCCCAACACGACGCAAAACAAGTCAATTCCTATGCACTCAAGACAAATATTTGTGTAGGAAATTACTTTTATTATAATGTGTTTATTATTATTCAATATATTGAAGAAAAACAACTAGAAGGAGAAGCACGCTTTATACGCATGAAAGTGGTACTAGAGAAGGCGGCTTTGAAAAAAACAAAACAAAAAAAAAAGCCCCTTAGGAAGCTTAATATACAAAACACACTAATAGACTAGTGCTAAACATGCGCAACCAAACGATAGCAACAACAAAAACAACAACAACACAGCACAGTAACATTTCAAGGTAATGCTTTGCTGGCTGCTACTAATGACAATGGCAACAGAGTGGAGTAGAGTAAAAATTTTTATTACTTTTCATGCCACTTTGGTTGTTGCTGTTGTTGTTGGAGTTGTTTTTTTCTTTGCTTTTATTGGTTTTGTGGTTGTGCTGTCAAAGTCATGGTTTTGCCGTTGTATTTATTAGACAGACGACATGCCGCTATCGAGGAGTAGCAAACAAAATATAAGGTATAAATACAAAAAAAAAAAAACATAAAAATTAGCATAATAACAAATAATTAATAAATAAAAAAAATAATGGTAAATTAAAGAATGATACCATAAAAACAATAATAAAATATTGCAATGTAAGATAAAAACAATACACTCTGTCTAATGAATTCTAACAAACGTTCGTATAAAAAGCGGTTGTACATAGTAATTAAAATTGTTGAAATGAATAAAATTATTACAGTGTTAATTTTATTTATTTTTTTTTTGTTTAATAAAAATTTATAAAGACGTCATTAATGCGCAAAAAAATCTAGGCAAATATATTGTAAAATTAAAACATTTTTTTTAACTATCTAGAATGATAAATTTTTCAGTGGGTGGTCGAACGAGAGCTTTGCTACTACAA
>NC_051847.1:200306229-200311600 GCF_002237135.1 Teleopsis dalmanni | reverse complement strand
AAGATACACCGACTTCCCAATGAAGACATAATTAGTAAGGGCGTCTCTCTCTACGCTGCATTCAATAATTCGGGTGTGTCATTCATGTTTGTTTCAACATATATTGCGTCACGTCGAGTACAAGCGAATGCTAACACCTCTCCATAGCATATAATAAGAAATAAGAAGACTGAGAAGACTTTTCAAGGTACCATGGTATATAAGGTCGAATGACATCCTCAGGGACCTCAAGATTGTATCGATTGAAAAATACATAAAAAATTAGAGCCCTGCAATTACTTACGAAAACTTACAGGCTTACCAATACCGCGTTATCGAATCTCAGAATGGTTACAGTCTCTTCGGGAAGGTATGCAGATCTGGGATCAATTATTACTTAGTCTGATGAAGTGATAAATAATTATTCAGTTAAGGCGTAGAGAGGGGTTACGAAGAAACCTCGCAGTTAAAAGAGAGTAATAGTACTCAAGTGCACTGATTTAACTAGCCTCAACAAAATAATAATAATAATAAGATATAATATCTGTTGGTACAAGTGATTCTTCGTTGAATCTTTAGGCTATCGTCATTTTGGTGTTAACGATGATTCTCAAATAAACAAAGTCTTCTACAACTTCAAATTTATAGTTTTTAGCAGTGACGTGGGTGCCAAGACACTCAGAAAATTAGTTAGTTATTTCTAAGTTTTTCCATAGCTCTCTTAATTCCTTTTCATTTTATCTCCATTTAAACTTATTATAATGTTTCTCAACAAGCTTTAGTTCTCTTCTTTTGCGAATTATGTGTAGTGATTTTGTAGTGATTTATTTATTTATTTTAAAAGTTAAAAAAAATAATTTAGAGAGTTCAGATATTTAGACTAAGAAAAGGTTGTGATATTGGAGGAAAGATAATATACGTTTTCTGAGTGCTTACTGTCAAGGAGTTATTTTAGTCTAGTATTTTGTAAAATCAATCTAATTTAGCGTCTACAACTAATCCAGTTTTTTTTATATATCTCTTCTTCTTTTTAGTTTGATATAACGCCAGCTAGTGTCTAAAGCATTTGTATTGAATAGTGTCTGTAACTAAGAGGTAGTAAGAGTTCCGTTGAATTCTGTTAATAAATTATTCAGATGAATTTATTTATATCGTCGTTTTTAAACAGTTTTTCAGAGCTTTCTTAATTCTGTTTTTTTTGTTCTCTTTTCCACTGAAACTTCTTGAATTTACGTAATCAATTTGGTGTTATATAATTCTGCAAACCAATGAAAAGGCAGTATTTTTCAACATCAAGTCTCTGACTATTGGTAATTTAACTTCATCTCTTAATTGTATATTTTTAATTAGTTTTTTAATAATTAATTTGATGTGCTTCCACAGTTTTGAATTTCAAACCCACAAACTAACAGATTTTTCAATTCCTAAAGGAATATGACAAGATGCCTGGCCTACGCCACCAGAAATGCCTATACCACACACTGCCTTGCATTGCTTTTCGCAATTTCCAGTAAAAAGAATAAATTAAAAATACATCATCATATGTACGAGTCGAGTGAGTACCTTCGCTTCTTTTATATGTACATTGGCGGTGGATAGAACTTCTTTTTGTTTGGAATACACAATACACAGAATGTATACAATATGGATGGAGATGGTTATTACTTCATACGGTTCCAAAATGTTCAAGTACTTCTCACAAATACGCTTGCCTCAAAAGCCGCTTTTATGGCCGTGTGAATACAATGAAATGAAAGAATAATCACAAAATAAAAAGAACCCCCTTAAGTTCTTTACGAAACAATAAATAAAAAGCCTAAAGCAAAGTTGAAGTAAGAAACCAAAATAAAAAATTAAAATCTCAAATCTGAAGTAAACGAAAAATAAAAAAACAAAGTAAGAAATCATACTAAAGAAATTTTGCAAAAAAAAAAAATGCAAAAAAATGTAAAGTGAATAAACAAAAAGCGCAGAAAAGCAACTGCTTCAAAGTTTGTGGGTAACGTCAAAAGGGGCACAGCTGTGTGCGGGTAGGTGAATAATGTGGACAGCGACGTGTAGCCACGAATGTGTTTCAAGTTCAAGGTTAAGATATTAGTTGTAGATAGATACGAAATACGAGATACACTCGTTCGTACTTTTTCCACCAACTCACAATACGTGTGCATGTGTGTGATGAGTGTGATGTGCAGCGCGGTGAGCAGCGAGGGAAGTAAGCACTCCGTCAAACAGAGGCACACTAACCAACCAAACAACGAACCAATCAACAAAGCAACGAACCAAACAAAACGTGAGTGTGAACAAGCAAACACACTGCTAGCACCTAAACAATGCTCTTTTGCCTTTGTCGTGTACCCTACATTCGCTCGTCGTTCCTTGTATCTGTGTATCTGTCAGTTTAACACTTTTTACGCTCTCTTATCTGCTCCACACAGCAATTTTAGTACGTTTCGTCTTCTGTGGCTCTCCAGATTTTCTGTGTGCAAGTACACAAATAGTTTATTTAATTTTTTTGTATATTATTTTATTTTTTTTTTGTTATTTATTTTGTGAATTGCAAATATATCTGATAGATACATTTTTCACTCTATTTTTTTAATATCTTGTTTTGTGTGTTTCTTGTTTTTAGCAGTACGTCAGTTGGTTTTTTCGATAATATTAATTTTTTCTCTATTTCAATATTTACTTCTTGCAATACTCCATCGGCATTTCTTATCTTTTTTTTGTTTGTTTGTTTATTTTTTAAGCTCTTCGTTTTGTTTGACATTCAGCAATGTTTTTATGTTTGATTTTTCGGTACTTGCAGCTCTCTGTCAAGTGCAATCGTTTTTTTTTTTTACTGAATACAATATACTATATAGGGTATTTCACATTCAAAAGCTTTAATAGTTTTTTTTTAATGAACCTAAAGTATTATATCTTTCACTTCAATTATTTTATTCAATTATTAGTTACAGTTGAACAATATTTTCTAAATATAACTGAACATAAAGAAATTGTATACTTTTAATGATTTCTTAAAAATTATTTACTACTTGAAATTTTATTTCAATAATCAAATATATTTAATGAGGCATTCACAAATTTTTTTCGATTCAACGACCCCAAAGTATGAACATTTAATTACCGTTTGCATTCTGGAGCATTAAAAATATGTGCAGCACTCGAACAATTTAGCTGAAATCACGTAGTGAAAAGTTCATTGAATTTTTAATATACCAAATATTATTGCCATATGTAAAACATTAATGAATCTAGAAATTTAACACAGCTTAAATATAAAATATATATATAATCACTCGTATCTTATATAATATCAAACGAAATATATTACGAAAATGTGGATTTTCGTTTCATAGATACATGCGATTATTAATACTTAATTTTATAATAATATTTATAATAATAAAAATAATATTAATTTACCAGTACAGACAAATAGGGAAGGTACGGTGTATCTTGTCATATATATAATCTAATATAATCTATATCATATATATAATCTAATATAATCTATATCATATATATAGTCTAATATAATTTATATCATATATATAATCTTATATAATCTATATCATATATATAATCTAATATAATCTATATCATATATATAATCTAATATAACCTATATTATGTATATAATTGAGATTATACAGAATAAATATAGACTAGACCAATATTTATATATGAATCGAATTTTTGAAAATATTATAAATTCGTCTAAATGATGCTATGTCTATTAATTGTCTTCTTATTGGATTACGATAACCTGATACAAATATCAGGTTGTCCTGATAAAGTTGTTGGGGGGAGGCAAGCTCCATTAGACTAAACGCGGAAGTATAGTACCACAAAAGTACTTATGCAAATCTGTTATTCCCGAAAATTTATATACCAGGAGAGTGTCTAATAGAAATCAAACATTTAACTTTTCATTGCCTTGCTCTCTTCGTAAAATAACTTGTAGACGAATAGCATTTTGCTTTAGTGTTTCATTTACAATATGTTTGTTTATTAGTATTTTCTTAAAAAAAGAAATTTCCTTCCTATTGATGTTTATATGTTTGTTTAGTAGTATTTTCTTAAAAAAAGAAATTTCCTTCCTATTGATGTTTCATTTACGATGCGTTAATCTCCTTTAATTTCAACATATTCCTTGCGTTGTTCTGGTGGTCCTTCGCTAAATGCATTTTTCAACAAATTTTTGATTAAAAAAACTGCATGGATTTAATTTTTAAAAATGTTTTTTTTTAGCATTTTTTTTAACCGCTTAAGGGCCACATATCGGGCTTATTATTCATTCAATAATATTCTATAAAAATTTTATCAAAATTTGTCAGATTGTTTACGATTACATGAACAATCACTTTGCTGTAGACTTTTATATCTATTTATGTATATATGTATTTATATATACATATGTACATATATAGATGTATATAAAGATAGATAAAATACATATAATATAGTATACAAACAATTTTTATTTTGTTGGAAGTTACTTTGTTTAGTTCATTTTTAACAATTATTAAAACAATACTTATATTTAACTATGTGTTCTATTGTATCTTTGTTTATAAACAAAATATTTTTTTATGTTATAAATACGCAAATGGATTCTAAATTGTGTTGTTTTATTTACGCAAATCGAATCACTGTGAAAAGATAGTTTATTACGGAATTTAAATCCCCCACCACTTATTGACGTCAGATTGAATTGTTCTTCACACTAAAAAAAAAAAATTTTATAACTCTCAAATATAACTTTCATTGATTTTCCACATACAACAATAATTATTACACCCAAGAATACAACAATACTAAAATTTCCCAAACAAACAACAACAATAATAACAAGAATAGCAACAACAGCACAGAATTATTTCATTAATGCTTATATTTCTTTTTTTTTGTTTTTGTTTATTTTCAGTGCAATATGCGTCAACGCTGAAATTTAATTAGAATCAGCGAAGTGAACATACCCACTCCTAACAGAATATATGTTAGTGTATATCAAGCATAATACATGCAACAACAAATATAACAAGAAGAAGAAGAAAAACAATAAAACAGACAGCAGCAAACCAAATATTTCAAAAATGAATGACGACAGCAGAGCAGCTTTAAAAAAATTAAATACAAAAAGAAAGAACGAAAGAAAAACAAAACAGTAAACTAAACAAAATCAACAAAAAACAGAGTACAACACAATATGAGTGCAGAAATGCAACAACAAAGCATGTCATGCGCACATGACGCAGTCAACTTGAACTTGAAAATAAGTTTTTGTTTTTGTTGTTATTATTGTAGTCTTGACTGATGACTGTATTGCATACCACAATTGCTGCGCTGACTTGAACGTCGTCGACTGTATATGTTGCTCATTACGTGA
>NC_051847.1:200299375-200306129 GCF_002237135.1 Teleopsis dalmanni | reverse complement strand
AATAGATTATATTATTGTTATAAATGGCAGTGATGATGCTTGATGACTTAATACCTATAACGATATTTATAGCGAATAAATACTAATACAATTCTAGTATATATTAAGGATATTCGTTAATTTTTCTATATCATTTAGTGTAATTTTGTAGTTTTCTTTCAATTCAATGTTATAAATATAACATTTATAACAATGGATGATATCTACTTTAAAGACTTATATTCCTTGTCAGATATTCTAAGTGTAATAACAAATTTGTATTACTACATTTAATATAAACTCACAACTATATAGTTAGATTAGCTGTAGTAGTAGCAGAGGCAATTATAATAATATTATATATAACTATATAGTACTAGTAAAAGAAATAGTAGTAGCGACAGTAGTCATGGTAATAATAGTGAGAGCAGTAGTAGTAGTAGTAGTAATAATAGTAGAGCTGGTAGTAGTAGTAGTAAAAGTTTTAGTGGTAATAATAGTAGTAAAAGTAGTAGTAGTAATTTTAGTGGTGGTAATAATAATAAAATTGACACTAGCAGTTAAAGTAGTATTAATTGTATTAGTGTTAGTTATATTTTGTTTATTAAATTGAATTTTTCTTATAATACTGTTATAGCTTTTTGCCGTCGGTCTGACACCACCACGTATTAACATATCATTGTAAGTGACAGATCTGTAGCAACTGATTTATTTAACCAAATTCAAAGAATCAAAACTCGAGAACTAGGTTGACAATACAAAATTAGTTGAAAAATTGTTTTAAACCTCAAATTTTTAGTTTTCAACTTTAAAAATAAAATATATAACTTATTTTAATAATAATAATTTTAAGAATGCTTATTCTTTATTTATTTGTGAACTAACACTAAATTAGTGTGGAGTTGCTTAGAGCAAAATTTTGGAATCTGATTTCGCTTGTTACGCACTGATAAGGTGAACTGACTGAACAAATTTCTCACAGAATGCACTTAAACTTGATGCCATTATTCGGTACAGAGTTTCCATTATGCGATTAAAGGGGATTTAAGAAATCTGTAATATGGGAAATTTAAACAAGCTTTTCCAGATACTTTTTTGATTTTTTGAATATATAGTAGGTCATTGTTTTAAATGAGGAACGGATTTGACAAAAATTAACGTGATAGTTTCCAATTTGGCAGAAATTTTTTTTTATGAGTTTATTTATAAAAAAAAATGTCTGCCCATTGGATGTGGAGAACTTGCATTTTAGTATTAGAGGCCATTAAATGCTCTAATGGCCATATATCAGGCTCTACAAATTATAAGAGAATAACATTTTCCGCGTTGTAAATATAATTTTAATTGAACATTTTACATTTTTAAAAATTTCCCTGAGATACTAGTATTTTTATTTTAAAAAAGTTATTAAAAATCATAACAGCTAAATCGGAAGTGATAACATTAAAAGTCTTGCAAAGGATTTACCCATAAGCATCAATTTTAATTAGTAGATTAGTTTAGATTAGATTTTTAGATGGGTTGGCAACTTGTCATCACGTCACTGCATCTTTTGCGGATTATTGTGACATACCCACTTCAGTTCTATAAACGAGTAGCAGTTAAAAAGGCCATTATATGTTTTGGAGAGATGTTGCCTAATTCCGTTATAAGTGGATAGGCAGTAGATAAGTACCGAAATCTGAATCTGGAGAAACTATCACATTATCACAGAATATTTTCTGCTGTTTCCTGTTCTTTTGTATTAGTAATTCAATAGGTTTATTAAAATCATTGATTGATTTTTTGACGAAACGAAAAAATTCTTAATATAGGCTATTATTTTCAATGAGCGATTTTTATCGAACAGTAGTTAAATGGAACAACAAAAATTTTTTAATGAATTAAATTCTCGTTCTCATAAATAGAGATCTGTCACAGATCAACAATCTTCTCTTAGTCCGCAGTTTTTAATTTTTCATACAAAACACATTATTCTAAACAGACAGTTCTTTTGACATAACAGAATTTGCTGGTCCCATTATTGCCCTTTAAGAGACCTTCCCACTTTATTATTAAAATATTTTCTAATTAACCTATTGATATCGTATACTTTTACTTTCTAATGTCTACATTTATAAAGTACTACTTTAATATATGTACTTAAAGTAATGAGTGTTTATAGAGTTATGTGTGCATTTCAATAATGAAATGAAGTACCTTAAACATGTAAAATAATAAACCCCATAGTATGTCCCACTCATGAACACAATATCAATAATATGATAATAAAATAAAATTTGTTATTTTTGTATTTTAAGTGTAGAATAGTAAAAGAAAATTATGTATAAAAATCAATAAGACCAATAGAAATGTAATTACTCATACGTCACATGTAACTATAATATGAAAAAAAATGAAAAAAATTATATGATAAAACTGAAGTATATATATATACATATATTTTAATTATGCATTTTATATATATATTTAAATAGAATAAAAATTAAAATAAAATAGAATTTTTCTAATTATGTTGCGTAAACTGAATTGAATTGATTTTTTGCCGTTTTTTTGAGATTTTGTAATTTTTCTGATGGAAATGCTTTATAAGAAATAAATTGAAAATCAAGAAAATATGCTGAAAATATGCAATTTTTTGTTGCTGATTATATATTTAATCTTGAAATACTAATTATTTTAATTGACTAAAATGTACTCAAAAATCTTAATAATTATATTTTGTAAATTTAGTATTAAAAATAAACACAAAATTGAAGCTTAGGCTAAATATAATTTATAAACATAAAAAATATTTAATAGATTTTTTTGTTTGAAAATGAATTATTTTTATTTTACATGTAAGTACTCACCTCACACCTCACACCTCACCTCACAGCAAGTGCAAGGCATCGCAAAGTTCGATCCTCTATCCAACATTTGCATTTTTTTGTTTTTGTTCTGGTGTTTCCAAGTTATTGAGTTGTTGAGTTGTTGCAACGCATGCACCAGCCACTGAGATACCACCAGCTGTGTTCACTGATTTCAATAAAAATGCATGCGAAGCGAGCACAGGGTGTATCCCGGTGGCAGATGCACCTGAGTATATTCGTTGAAAGCTTAAGCTTTTCATCGCTAGTATCATTCACCGCTGTTTGTTGTTGTTATTATGTTTTCTTTGTTTTTTCTTTGTTCACTTAGCGCACAGCTTTTAGCGTAGACACAAACCCAAATAAATGATGAAGCTTTTTTTATGGTTTATTTTGTTGAATTTTTTTTTTTTACACAATAAATAAACACAATATTTTTCATCACTGATACGACGGGGGAGAGTATAAAATAATTACAATCGGAATAATTTCAAGTAATTTGAAAACTTTATAAAAAGAATTTAATATACATTTTTTTTCTAATTATTATAAGTACGTAACTTTTTTTTCAATCTACTGAAATAAAATTTCTTTTATTTTAACTTTTCATGTGTGTATATAAAAATAATAAATTTTTATATAAAATATTTTATAATATTTAATTATATGTATATGTAGTATTTTATATTTTTATAAAACATAAATTATTATATAAATAAATAATAAAACATCAATAGATACATTAGTTTAAATTGTGTTAATGATCAATAAATTAAAGTAAAGCGTTACTTAATGTACTTTGAAATTAACACTACAATTTTTCAAATACAGTCAAAATTCCATAACTCGAAGTCCAATTTTGCAAAAAAAAGGTTCAACTTATGGAGAGAATTTTTTTTTTCTATTTTTCTTTTTTTTTTATTTTTGGAAGAAACTAGAATTACATTTTAAGATATTTATTTCTTTGCAATCAAATTAAGCACAGAACTTATAGTAAAGTAAAATATTTAGAAATTAGGGTTTGGGACTTTAATTTTTTTCTTATTTTCAGTAAAAAGAGATTTCACTTTATTCATAGTCTTATAGTGATTATCTGTTGTAGTATCATTCGTTTGCAAATATAAATTTAAAATTTTGAATGAGTCTTCTACTTCATTCTTGGAAGGTTGATGAACAATTACATCCATCAAACCCTTATCATCACTTTCCGTTCCACTTAGAATTGGATCCAGTCATTTAGAGCTATAGTGCTCAATAATATCGTCATCTGAAGGAAAGCTTGATGTACAAATTTCATTGTCAAGCTCAATATAATCGTTTAGAGTAGCACTGGAAGTTAATTTATTTACTTTAAACCACGCTGGCAGTGACTGATATTTGCACAAAGAAGCAAGATAATAAAGAAAAAATTAAATATTTGGTTTAGAAAAAGGGATTTCCCCTAAAACAAAAATTCGACCAATAGAATGCAGTTTTCCCATATTCCTATCGCCACATAACAAAATTTTTGTTCGAGTTATAGAGAAATTTGAGTTATAGAAGTTCGAGTTATGGAAACAGAATTGTGTGTAAATTGCTCTTTAAAACCTTGGTACACTGTTTTTGGTTCGAATTATAGAAAATTCGAGTTATAGAAGTTCGAAATACAGAAGTTTGACTATATTGTATCAAATATTATATACATAAAAACAAAATTATATTAATATAACATATATATTGACTTTTTAATATTAATAATGTATATATTAACTTTTTTATATAATTCATTTTTATATATACATAAATTTTACACATAAAATAAAAATTACAACCTTATTTTAAATCAATTTAAAATAGTATTTTTATTATAATAAAAATTAAAATTGCATTTTAAAAAATATTTATTTTAAAATAAACAAAAAAAAATTTAATTTAATTAATAACGATAATTTATAAAAATGTATTTTAAAAATAATAATTCACCATTTAATATGAATTAAAATAATTCGTTAATATTTTTTAGAGACTACAAACACCAAAAGTTGAATTCGTACCCTGCCAAATTTGAATCTCAGAGTCAGTTTTCATTAGCCAACTGATCAAAAAATTCTATCATTTCTATTGGATAACATTAAAAAAAAAAACTTTTCTTAATATATTTTATAAGCCATCATAACTCTTTTCAATTGCTCAATAATTTATTTAGACATACGCACATATCTGTATATCAATAAAGATGTGCACTTTGTCGAAAACTTTTCTCAAGACTTACTCATAACTCTTTACAGAGAAGGTGCATCTATACAGCTTGTTAATGTACTCAAGAAGTGTGAAATATCTGGAGAATTCTCAATTTTAGGATTTTTGATTGTTAAAGTGCTTACAAAGTCATATTTGATATTAACAAAGAATTAAATTTTTTTTAATGATATCTTTAAATTTTACTACATTTACCCTTACATCTGAATGATCAGTTATTTTGTATATAAGAAAAAATTAATTATTTAAAAAAGTAGGATATTTACACTAGTTTGTGTTGAGAAAGAGTATGATCTTTACAATTATATGTGGTAGAATAAGTATTTATTATCTCACTAAAACTAAAACAAACATCAACTTCAAATTGTAATATATTTATGACTGCTGGCAACAAGACTGAGTTAAATTTCCCGAGGTAAGGCATGCTTATCGTTAGAGGCGATAACATTTACTAGTAGGCACCACCCAATACTATTTGGAGTATAAATGGTAGTCGGTGAGTATTACGAATTCACAGCCTTGGCTATTTTCACCAATTAAGGTTGGACCCTTGAATAAGGATATCGTAATAGCTACGGTTAAAAATGTAAAAGTACGCGGATAAAACAACAGCCATTACTTTTATTCCATGTATAGTTTTTATTTTACAATCATGTGTTGTGCACTAGAAAAGTAGAGCAATAAAATCTCTAAAACAGTAGAGATGCTAGATAGGCCTTGCTTTCTTTTTCAAGGCAAACATTAAACATTTTATTCAACTGTATACTTTCAATTGATATCGGCGGAATTCCTTGGAATATGGGTCGTATATATGGTTCATTATATTAATACGAGTGTTAAAAATGTCGTGATATTAAGCTTTAATGGCAGGTAATCAAGAAACTATTAATTCTGTCCGTATGGCCACTTACTATCATCACTTATGTTACCAGTAATACATAAAATATTATATCGCCGCAGAGTGTAGCAGAAATAAAATTAAGCAATTAGAATTCGGTGTATTCTAAATCAGTAAAGTTATTAAAATGAAATTTTTCTTAAATATAGTTATGCTTTCTTTGAATGTAATTCCAATCAACTTACCGAAACTTCTCCAAATTTAGATCCAACATTTCTTTTGAATACCTCATAAATAAATCTTCACGACTTAGGTTTACTAAAAGATTTACTATGGTATTTATGTCAAAAATAAATAAACATTAACCTACATTTTTA
The DNA here is from genome assembly GCF_002237135.1 of Teleopsis dalmanni. Lineage (NCBI taxonomy): Eukaryota > Metazoa > Arthropoda > Insecta > Diptera > Diopsidae > Teleopsis > Teleopsis dalmanni. The sequence goes on along the minus strand of NC_051847.1, from coordinate 200,299,848 downwards.
GTAGCCAGAATTGATATTAAGCTAAAAGTATAAGTTGCCGATATGTTAACAATTAGAACAATTGAAAAGAGATTATATTATAAAACTCGGAAAAATTTTTTTTGGTAAAAACTATTTTATATAAATTGTTTTAATAAAATTTTTCTTTCAAAAATAAAATAATTAATAAATTAAAATTCTTATTAAAAATAAAACTTTTCTATTAAATTATATTTTAATAAAAAATGATTTAATAAAATGTTTTTATTAAAAATTTTGTTAATAAAATTTAATTTTAAAGTGACTGTTTTTACTTTAACAGGTACTGTGGTATTTAATAGAATGTTTAGAACAGTAATGAGCTACAACAACAAAAGTTATTTTTATATTAGGGGTATTCAGGCAACTGATTAGTTGCTTAGTAGTTGATTACAACAAAAATTTGCACACAAAAATGAAACTAAGCAGGGAATCAACTATTTCGGTGATTCTCA
>NC_051847.1:200290002-200299275 GCF_002237135.1 Teleopsis dalmanni | reverse complement strand
TTTCACTAAATTTCATAGACTAAGTATAACTTTAACTGGCAGTATATAAGCCACATATTCACCGGTTAGTCTTTAGCCTGGTCAGATGGAGGTAAACAGCTACAAAAGTTTGTAGTAGGCATCATATAAGATGAAAACGCTTCGGACACCTCTTGATAATTTACATTCAATACTATTTTTAATGCATAAATATGGTTTGAAAATTACTTTAAAAACCGCATAAATTAAAATTTCGATAAATGTGTTTAAAAAATAAACCTTTTACTTTTAAGATAATTAACCACATTGGAATGCATGCATGAAACACAATTCCATTATCAAGTGCACTCTGGAATAAAATCAAATGAATTTAATTGAAAGCATTGGGCGCATAAGGACATTCGCTGCACACATGATCCATGGTAATATTAAACGAAAAAAATACCTTGGCATATCATTTCTTATATGCGGCAAATAACCTCAGTTCATTTTCTCTGTTTTTTAATCAAAAAATATTTGCAGACAAAGGAAATTGAAATGTGGAACGATGCATCCTTGCAACTATTTTTTCCACCTTGAAATTGTTTGTGTCTCGAAACTGATACGTAAAAGCGATGACAGTGGCTTGTACATCGGATCTTGAAGCGTTGTTTACATCAAAGCATGAAATAACAGCAACAAAAGAGTACGTAAGTTGCTATGCGAAACTGATTGTCAACAACACAGGATTTTTGGGCCTGTACGCGATGCCTTATTGACTGTGTGAATATGTGACTGTGTGACTGAGGAGCTGAGGAACTGGGGAACTGACTGAGTGAAGCGTTTGTGAAAGTCACTATTAGTGTGCAGCGCTTTTGTGTTGATTTTAAGCATTCAAAAGCATATTCTTGACTGAAGCACGTATTCATTTCTGTATGCAGACTGACATAGGCTCACATCAATACCATATCTGGATAAAGGGAACGAATACATGAGCTACCTATGGTGGCTGTGACGTTATTGTGTAAGTTTTTTTAACCTTCTTTTTCATTTAGGTGAGGTATTTGCAATTTGCATCGTTATAACGAAACATGGGCTTTCCAAAAGAGAACTTACATGCGAATCCTTTGATAATTTCTGAAATTCAAGGCAGTACAAATTTATAGTGATTAAATTCTTCTACTTTCGTACAATGAAACGTCTTTCCTTTCAACTCTATTTGTCTACTGACATACGTTTATTGTTAAAATTTAATTTAGAATAAAATTGAACATTATATTTGAAAGATGTAATTAGATCTCTTTAGCAGCTAGATATATTATTTTTTAATGCTAAAAGAAATATAAATATGAAACTAATATACAATGTATAATAACATATAACAGGCATTATATGAATTGTGGTTTTCTATGAAATGCTTTTTCTATGACTAATTCAGTTTTGAAAAAAATACGTGTGAGCCCTAACCCTATTTCAAAAACTTTATAAAACTAACGTTTTTAATTATAACTTGTATAACTTATAACTATGTACGCCCTTCCAAAATTTAAATTGCACCACGATGAGAATTACTAGGTCATTAAGGCCATTCCGACTGGTATTATAAAATAGTCTGTGTTTGGAGTCTTTATAGTTTTTAGTAGTAGTTTTTACAAAACCTAGGGTTATAAGTGGCAATTTGTCGTCGATAACGAATGACTTCGGAATGTTTATCGGGCCTTTACTAGAACTATATCTCTTTGGTCTTTAACTCCGCTCGGACATCTTTCGGATAGTTAAGCTACCAAATTTTATCAAGCACTTTAAATTTACAATTTATGGTCCAAGAATGCTAAGCTTTTCTCAAATACTTGGCGTGACTTGTCAGTCGCCAACTCATCTCGGTATCTGGATGGTACAACTGCAGAGTGGATAAGCATACACACTGCTCTCTGAAATTTATGCCATTTATATTGATATCATATTTGTAATGGCTAAACTTATCAAACAAAAATATTTAGCAATATATTACATAGTCGGCATAAGTGTAGATACTTTTCAGACTTTAAAGAATACTTGGTTCAATTTAAACAAGAAGCTTATACTCATTACTACGATATCGATATTACGGTTTTGGTACTGATAGATAACTACTCAGTACTGATATGTGAAAACCCATATTGTATTAGGGAGACATTGGGAAAAAACTTTGTTCACCTCATCACGACTTTTGTCATGGCTTCGACTCTAGAGAGAAGGAAAGATGCTAACCCATCATTGGCCAGCAGAAAATTTACTGCAGAATATCTTTGAAACTGCTTTCTAAACAAATTACAAAGGTTTCATTTTTTTTAAATTAGAAATATTAGCAAGTTTGTATACTTGTCAGGGTGATTTACTTTTACCTATATGGAACAGTAGTGCCTGTTCTTTTCAAAGTTAGTCATGCAACGACTCTTCAATTTTTATAACCCTTCTGGTGGTCTTCTGAGATCTCTCTCTGTCACATAAGTAACTCTTTTATTAAAGTGTTGTGCAATTACCTGTGTTCAAGTAGAGTTTGGTGTACGGGGCCATCACATCAATCTAACCTAACCATAACAATGTAAAGCATGGTTTTCTTCTGCTTATCTAAACAATTTTCAATCCATTTTTATAAGATTATGAAAACTAACATGACTGACTTTAAAACGATATTACTTAAAAGGCAATATGAAATTGAACTATATAGATTATATATATATAGATCATATATATATTAGATTATATATATATAGATTATTTATACATAGTTTATATATATATATGTTTACTTATGATACATAAAACTATCTCTTTCACATCCATTTTTACCATATAACCGCCATCCAACTTTTCACTCTTATTAAATAAACGTTTAGATTTACATTTCCAGCGCTCTGATGAACTTTTATTTGTTAATAAATAGAACTCTTTTCTCAAAAATAAATTTGCTAATAAATTTAGAGATTTATGTAGAAATGTTAAAAACTGCTTTCATATTAACCGAAATTTTATGTACTCGTTTTCCGCTTTGTAGACTATTTTTATGGTATTATTTCAGTTCCGCTTAATGATTTATGTCTTCCCTAAAGGCGCCAATTAAGTTACGCACACTTTAACTTTATATTATTCTCTCTTCATGTTGTTGGGGTTTGATTGACGCTATTCCATTATTGTTGTTGTGGTTGTTGGTGTCTATTGTCAATCATTTCAGTAACTTCTTCAATTGATTTGATTGATACTCACAGAGCTTTGTACTTTGACAGACTTGGAGGTGTATATAGCACACAATTACACAGTCACACAACCAAAGACACAATAGTAGTACACAGGCTTATGGTGGCAGAGACACAGCGGAAACGTAAAATCACACAAGCAGTTGTCACTAATCCTTACACAATTTAGCAGACACTTAACATGTGTGATGAAGTGGCGTCTTTTACCCCCTTCACTGAGGCTACAAATAGTACTCCTACAAGTGTAAGTTAATTCCAGCACCGTAAATGGAACTCTTGCGAGGTATGAAAAATTTAAGTTTAACGCGGATTATACGATTTCTTCATATAGTTTGTTTATTTTTTTTTAGTGTATTTTCCCAAATACTAAAAATTTCTATCTCATTTTTTATGTTTAGCGTTCTAAGACATCCATCCGTAGTCTCGCATATTTACGAGTAGTAAAGCATATGTGCGCTGCTTATTCTGCTTAATATATTGATAGTGTTTGCGGAGCTTTAGCGCAGTACTGTGATTTTATCCTCATTTATATTTTATGTCAGTGACAGTGATTTCTTTGGTTTTGAAATTCATCCTTTCATTGAATGGAGTATCCTGCGGTGTACGCTCCCATTTGCGCTGTGTCAGGCATCTTTTGCATGCAAATCTGTGTTTGTGTAACAATGTTGCCATCGAAGATGAATTATGCTCGTTGACTTTGGTATGCATGTGACATATTCAACGTTTTATGACTTTTTTGTGTGTTTGTTTTGTTTTCTGTGTAGTTTGTGTATTCTGTGTATTTTGTGTATTTTGTGTCTGCGATGGTAATGCGTGAATGCTATCATGTGGCTTTCCTGTACATTGCTAACGAACATCATTTTGTAGTTAACTTAAGGATTTTATGAGTATGAAAACTACTTTTACTCATTATTCTGCGTATGGAAATCGAAAATTTATTATTGACATAAAATAAAAATTTTTATAGATTTAAATATTTTAGTTATGATACGAACTTATATGGAAATTTAACAAATAAAATGTTTCATTTAACCCATAAAACAACCAAAATAAACTTTTGACATAAAATATGATTTATTTTAGATTGTTTTTTAAAGTACACTTACAGTATAATATTTTTTTCAATTAAGTGTTATTACCAAAGACTTAATCCCAAATTCAAGTTTGCATTGTAAAGTCAATATAAAGAATCTGCAAGGCTTCCTGCTCTCTTCATATATGTTTAAACAAATTTTTGAAACGCAAATAATAATTTATTTCTTCCATCAGGCAGTGAATTTATTTAGCAAAAAAAATCTAATCCAACTAACATAATCCTAGGCTGTTTACCGAAAGTATACTGTGAATTTATTTTACACAAGAGAAAGCAAACTAGCTATAGGGTGTCGACCTTGGTTATCTTAAGAATTTATGTAATATGTGGCGAACCAATACAGCTTAAAGCTCTCTACCGTACTAACTTTTCTACCCTATGCTGAAAATAAACGTATTTTACTCTATTGTCGTACTCTATTGTCTTATATTTTATACTTCTTAATAGAGCAATGTACTTCTTTGAATTATTTTATTTAATCTTAGTGAAAAATAACAATTCAGGTTCGGTTTCTGAATATTAAATACTTAAAAAAATACAAATAAAATAAAGGTCTATAAATCAAAAGCACTTAAATCCTTTCTAAAATTTCCACCGAAACCAGATTAGGTATTCACATGGTCTGTTCAAGACTCTGGTTAAATTAGTTTATAACTTATTAGATGGCAAACATTGTTATTGTTTTTAATATCAAAGAATTGACCATATCCATCAATAGAGGAAGTTTTTGGTGTGTGGCAATAATACTTGATTTCGAAATGTAGTTGTACATAATTTTCCAAACTCCTCTATGGGACAAAGGCCTGGACGCTATCTGTTGCATCGATGAATAAACTCGAAGCTTTTGAAATGTGGTGTTATCGACGTATGCTGAAAATAAGCTGAACAGAAGGAATTACAAATAAAGTGGTACTTCGACGCGTCAACAAAGAGACAGAAACATTAGAAACAGTAAACCGACGAAAGTTGGAGTTTTTTGATCATATTCTGAGGCATCCGGAAAAGTACGGACTACTGAAATTAATCGTTGCAAGCAAACGTGGCTCTTCAGATATTATGGCTGAAGAATTTACGGCAATGGTTCAATAAAAGTATAAGATCACTTTTTCGAGAGGCTGCAGATAAACTCATAATCGCAATGATGTCAGCCAACGTTCGAAGCGGACAAGGTACCCAGAAGAAGAAGAAGAAGAGTTGTACATAGTAAAGTATTTATCACGTAGTAACTTTACCATTGTGATTTTAATAAATTTATTTTAAGATTTAAGTACTCTTAATTGGAGTATACCATAATAAGTACCTTAAACATTTTTAATCATTTTACACTACTGCTAATATAAACCACAGCTCAAACCTCATGGCAAAGTGTACTTGCATATAGTTCAATGATGTTAAAAAATGTTTTATGTACATGTATATATATATGTATATATCAAAGGAAGAAGTACAAAAATAATTAAAATTTTTTTAATAAATTTTTTATAATTTTTACAAAAGTTTCTCTTTAAAAATGACAGTATCGTCTTACTTTCTCAAACTGGAAATATCGGTTTGTTATCAATCACGTTCACTTCATTTGAAACTAATCAATAACAACTGAAAAATAAATATTATAAAAGAAAAAGCATTATTTTTAATATTTTGATGTTATTCATCATGGCAAGTATTTTCCTTCGAGTCGGAATTGAGTTGAGGAAAACTAAAAAACAGGACCTCAACGCACTATTGCAGTCACGTTGCTCACATTTCATTGCAGCACGAAGAGAAAGGAATAAAACTACAGGAACGTGTTTTTGGCATTACAATTCGAACATGGCAATCGCAAACAAACAAACATTAAAGCCACTAACCGAAGGAAAAAATCAGCAACTCTTTTTACAAACTTAAATTACCTGGAAACTACGTGACTTTTGCTTAAATCGAGAAGGACACGTTTGTTTGTCACGACCGCATAAAGATACCGAGTGTGATGAGCCAAATGGAATTGCAACGCGGCCTTCATTTCGGAGTAGCGAATGAAACGGAGTAGTGGATTTCCTTTAAATTACTCAGCAATAATAAATTAATTAGAAATTAAGTTTTTATATTTTGATTAATTACTTATCATCATTTAGATGGTTCGAAAAGATTACCTTGACAAGACATTCGCTTACTCGATAATTAATATTATATTTGATCATCAGAGGATACAGAAATTCTTATATTCTTCTAATACTATATACTGATAATAATATGGATAGTCAATAAAAATAGTCAATTAATGATGACTATCCATCAGTATATGGAATTAAACAATACTGACAAAAGATGTAACCTCAACTTATTTGAATTAGAAATAGAAATACAGAATAAGAAATAATTTTGCCGAAAAAAAGAAGAAGTCAGTTAGTCACCATTCCATTCCTAACGTCTATGGAGAGAAGTTAAATAGGGAAAATATTTGATTAAATAAAAGAAAAATCTAACACCATTTAAAATAACCTCATATAACCAAACATTCCAGACATCCCAATTCAGAGAGACACTTTTCTGCCTACAAGGATATGCAGAAGTTGGTAAAGTAATAAGAGGTTATTTTTTAACTCATATTGTATAAAGCATTTCTCATATTAGACAATATTAGGCTAAATATCTGACGATTCATCATTACTTGAGCTCGGACTAAACAACATTAATCTGTTTAAAGTGACTAAATATCGACTTCTACGTGGTATCTTAAAGAAAGAAATTGTTTACATTCCTCGTAACTACCCGGTTGTTAACAGAAGACCGTTAAGGGGCAGAAATTTCACGTTAGCAAATTCTTAAGAAAGAACATTCTGAACTTTATCAAAGGTATTTTATGTTCTGTATAATTTGGTTGCTAGACACAAAAGATCTGCCATAGTTCCAGCGCTATTTTTCAGTAAGAGTTTAAAAACGTTACTTCCACTTTTATTAAATCATTAATGAAGATTCTTCAGCCATGATATTGTTCGTCAACGAGGACCACGTCTTGTTTCAATTCCAGTTTCAATGACTTACTTATGTAGACCATGTTTTTCTTAGTGCCTGAAGATATGACTGAAGTATTCAAAATTTTTTTTCGTATAAAGAATAATTTTAGTTTTGAGTTCATGGCCCCGTACAAAAATATAGTCTAGGATACACCTATGACAGTTAACTTCTTGAAACTAGAATTTTCTATTTTCTTTATAATAACTCTACAGATAAGCATTTAAATAATATATCAACTATTATTATGTACATATGTAAAATGTTTATTGATGTTTGTGATTCCATTGAGAAATTATTAACTTTCAACTTTAGTCTGTTAAATCCCGAAAATATGATGGAAAATATGAGATCGAACACAGAGAGCTGGCAAACGATAGAGTCATATATGGTTCAAGTCCTCATAGCGAATAAATTAGACCTAGAAAAGAGAACCAGAAGCTAGGCTAATAAATAGTGCAGATATCAAGAAAATGGTAGTTAAAAAGTGGAAGTCTAGACGAAGATCGAAAATCACAAGAGAATGGCTTGAAATGCCAACATAAAAGAGACCCTGTTCGAAGTAAGGCTAAAGTGATTCCGAGGGGGAATAGGTCGAATAGAGAGTGTTTTAGTTCGCATACTACATATTAATGTTGGAAAGTCGGGCACCATTCCGACGACGGTTGGTTTGATGGTGCATAAAGCATTCCACCTCCTCACCATAAAAAAAATTAAGATTATAGTTTGTTTATTCTAGGACTGTAAACCGGTGTGGAGGCGGAACCGCTGCGTTTTTGATTTGAAATTACTTATTTATTCGAATTCATTAGTTTTACAAATTTATCTTATAAATTTAAATTTTTAACTTATTTTTTGAACAAAACTAATGATGCTAAGTGCTGGAGAATTAAACTGAATTATTGTGGAAATTTTTGTGGTTTGTTATGAGACTGACTGGACTTCTTTTAGTGAGTTTGAAGTTGATGGCAGTTGGTATGTGGAGCATATTTCGGTAAAATTGGTGATGTTTGAAGAAACTAATTTAAGGTGTAAGTATCCTATAACATGCTAATCTGGTTCAGTGATTGAAATTTTATGGTTAAATAATGCGTAATTAATAGCGATTTCTTATTATTTATATTTTGAATGAATTTCTAATAAATACTCATAGCTACAAATTGCTTTATTTTTATTTAAAACACGTTTCCTACAATTATTTTCCATTTATATGTTAAGACTAATGAAACCGCTCATTAACAAATGCATAAAAAATTTATTTCGGTAATTTTCGACACTTTTTTATTGGAATAAAAATTCTATTTAAAACGAAAAAGTCAAAAGATCAAAAAACATTTAATCTCTCAATGTTAAAAATAAAATTAAGTATACGAGTACATATAATTTAAAGCATATGCTCGACATGAAATGCTAGCACACATATGTCACACATGACACTGTGAAATGAAGTTGTGATCTGGAGGAAAGACCTTCTCAAACGCAATGATACATTACAGTGGAAGTCAACTTGCAGCTCATTATCGCGTGTGCCAGAATAATAAGGACTCAGCGCTGTGTGATGCACGTAGCATCAAAGTTCCTTCATCGATAATAAAAAAATTTAAATTGTGCATTTTTCGTTAATCGCTATGACGACTATTTGATTCCAAAGAAGCAGTCATTTGGGCTTAAGTTTTAAGAAGAACGTGTCACTGGAGTGAAGGCTTTTTTCATCTGCAATCTCAATCTCAATCGGGAAGCAGATTTACTGCGAGCAGCAAGCAGCAAAAATGGAAATTTATTCGTGAACTGTTGAATGTAAGGGAAAAAACACAATTTCTGGTATTAACGAATATGAAAATTTTAAAATACAAATTCATTACAGAATTTTTGGAATCAAGTTGACTTTCTGCATTGTGGCAGTCACAGAAAACTGGGATTTATGTTGTCAACTTTAACACTTTCAGCAGGAATGGTAGCATTAAGGCTTGCATGCAGTCAGCGGAAGTGCAA
>NC_051847.1:200281584-200289902 GCF_002237135.1 Teleopsis dalmanni | reverse complement strand
ATTATTAATTTTTATTTACAGATGATCTAACTTACATACCTATATCCAGTATATTTATCTGTCACTGCCATACGTGCTCGCGCTAAATCGAGTGGATAAGTTAAAGATTGAGATGTAATGCCTGCTAATGAACCTGCTACGAATCTTCGACCTTTTGTGCTAAAAAAAAATAAAAAATAATAATTTTAAATTTATTTTATAATGATTATAACTATCTTTAGACTTTCCCGGAGCTTTACTACTTTTTATAATAACTTTTTAAGAATTATAGGTTTCTCAAAAAACAATAATATATCATTTAAGAACTATAACTTTAAATGATCGATTGTTTAAAACAAAAGCTAATGGTTAAGTTTATTTATTATTTTAAGTGCTTAATAATAAAAATTGTTTTGTAGGATTCTATATATATTCTATATATAAATGTGTAATAAATACCCCCATGATTGAATATTAGCCTAACCATAAGAAGTGGACAGCAGGACTATATGTTATAGCCCGCAGGGCTTGAGCAGTTCCTTTGTAAGATGAAGAACAACACTTGATCGTCCAAACTTACGAGTGAATCCGGGACGTAGACCCTACCGTTCTTGGAACCGGGACCCATATATCGTCAATATTTATAAATATTTTTAGGATGTAGATCCATTCCGCACTATAATACCTCCGATCCCCACAAAATCAGTCCACTGTTAATATTACAAACTTAATGTGGGCCCACTCGTCAGGTTGCAACAAATTATAAAGTGGATTAATATTATTAAATAACGGATAACGCTACAATGAGACATATAAAATCTATATGGAGAGAGCCTTCTCAGTTAATTTACAAAAATAAATGCTGTTGCCAAATCTAATAAAGTCTATTTGTTCTAGACCCTAGATCTTCTTTAATCAAAAAAAGGGTACTGGAGTCGTTTTTTGGAAAATCGCATGACACGAATAGGTAAGATGACCGATGGTCTTTGACTGTATCAAACATAACCTGCAGTAGTCGGAGTCCCGAGGTTCCAATAGTAGTTAGGTATCAGCTTACAGGAACATCTTCAGTTAAGAACCACTATTTATTTTAAGTTTAATTTATTTAGACTGAGAAACTTCTCATTTGTGGTGTTGACTCGAAAGAGCCTTGTTTGTCCTTTTGGGGTTGGCAAGCATGATATACATATATATATATAAATTTGCTCTATATTAAATTAAGTTCTACATAATGTGACAAGTAGATATTTGGTAGATCAATTATTTGTCTGGAAAAGCGGAACGTCTAATTTGCATTGAGAGAGACTCGCAAATCTAACAGAAAAGGTTATATGAATTTATCTCGGTATGCATAAGCCAAGAATATGTGATATTTTCATACTGTAGTTTATCTAAATTTCTTGACAGCATCACCTACATTTTGATAGCTTAAATTTACCGTTCTCATATTATATCTAAAAATATATTGAAACAAAACTTATAAAAAGTTCTACTGGTAGCAAAAAGTACCTATCTTTAAAATTTACTTGAAACAATTACTTGTATGAGTTTGCTTAGTCCATTAGTATATTTATCTATGATAGTATTATATATCCAAGTTATTTTTATTATATTAGAGAAATTTAAACCTATTCTCGTAATATTCATACAATTTTATATGTGACAGTTAACCTCAGTTTTTGGTTATTGAAATTATTCTGAAACTTTTCAAGACGATCACCAGTATATATGTTTATTTGTACTATATATATCTTTTATCTTACTTACTCTGTGCCATCTTTATCCACCATAAGAATTTTTCTCCACTGTTCATGTGAACTAAATTGTATGGCAGCGTAAGGCACAATACGCGCCATGGTTGCAGAATTTCCACGCCATAACGCCAATAGGCCCTCTTTGGCATAAGTTTGTTTAAGGAAATCAATAGCGGCTCTAAATGAATATGGTACATCTTTGCTAGAATATTATATTTAATATTTGTAATATTAGTTTAGTGCAGTTTATTTAAAATATTTCAATGTACCTTATTTGAAAATTTATTTTCGTTCGATCCAACGGCGCAATAGTTGTCTTTGCGATAGCTCCAGCTGCAGCACCTGCTAATAAACTGATAAGGACGGCATCAAAATTTGTAGTGCCTTAAAGGGAATACAAATATGATGTTAATTCGATGCAGTGATATATATATATATAGTATCCATTAAAAAATATAATAAGTAATGTTTTTAAAGATCACTGCAGTATCAGGGATTGGAAAGAATATATTTTGGTCTGTACATATAAAAGTTGCATAAAAGAAAGTAATACCTAAGTGAAGATCATATTTTTGGTAAAGATATAAAACTCGGTAAAGCAGATAAAATATTACAATGTGTCGAGGAAATCCGACTCCTAATTCGTTAAAAGGGCACAAAAGATCTTGGAGCAAAATCCTCCAACTTAATAATATTTTAAATAAGAGGGGAACATTAACAATCAACAAATAAATTTCTGTCATGATTTAGGTTAATAGTTATAAGTAAAGCCCAAAGATATTTTTATAGCTTGATATTGACAGTATTTACATTAATAGTATGTCTTACTAATGCCAAATACAATATATTAAAGACAAATGGAGTAATATTATAGTTTGAGTAGGTTGTTTAGGTAACAACCCTAATCAATGTTAGGTTTTATCTTAACATAGAGCATTTAAAGATGAAGTCTAGTCATGTAAATAGATGCAATGAAAAAATAAACAGATGAATGGTGAGATATTGATTTAACCATATAATGATGTTCAGGAAACTTGTTAATAAGGTACATTAGGCATAATTAAGAAAGTGCTCTTCTATTGTAATACCTTCTTTATAGCAGATGTTGCCACAAAGATTACTCCTGAGATTATATCAAAGAAATTAATTTAAGGTCAATTGTACCATTAAGTACTATTTTTTTGATACAAGTATCAATATAACAGAATTAAATAATAATAAACTACATACAGAAGGCAAAAGTTGTAAAATTAAACTGGAATTTGCTTGTCATAATCAGCTTAATTATATATGTCAGAAATTTTAAAATATAGTAGAACACAACAATGTTTGGTAGTCTTTATATATACATTAATTTCTTACCTTCATCGAAATCTTTAGAGAGTTTGAAAAAAAGGTTCATCCTTATATCGTAAATTTTGCTATATGTTCTTCACTAAAATTTAAAGTGTTAGAAAAATGGTAAAAAATAAGCTGAAGCTATTCCGGTATTTTTATCAAGTTAAGTGCATAATAATAAAAACTCTTGAGAATAGGTATTGTTTAATCGGTTAGTTAAGCATGTTTAATTTAAGTCGCTTAGCAAAAGAACGCAACAGATAAAATGAAGAAAGTGTCATTTGGCGAAGTTTGTAGAATAAGAATGAAATATATATTAGCGATCTTTTCTTTTCTTTCTTTTTTTCTTCAGATTCATTAAGCGATGTGAAATTTCAGAAGATTTGTACGGTTCTTTTGTTTTACTAACTTGTTATATTGAGCAGTAACGGACTTATCCATCTTGTGACCTCTTATAATATATAAAACACTACAAAACTGTCGAAAGTATTTTTAACGCAAATACTTTCGACAGTATTTGCTTCTTTCAAGAAGCCTAATGAGACAAATAGATGATGTGTATCAAACTGTTTTCCTTGGGTCTTTTATTGCTACTACATTGTAGTATCTCTTAATATAAGTCAACGTCTCATAGATATTTCTTAATATATGTCTTGATCATAAGGAGTTGGTTGCCCCATTTTTCAAGGAAAGAACAAGCAAATACGCTGAACACATTATAACAATAAAACTATTATAATATACTATAATAGACTTTTTTATATTATTCTATTCTACACTACACTACCATACAGCATACCAAGTAATAAATCATTATCATCGGAGCAAATAGAGAAGAAAAATGAGGAGGCGGAGAAGGAAGAAAATGAAGAAAAGATGAAAACCATATAGCTCTGAGATAGACGCACAAAGTTGAATATGTATATAGTTTAAGAGCGAAAATTTGTTAGGTAAGGTTATGTTAGGGTGTCAGTCTTGTACCCAAGAAAGTCTACTTGAGCTCAAATGGCTCCTTGTGGTACCACAGAATTGGCGTTTGTTCATACATACTCTAAAGGTCAGCATACGACCAACGGCGAAAGGCAACGGCTCCCACATTAGGTAAAAATAACCCAACCTGACAGTTCTATGAACTTCGCTAAGTGCCCTCCCCCATCAATTAAAGATGAATCAACCTGACAGTTCTATGAACTTCGCTAAGTCCCCTCCTCCATTAATTAAAGATGAACCAACCTTACAGGTCTATGAACTGTACTAAGTCCCTAATTTTGCAGGATGACAGCTCGGTCAGGTTGGTAAGAAAAAGGACCCTGAAGACTTTAAATATTCTCCTAGCTAAAGATTAGTACTGACACATGAGATACAGCAGAGTTTCTTCCTCATCCTTAAAACCACAACCACGACAAAAGTCATTATTGGGTAAACCCAGTATGATAGTATGCCTACCTATTATGCAGTGGCCCGTCAGCACCAATATCGTAGTGCTGAGAAAAGATTTGGTAAAAAATAGAAGATTCTTTAATCCGAGTAGAATGAATGTTTACTTTCTCTGATAAAATAGTTTTTTCTTTACAGAAAATTAATGTACTGACCTTTTTTACTGGTTTGGCCTGTAAGGTTTTCGGTAGTTGTTGTTGTTGTAGTTGTAATTGGAGTTGCAGTTACTGTTGTTGCAGTTGCTGTGTTTAGTGACGCTGTGGTATTACTAAATGAAGCAGGTAAGGATGCGGCTGTTGCTGCTAATTGACTACTACTAGACGATGACTTAATGGGCATCGCTATATTTGGCTTGTCTATAAGATGGCTCATTGCACACTAAAAAGAATTATAAAAAAAAAATTACTAAGAAACTTTGTTTTAATTTTAAGTAAAATTAAAATTATGCAAATGAGGCTTCAAGTAAAAAAACTTAGATGGCTTCAATAACAGTGAACTTAATGATAGTGGTGTGCTTTAAAATAGATGAAAAAATTTAGTGCTGTAATTAGCCAATTTCGTTTATTTATAAAAATAGTAAGAGAAATGATAATATAGATATGATATAGAGTCATATTGCAATATACAGTTTTTGGATATTATATATTTAAATAGAAAGTGTTAAGAATTATTTTCTTTCTTTATATATGTATTATTTCACAAAGAAGAACATGTTGCATCGAAGAACGTGATAGTACCCGCAACTCTGTTTTCTTAAAAAAAGACGTATTACCACAGTTGTAAGCATAACCTAGCTTTTTTGTCGGGCGGTTCCGCAGAGTGTTCCGGAACTAGTTACTGGAAATAAGATTAGATATGTCGCACATATCCATATTTTGTTTAAAAGGCCTTTAAAAATTGTTTAGCCAAGAATAGCTAAAGACGTATACTTATCTTCAAGACATTTAGATTTTGCTTAAGAGGTATTTAAAATTTATTTAGCCAGGAATACCTAAAGACAGATATGTATTTTATGGGCTTCTAAATTTAAAAATTCCTCGAGTGAGGAAAACCCAAAGAGAGAAGTTTATCTTGATTTATAGAAATTAGTTTAAGTGGCAATTTGAGAATTATTTTGCTAGGAATAGCTAAAGACAGATGTGTACATTGTTTGTATATTAATTTGTTTAAGAGGCAATTAAAAATTGT
Source organism: Teleopsis dalmanni (assembly GCF_002237135.1). NCBI lineage: Eukaryota > Metazoa > Arthropoda > Insecta > Diptera > Diopsidae > Teleopsis > Teleopsis dalmanni. The sequence continues at coordinate 200,284,206 of NC_051847.1, read as the reverse complement.
CTAGTTGAGAATAGATAAAGACAGTTGTGAATAATTTCTGAGAAAATAAATTAATTAAATATTTTACTAAACAAATATTGTTTGTTCTTTCGTCAATTTACAAACTTATAAATAGAAAAATTAATTTTATTTATATATAATTTATTTTGCATACATATAATAATAATATGTTTGCCTAAGTGTACCGGTAGACGCAATTTGAAGAATTTATAGATATAATCTGCAATATCAATAATTTTATATATAAATCTTAGTTTTCATGGTCACGGCTACAAATTTGAAAAACAGAAGAGTACACACATTAATTTTTGGCTGCGTTTCAAAAAACACTTCATGATTATTTATATAATGCATATGTTAGGTGTATAAAATAAAAAATTAAGAAATATTTAAATGAATATTTATTTTTTACGAAAATGACATTTCAGAAATTAAGAAATTAATGGAAAAATTAAAGTATTTGAAGGTACCACATACTTTGAGTTCATTACTTTAAAAAAAAATATTTTTCAATTGATTTTCGTCGACACGAAACTAAGATACAGATACATTCTTTGTGACACCTTATACACGTATAGGTTAGGTTAGGTTCAGATACTAACAATTATCTGATACTGACAGTTATCAGCACTTACACTCGCAGGAATATATTGCTCATTGTGAAGCCCTCAATCATTATTTTAGGAGAGACGAGTTGCTAACCTTTGTTATCCTTATTAAACCATTCGGTTTTCCAGTTGAAGTTGAGGAGATTCAATAAGTTTGCCTTCGTTATCTCTTCCAAGCCAGTGAAAAAGTGATCACCACGACATTGAAGTCGCCTTGTCTGCAGTTAGGGAAAGATTCAATAAATTTGCGTTCGTTATCTCTTCCAAGCCAGTGAAAAAGTAATACCCACGACATTAAAGTCGCCTTGTCTGCAGTTCTGGAAAGAGACACAGGAAGTGGTTGATAGATTCTACCTCCTCTTTATCTTGGCAACTCCTGCATAATCCGCTTGTTGGAACTCGCCACTGTTGGAGCATAGGCGCAATGGCACAGTGCCCGTTAGTAGTCCAGTAAGTACACGAACTGCAGGTTTGCTGAAGCATTTCGTTTTATTTTTGTTCAAACTAGTCCCTAAGGTTCTAGCGACCTCACAGTCTTAGCGGTTAGCTCATAAATATACACGTGTATATATATATATACTCGTATTAAAATTAATTGACTGTTCAATTTCTTGATAAATAATTTACTTTTTATTTAATATTCATATTAATTTAATACAAGTGTTCATTGAAAATGCAATATATTTAATATTTACAATGACAATAAAAGACTAGTGGATTTTATTTCCCTATATATGGGTTTGTGGTAAAGACATATGTTATCTATCTATCACACGCCCATAGCAGCTAAACAGATATTATTGTTCACACAGTTTATCTATGCAATAATAAAATTATGAGACCGAATTGATAGTTTAAGTAAACAAAGCAGTGTATAGGTACATGGTTTGAGGGTCGAAAAAGAAGTGCAAATATGACTACATGGATACCCAAATAATCTCTAATAAAAGTTCAAAAAGTTCTTTGGTAATCCAAAAACTGAATACATGTGTTAATGTGTTTATGAGAAAAAAAATATATTATTTGCTGAACACTTTGCCAACTGATAATTTAATATTATTAATAAACACACATTTTCAGCATGTTTATGGCCTTTGTAAGTGATAAGAAAGATATTGGGAAAGTAAAAAAAAAATAAAATAGCAGAAACGCAAAAAAAATATATATAATAAATATATAAAAATATTTATAAACAAATAAATAATTGTAAATAAATCGTTCGTGGTCGAATGCATTTCATGAAAACATAGACCAAGACTCATTGAAAATATTTATTACTAAAGGTGAACGGCATTTGAGATAATTTCGCAAAGATAAAGAATGTATAAATTAAAATAATTAATTAATTAATTATTAAAAAGTGTAAATTTTAGTTTATTAATACTAAATTTCATTGTATAGTTGCAAATTGTATAGAACTGAAAATACATGTTAATTAAATGATTAATAAGTATACGCTTCAAATTCGCACAAAATCTATCTGAATTTAGATTCAAATAATTTACTTATATACGTATGAATGATTCGATAATACTATATATAAAAAATAAAATAGTTTGTTAAATAAAAATATTAGTCACGACTCCAACAAGTAATATTTATATAAAAAAAAGTTTAATGGAATTCATCTTGTAAAATACACTTTTAGTCGACGGAATAAACCCATTTCTGAAGCGGTTGGTGATTGTCGAATCGTGGTAAGCCGGCTAAAACGGTGGCCAAGCTAGGATTGACCCTAGTAAGACTTTTGTGTGTGTTTGGTAGAATTGGCAGAGAATCATCTGCTTACTATGAGCTGCTGCCCTATGGCAATACTCTTAACACGAAACCATACTCTTAACAATTGGACCGTCTAAAGGAAGGAATCGCTGAGAAATGGTCAGCTTTTGGCAAAAGGAGACGCGAGTCATCGACAAGGACTCGCCAAAAGCTTCAGAATCTTGGTTGGGAAGTTCTTATGCATCCACCTTATAGTTCAGACTTGCCACCAAATGATAACCATCTGTTCCTGTCC
>NC_051847.1:200251498-200281484 GCF_002237135.1 Teleopsis dalmanni | reverse complement strand
GAACTGTACGAACTTTATTATGGTATAAATATTCGGAGAATTAATATACAGCGGCTTTACTGTTTGAATAAAAAAGCTAAATAGGTATTTGAAGAGACAATTGAAAGAAACAGACGTAGGAAATGATAATGTCTTTAATAAATCGAATAAGTTGAGAGAATGCTGACCACTCCTGATATACGAAACTGAAGAAGAAGCTCACGAAGTGAAAATGTCTGGAGACGAGTGATATGTCAGATCAAAACGCGTTAATGGTTTTGTTAGACTCAACTGACTAAGTTCAAATAAAGAATATATTGAGCGATTGAGCTCTTAAGGTCCAATAGATATGTTTCTCCTTTTAGTAATCCATAAGTGCTTAAGAAAAAGAGAGTAAGTGTTAAGTGATTTGAGTAGGATATAGGCGAACGATTGAATATAAATGTCCAACAAACGTTTAAACAACATTCGTTCGTTATAATATTAATGATTATATCCAATGCTCGATTTTACTGCACACTCTCCCTAAAGTGCAGAGTATGGAATACAACTGAGTAGCCAGCGACTGTAGTCTAATCTTACAGCATACTGAAATTACGCATTTGGTCAACTCCGTTTTTGATATTTCTAGTTACTTTGGTTTAATGATTACAGTAGCGGCAAGGGATACGTCTTGGAACCATTAGTCATTTTTGACGACCAATTGCTGTTCACCCTTCCTAAAAGTAACTATTACACGGGTATAGTGGAATTTCCAGAGGTTATCACAATAACAACTATAATTTAAACGTACGTTTGATTATTATATGGAATACAATAGCTAGAGATTTTTGACATTTCTAGCTACGATACAAAAGTTACTGTACTTACGTATGGATTGAATATAAGACTGAGATAAGTTTAAAAACTACTAGTAAAGAATATATATATATATCAGTGTTAACGCTCGCAAAAACATTAGGTAACTATTACACTTCAGTGATATTGAAATTAAAATGTTAATGATTAATGTGTTAAAGAGCACCACGTTCTCAACCCCTATATTATATATATGAACATATTATGTCTTGAATTACTAATAAATTTTCTTAGAAAAAATATTCCTATAAAGAGGGTCCTATAAAAAAAGTAAACTAAATATTCTTCTATTCTAAACTTAACATTTAAACGTGTTAGATTTAATCTACTCGTTTTTTATAATCTATTACTTATCGACGTGTAGTTCGATTATCGCCTGAACATTGAACCTGCTGCGATAGGTCAGGCGCTTAAACTATTCATTTTTTAGTGATTGTTTATACTCTTTAATCATTATAATTTCTAGTAATAAAATTTAATAAAATTTATTTTAAAATAAAATTCTTTTTCTAAATTTATTAAGCCCCTTAGTCACGATGACTTATGCATTTCCATTTGATTATTTTAGAAAAATTTCAATATGCAAATAAATTGCGTTTCTTCGTGCCTAGATTCAGTGTAAAAAGTGCAACTACATAAAATCTTTGTGTGAAAGAAATTTTTTTTTTAATAACAAATTAATGCTTTTGAACACGTTCTATTAGAATATTTTTTTATTGAACAATAAATAAATAAATAAATAGCTTGGACTTAAGGTCACATATGTAGAACTTTCTACGTCGCTGACTTTACATATGGAAAGATACATGTTTGATCTCAATTTTAGTTTATTTTTAATTTTTTTGTTTATAACTTTTTGCATTGCATAAAATAATTTATTTAAATTTGATTGATGAGAGTAGAAAAAATAAATGTTCTATTATTTTTTTGTTTTTCAATGTTAACTTAACCTTCACAGGTTCACTATATTTTTGCCAGTGTAGAGATGCAATTTTGCTGTGATTGTTTCATTAAGGTCTTCTATTTTTTCAAATTCTAATCTGATGATCATCTATTATGATGACTAATACTATACACAGAAATATTCCTATCAACAACAATGTTTTCAAATGTGAATAGTGTTTCAAATTAAAAAAAGTTAACGTTCAATTTGAAGCATTAAATTCCAAACTTAAATCATTACCCAAGCAAACCCATTATTCTCGTCAAACCCCATTTGGTTTAACTATTTTAGAGTATTATGCAAATCCAACGGGAGGGATTTCAGATTACAAACTTTGATCTGAAATCACTCCAGACTCCCTTCGTTCATGAAACTATAGCTATCATATTTATCTGGAGTTTTATTAGAGACATTCTACTGAAAATTTATTAGGGACAACTGCTAAATCAGTTCTTTAATCGTATGTTGATCTAATGGACTATTTTATAAGTTCATCAAGTATTTATTGAGATATTCCATTATTCTTGCCAGTCATTTTCTATTCTTCATCCCTCTGTTTTTCTAAGCTCAGAGTACAGGCTATGATTATGTTCTATGACGAGTATACTTTGCAGATCTGTACTATATTCGCAAGACATTTGCCTCTCATATTGGTGAGATCACATGAACTTCCCGGAGTTTCTCGGAGTATTTCTATATACTCATATAGTTATTGCAATTTTAAAAATAGATTTCAAATATCAGATTCTAATTTAGTTAGAATATGTGAAAGCCAAAAGTTGCAAAAAAAGTTTTTTTTTCCTTAGTTCTTTCATTAATTCTTTATACTGATTAAATAAAATTTGAATTTATTAATTTAAATTTATTGAATATTTTAATCAAGCAAATCTTTTTTCACCTGAAAAACTGGTTTTGAAACGATGACAATAGTAAGGGATGAATCAGTAATTATAGCCTAACTATAAGAGCTGCGGCTGTAGATGGTTGAGGTTATTTCACTCTGAAGTACTAGTTTTTATATGACGACAACAGTAGAAGATAAAACTGTACTATTTACCTTATTATCAGAGTAGTAGCTGTAGGTCAATATGGTTGAGATTTTTTCTAATCTCAAGAACTGGTTTTGAAACGATGATTGTAGTAGGGGATGAATCAGTAATTATAGTCTAACTATAAGAGCTGTAACTATATATGGTTGAGATTTCTTCACTCTGAAGAACTAGTTTTTATATAACGACAACAGTATAAGATAAATCTGAAGTGTTTGTCTAATTATGAGAACTATGTCTGTAGTCCAAGATGGTTGAGGTTTTTTCTAATCTGATGAACTGGTTTTAAAACGATGATAGTAGTTGAGGATGAATCAGTAATTATAGCATAACTGTAAGAGCTGCGACTGTAGATGGTTGATGTTTCTTCACTCTGAAGAACTAGTTATGTAGCGATGTTGTTGAAAACCAAGTTGTAATGATTACTTGAGAGACATGGTCCTAAGAGATGTAGCTGTAGCTTTATTTTGTTTTTCCTCTTAACCAATTTGAACAACAATTTTATATCTAAATAAAAATATTAGCCATTTATTATTTTTCTTTAAGAAAAACTCTTGAACTTGAGAAAAACCATGAACTGATGTAAACTATTGACTTTCCAGCCACAGATATAATATATAAACTCATATAGTCAATGCGGAAACGCTTCACGTTGAATGGCAATAAAAATGGTGTAGATTCACGTGTCTTTCTAAACTATTTGGATGATGCTTCTTTGTTATCTCAAAAATTATTCGCTCTTAGTTCGTTTCCAAGCAAAAACTTATATTTATATCCAAACAATATTTTCTTTTTGTTTAATATAACTTTTTTATAATATTCGTTTATTTATACAAACGACAAGAGATTTTGGCTCAGATCCAAACTAAAATTTTCACAAAACATTTTTCAACTGGAATTATTGAATTATTTTTAAAAAAATTTAAAAAAATTAAATTTTATTTTCAAAAAAAAAAAATATAAACGAAATTGTATGCAAATTTTAATTATAAACTTTAACCGGAAGATCATAAGTTAAAGTGATTTTCTTTTTTTATTCCATTTAAATATTTTTATATCGCATTTTGTAAGAGTTGTACTTATGGGAGTTAATTAGTTATTAAACTTTAGCTAAGTTTTATTGCTTTACTGAACTTTATCTACTACATTCATTTATTGTACATAACTTTAAATAGATTTATATATATATCTAGTATAATAACTGTATTTAAATTATGTATTTCACACACAATATGTAAAAGGGTATATTAAGTTTGTGACAATGTTCACCACACAGTGAAAGAAGATATCGGGTTAAAGTACCATAGATTTCCTATTGGCAAAAGTTAAGACAATCGACTTTCACAAGCCTCTCCTGAAGCGAATTTTTCACCATAAAATCGTCCATTGTTCGCCATGGACAGGAACAGATGGTTATCATTTGGTGGCAAGTCTGAACTATAAGGTGGATGCATAAGAACTTCCCAACCAAGATTCTGAAGCTTTTGGCGAGTCCTTGTCGATGACTCGCGTCTCCTTTTGCCAAAAGCTGACCATTTCTCAGCGATTCCTTCCTTTAGACGGTCCAATTGTTAAGAGTATGGTTTCGTGTTAAGAGTATTGCCATAGGGCAGCAGCTCATAGTAAGCAGATGATTCTCTGCCAATTCTACCAAACACACACAAAAGTCTTACTAGGGTCAATCCTAGCTTGGCCACCGTTTTAGCCGGCTTACCACGATTCGACAATCACCAACCGCTTCAGAAATGGGTTTATTCCGTCGACTAAAAGTGTATTTTACAAGATGAATTCCATTAAACTTTTTTTTATATAAATATTACTTGTTGGAGTCGTGACTAATATTTTTATTTAACAAACTATTTTATTTTTTATATATAGTATTATCGAATCATTCATACGTATATAAGTAAATTATTTGAATCTAAATTCAGATAGATTTTGTGCGAATTTGAAGCGTATACTTATTAATCATTTAATTAACATGTATTTTCAGTTCTATACAATTTGCAACTATACAATGAAATTTAGTATTAATAAACTAAAATTTACACTTTTTAATAATTAATTAATTAATTATTTTAATTTATACATTCTTTATCTTTGCGAAATTATCTCAAATGCCGTTCACCTTTAGTAATAAATATTTTCAATGAGTCTTGGTCTATGTTTTCATGAAATGCATTCGACCACGAACGATTTATTTACAATTATTTATTTGTTTATAAATATTTTTATATATTTATTATATATATTTTTATATATTTATTATATATATTTTTTTTGCGTTTCTGCTATTTTATTTTTTTTTTTACTTTCCCAATATCTTTCTTATCACTTACAAAGGCCATAAACATGTTGAAAATGTGTGTTTATTAATAATATTAAATTATCAGTTGGCAAAGTGTTCAGCAAATAATATATTTTTTTTTCTCATAAACACATTAACACATGTATTCAGTTTTTAGATTACCAAAGAACTTTTTGAACTTTTATTAGAGATTACTTGGGTATCCATGTAGTCATATTTGCACTTCTTATTCCACCCTCTAACCGAGTACCTAGACACTGCGTTGTTTACTTAAACTATCAATTCGGCCTCATAATGTTATTATTGCATAGATAAACTGTGTGAACAATAATATCTGTTTAGCTGCTATGGGCGTGTGATAGATATATATGTCTTTACCGCAAACCCATATATAGGAAAATAAAATCTATTAATCTTTTATTGTCATTGTAAATATTAAATATATTGCATTTCCAATGAACACTTATATTAAATTAATATGAATATTAAATAAAAAGTAAATTATTTATCAAGAAATTGAACAGTCAATTAATTTTAATACGAGTATATATATATACACGTGTATATTTATGAGCTAACCGCTAAGACAGTGAGGTCGCTAGAACTTTAGGGACTAGTTTGGACAAAAAAAAAACAAAATGCCTCAACAAACCTGCAGTTCGTATACTTACTGGACTACTAACGGGGCACTGTCCCATTGCGCCTATGCTCCAACAGTGGCGAGTTCCAACAAGCGGATTATGCAGGAGTTGCCAAGATGAAGAGGAGATAGAATCTATCAACCACTTTCTGTGGCTCTTTCCAGAACTGCAGACAAGGCGACTTCAATGTCGTGGGGATCACTTTTTCACTGGCTTGGAAGAGATAACGAACGCAAATTTATTGAATCTTTCCCTAACTGCAGACAAGGCGACTTCAATGTCGTGGGAATCACTTTTTCACTGGCTTGGAAGAGATAACGAAGGCAAACTTATTGAATCTCCTCAACTTCAACTGGAAAACCGAATGGTTTAATAAGAATAAGAAAGGTTAGCAACTCGTCTCTACCGATATAATGCTTGAGGGCTTCACAATGAGCAATATATTCCTGCGAGTCTAAGTGCTGATAACTATCAGTATCAGATAATTGTTAGTATCTGAACCTAGCCTAACCTATACGTGTATAAGGTATCACAAAGAATGTATCTATATCTTAGTTTCGTGTCGACGAAAATCAATTGAAAAATATTATTTTTTAAAGTAATGAACTCAAAGTATGTGGTACCTTCAAATACTTTAATTTTTCCATTAATTTCTTAATTTCTGAAATGTCACTTTCGTAAAAAATAAATATTCATTTAAATATTTCTTAATTTTTTATTTTATACACCTAACATATGCATTATATAAATAATCTTGAAGTGTTTTTTGAAACGCAGCCAAAAATTAATGTGTGTACTCTTCTGTTTTTCAAATTTGTAGCCGTGACCATGAAAACTAAGATTTATATATAAAATTATTGATATTGCAGATTATATCTATAAATTCTTCAAATTGCGTCTACCGGTACTCTTAGGCAAACTTATTATTATAATGTGTATGCAAAATAAATTATATATAAATAAAATTAATTTTTCTATTTATAAGTTTGTAAATTAACGAAAGAACAAACAATATTTGTTTAGTAAAATATTTAATTAATTTATTTTCTCAGAAATTATTCACAACTGTCTTTATCTATTCTCAACTAGACAATTTTTAATTGCCTATTAAACAAATTAATACACAAACAATGTACACATCTGTCTTTAACTATTCCCAGCAAAATAATTCTCAAATTGCCACTTAAACTAATTTCTATAAATCAAGATAAACTTCTGTCTTTGGCTTTTCGGCACTCGAAGAATTTTCAAATTTAGAAGCCTTCAAAATACGTATCTATCTTTAGCCATTCCTATTCTTCTCAAGCAAAATTTAAATGTCTTGAAGATAAGTATACGTCTTTAGCTATTCTTGACTAAACAATTTTTAAAGGCCTTTTAAACAAAATATGAATACATGCGAGATATCTAATCTTATTTCCAGTAACTGGTTCCGGAACACTCTGCGGAACCGCTCAACTAAATAGCTAGTCTATGCTTACAACTGTGGTAATACGTATTTTCTTAATAAAACAGAGCTGCGGCTATTATCATATTCTTTGATACATCATGTTTTTCGATACATCATGTTCTTCTTTGTGAAATAATACATATATACATAAAGAAAATAATTCTTAACACTTTCTAATTGAATATATCATATCCAAAGACTGTATATTGCAATATGACTCCATATCATATCTATATTATCATTTCTCTTACTATTTTTATAAATAAACGAAATTGGTTCATTACAGCACTAAATTTTTTCATCTATTTTAAAGCACATAACTATCATTAAGTTCATTGTTATTAAAGCCATCTAAGTTTTTTTTAATTGAAACCTCATTTACATCATTTTAATTTTATTTAAAATTAAAACAAAGTTAGTAATTTTGTTTTTATAATTCTTTTTAGTGTGCAATGAGCCATCTTATAGACAAGCCAAATATAGCGATGCCCATTAAGTCATCGTCTAGTAGTAGTCAATTAGCAGCAACAGCCGCATCCTTACCTGCTTCATTTAGTAATACCACAGCGTCACTAAACACAGCAACTGCAACAACAGTAACTGCAACTCCAATTACAACTACAACAACAACAACTACCGAAAACCTTACAGGCCAAACCAGTAAAAAAGGTCAGTACATTAATTTTCTGTAAAGAAAAAACTATTTTATCAGAGAAAGTAAACATTCATTCTATTCGGATTAAAGAATCTTCTATTTATATCAAATATTTTCTCAGCACTAGGATATCGGTGCTGACGGGCCACTGCATAATAGGTAGGCATGCTATCATACTGGGTTTGCCCAATAATGACTTTTGTCGTGGTTATGGTTTTGAGGATGAGGAAGAAACTGTGCTCTATCTCATGTGTCAGTGCTAATCTATAGCTAGGAGAATATTTAAAATGTTCAGGGTCCTTTTTCTTACCAACCTGACCGAACTGTCATCCTGTAAAATTGGGGACTTAGTCCAGTTCATAGATCTGTAAGGTTGGTTCATCTTCACTTAATCGTGGAGGGAACTTAGCAAAATTCATAAAACTGTCAGGTGGTTCATCTTTACTTAATGAGAGGAGGGCACTTAGCGAAGTTCATAGAACTGTCAGGTTGGGTTATTTTTACCTAATGTGGGAGTCGTTGCCTTTCGCCGTTGGTCGTATGCTGACCTTTAGTCTATGTATGAACAGACGCCAATCCTGTGGTACCACAACGAGCCATTTGAGCTCAAGTAGACTTTCTTGGGTACAAGACTGACACCCTAACATAACCTTACCTAACAAATTTTCGCTCTTAAACTATATACATATTCAACTTTGTGCGTCTATCTCAGAGCTATATGGTTTTTATCTTTTCTTCATTTTCTTCCTTCTCTGCCTCCTCATTTTTCTTCTCTATTTGCTCCGATGATAATGATTTATTACTTGGTATGCTGTATGATAGTGTAGTGTAGAATAGAATAATATAAAAAAGTCTATTATAGTATATTATAATAGTTTTATTGTTATAATCTGTTCAGTGTATTTGCTTGTTCTTTCCTTGAAAAAGGGGGCAACCAACTCCTTATGATCGAGACATATATTAACAAATATCTATGAGACGTTAACTTATATTAATGGATACTACAATGTAGTAGCAATAAAAAACCCAAGGAAAACAGTTTGATACACATCATCTATTTGTCTCATTAGGCTTCTTGTTAACGCAAATACTTTCGACAGTTTTGTAGTGTTTTATATATTATAAGAGGTCACAAGATGGATAAGTCCGTTACTGCTCAATAAAGCAAGTTAGTAAAACAAAAGAACCGTACAAATCTTCTGAAGTTTCAAATCACTAAATGAATCTGAAGAAAAAATGAAAAGATCGAAAAAAAGAAAAGATCGCTTATATATATTCCAGGCTTATTATGCAAACTTCGCCAAAGGACACTTTCTTCAATTTATCTGCCGCGTTCTTTTGCTAAGCGACTTAAGTTAAACATGCTTAACTAACCGATTACACAATACCTATTCTCAAGAGTTATACATAAAAATTTTATTGTGCACTTAACTTGATAAAAAAATACCGGAATAGCTTCAGCTTATTTATTACCATTTTTCTAACACTTTAAATTTTAGTGAAGAACATATAGCAAAATTTACGATATAAGGATGAACCTTTTTTTCAAACTCTCTAAAGATTTCGATGAAGGTAAGAAATTAATGTATATATAAAGACTACCAAACATTGTTGTGTTCTACTATATTTTAATTTCTATATATAATTACTATATATAATTTCTGACATATATAATTAAGCTGATTATGACAAGCAAATTCCAGTTTAATTTCACAACTTTTGCCTTCTGTATGTAGTTTATTATTATTTAATTCTGTTATATTGATACTTGTGTCAAAAAAATAGTACTTAATAGTACTAGTAACGTTTAATAATTATGACAAATAGCAATTGACCTTAAATTAATTTCTTTGATATAATCTCAGGAGTAATCTTTGTGGCAACATCTGCTATGAAGAAGGTATTACAATAGAAGAGCACTTTCTTAATTATGCCTAATGTACCTTATTAACAAGTTTCCTGAACATCATTATATGGTTAAATCAATATCTCACCATTCATCTGTTTTTTTTTTTCATTGCTTCGATTTACATGACTAGAATTCATCTTTAAATGCTCTATGTTAAGATAAAAGCTAACCTTGATTAGGGTTGTTACCTAAACAACCTACTCAAACTATAATATTACTCCATTTGTCTTTAATATATTTTATTAGGCATTAGTAAGACATACTATAAATGTAAATACTGTCAATATCAAGCTATAAAAATATCTTTGGGCTTTCCTTATAACTATTAACCTAAATCATGACAGAAATTTATTTGTTGATTGTTAATGTTCCTCTCTTATTTAAAATATTATTAAGTTGGAGGATTTTGCCCCAAGATCTTTTGTGCCCTTTTAACGAATTAGGAGTCGGATTTCCTCGACACATTGTAATATTTTATCTGCTTTACCGAGTTTTATATCTTTACCCAAAATATGATCTTCACTTAGGTATATTTTCTTTTATGCAACTTTTATATGTACAGACCAAAACATATTCTTTCCATTTCCTGATACTGCAGTGATCTTTAAAAACATTACTTATTATATTTTTTAATGGATACTATATATATATATCACTGCATCGAATTAACATTATATTTGTATATTTGTATTCCCTTTAAGGCACTACAAATTTTGATGCCGTCCTTATCAGTCTATTAGCAGGTGCTGCAGCTGGAGCTATCGCAAAGACAACTATTGCGCCGTTGGATCGAACGAAAATAAATTTTCAAATAAGGTAGATTGAAATATTTTAAATAAACTGCACTAAACTAATATTACCAATATTAAATATAATATTCTAGCAAAGATGTACCATATTCATTTAGAGCCGCTCTTGATTTCCTTAAACAAACTTATGCCAAAGAGGGCCTATTGGCGTTATGGCGTGGAAATTCTGCAACCATGGCGCGTATTGTGCCTTACGCTGCCATACAATTTAGTTCACATGAACAGTGGAGAAAAATTCTTATGGTGGATAAAGATGGCACAGAGTAAGTAAGATAAAAGATATATAGTACAAATAAACATATATACTGCTGATCGTCTTGAAAAGTTTCAGAATAATGTCAATAACCAAAAACTGAGGTTAACTGAAAAGCATATAAATTTGTATGAATATTATGAGAATAGGTTTAAATTTGTCTAATATAATAAAAATAACTTAAAGATATATATTACTATCATAGATAAATATACTAATGGACTAAGCAAACTCATACAAGTAATTGTTCCAAGTAAATTTTAAAGATAGGTACTTTTCGCTACCAGTAGAACTTTTTATAAGTTTTGTTTCCATATATTCTTAGATATAATATGAAAACTATAAATTTAAGCTATCAAAATGTAGGTGATGCTGTCAAGAAATTTAGATAAACTACAGTATGAAAATATCACATATTCTTGGTTTATGCATGCCGAATAAATTCATATAACCTTTTCTGTTAGATTTGCGAGTCTCTCTCAATGCAAATTAGACGTTCCGCTTTTCCAGACAAATAATTGATCTACCAAATATCTACTTGTCACATTATGTAGAACTTAATTTAATATAGAGCAAATTGATATATATGGTATATATATATGTATATCATGCTTGCCGACCCCAAAAGAACAAACAAGACTTTTTCCAGTCAACACCACAAATGAGAAGTTTCTCAGTCTAAATAAATTAAACTTAAAAGAATCAGTGGTTCTTAACTGACGATGCTCCTGTTAACTACTACCTAACTACTATTGAAACTTCGGGACTTCGACTCCTGCAGATTGTGTTTGATACAGTCTGGGACCTTCGCTAATCTTACCTACTCGTGTCGTGTGATTTGCCAAAAAACGAGTCCAGTACCCTCTTTTGAATTAAAGAAGATCTAGAGCCTAGAACAAAGAGACATTATTAGGTTTGTCAACAGAATTTATTTCTGTAATTTAACTGAGAAGACTCTCTCCATATAGATTTTATATGCCTCATTGTAGCGTTATCCGTTCTTTAATAATATTAATCCACTTTATAATTTGTTGCAACCTAACGAGTGGGCCCACATTAAGTTTGTAATATTAACAGTCAACTGGTTTTTGTGGGGATCTGAGGTGAGGTATTAGAGTGGCTAGTAGTAGAAATCGGGAGCGAGTAAAATAAAAAGGTATTAAATCCCGGAAATATTTGTAAATATTGACGATGTGGTCCCTGTTCCAAGAACGGCTGGTTCTACGTCCCAGATCCACTCTTAAGTTTCGACGATCAAGTGCCGTTTTGCATCTTACAAAGGAACTACACAAGCCCAGCGGGCTATAGCATATAGTCCTGCTGTCCACTTTTTATGTTTAGGCCAATATTCAACCATGGGGATATTTATTACACATTTATATATATAGGATATATATTATCATATAAAACAATTTTTGTTATTAAGCACTTAAAATAATAAATAAACTTAACCATTCGCTTTTATTTCATATTATGGATCTTTAAAAGTTATAGTTCTTAAATGATATATTATTGTAATTTGAGAAACATATAATTCTTAACAAGTTACTATAAAAAGTAGTAGAGCTCCGGGAAAGTCCAAAGATAGTTATAATCATTATAAAAAAAATTTAAAAGAATTATTTTTTTATTTTTTTTTTAGCACAAAAGGTCGAAGATTCGTAGCAGGTTCATTAGCAGGCATTACATCTCAATCTTTAACTTATCCACTCGATTTAGCGCGAGCACGTATGGCAGTGACAGATAAATATACTGGATATAGGTATGTAAGTTAGATCATCTGTAAATAAAAATTAATAATTTTTAAATTTTTGTTTTTTTATAGAACATTACGACAAGTATTCGTAAAAATTTGGATAGAAGAAGGTCCACGTACATTATACAGAGGTTATTGGGCAACTATATTAGGCGTCATACCATATGCAGGCACATCATTCTTCACATATGAGACACTAAAACGAGAATATTATGGTATAGTGAAATGAATATACATATATATTATTTAATAAAATTTAATGTTAATAAAATTTTTTATAACAGAAATAACTGGCAATAGTAAACCAAATACTCTAAGCTCACTGGCGTTTGGTGCAGCAGCGGGTGCTGCTGGTCAAACGGCTAGCTATCCACTGGATATTGTGCGCAGACGTATGCAAACTATGCGTGTTAATAGAAATGGCAATAATAATTATCCCACCATATACTCGACTTTGAAAAAAATTTACAGGTAAGAAACCCACTAACTATTAAAGTAACTCTAGACCGACAACTTCCAATAGACCGACAATTTCACAGTTTTGAGACTTAAGTCACGACTGTGAAATCGGTCTAAGTATATTTGTTGTTATTGTTAATCAGTGCTTTATGGCTTTACTTTATATGTTTCTAAAAATTTCTCAAAGTTAACAATTGAATTAATGGAATATTTTGAATATTTTGCAGAGAGGAAGGTATTAAAAGCGGTTTTTATAAAGGACTCAGTATGAATTGGATTAAAGGACCAATAGCTGTTGGTATTAGTTTCTCTACATACGATTTAATCAAAGAACTGCTTAGAGAATTATTTCATTTGAAACGCGGTAGAAACTGAATTTCGGTAGTAAAAAGTCTATAAGCTTTTAAAATATATATATTAGGCTTATATTTAGATTACTATATTATGTGTTGTCTGTTTAGAGTCATAGAATTGTTAAAATTGAAAAATTACTACAGATTTTTTTTTAAATGTTCTTATTTTTTTTATTATCTTATGATTTCATTTTACTAAATTAATGAAAATCATGTAAATTTATTTAGTTTAAAAATGTTAATAATTTAATTTTAATAGTAAATTCAAAAATAGAAACAAAAAATAAACTTCAGTTAATTAAAAAATTAGGAAATTAAATTTTATAAAATTCTTTTATTTTTTATATAATAAAATTGTATATAAATATTGCGCTTATACGCTTTTGCGAAGAATTTTGATGTAAAAAAAAAAACGCAAAATTATTAAATCGTTAAATTTCACCTATTTTTTAACGATTTTTTTAATTTTGTTTTTCCTTTGAAAAGAAATTGTTTATTTATATAAGCACAAAGGACAATAATATTTTTTAAATATTTGTATATTACGTTTTATATTATAATATTAAAAGTATACGTTTTATTTCTTGAAGAATTTATTTAAAGTTTTTTAATTGAATAACTGTTAACTTTAAAAAAAAAACTTTTAAGCTGAACTGTGTGTCTATTAAATTTAATTTTAAGAAAATTGTATAAATTAATTTATGAATTTAAAATAAAATAAAATAAAAATTGTTGCAATATTAAATTTTATTCTTATAAACTGTAATGTCACTAGTATTAGCATATTTTAATCCCAGTAGAGCTTAAGAACTTAACAGTATTTTCGTATCGAAAACCATTTCGAACGTCACGATATCTATAAGTTCACATATAGTTAAATGCCTTTTAGGAATTAATATTTTAGTTGGGTCGTCAATACATTGAGATCCTTATAACTATATCCTGATCGAAACAAATGAAATCTAGACTGTCAATTATTTTGTTGTAGGGATTTATAAAAATGAATAGATTCATTTTACAATTACAATTGGTATAGTCACTGTTGGGAATCTCATCCATTCGAAAGAATCCCTTTACTTCTTACTTACACATTATTTAATTTATATTCGGGTGCATAAATACGTATTTGTAATTCCTTTAAACCTCTTTGGGCTATATATATAAGAAGTAATGTTAAGCTTTTTCCGAGTTAGTGCATCTGGGCACTTTTACTCTTTAATAGCTGGTGGGTTTCTGCAGAGTCCCACTTATTTAATGACTGATCTAAGATCTGCGTACCGCCCTGTACGGTTAGTGATTACTTTGAGATTAGATCGTGCTAAATAAGGTAGCCTGTCGGTTTTCGCATTTAGCTTCAAAGCTCTATCCCTTATGTATTTTTTGACCCGATCTATTCTAAGATCTCAATTATAACTGGTTATACTCTCCTTGTTAATACTCTCATACGATCTGACGTAGTTGTTCGTTAAGTCATAACCGTTAAAAATTTATCTAGAGTTAGAAACTTCAACATTACCATGACATGAAAGTCGTTGTTAATATTCTTTAGAGAATTCTCTCACTACATTGGTTACCTTTTTGTTAGGTTATTGTACAACTTCACATGTACGTAGACTATGGGTGCTAAACACTGGTTCAGATTCCATCAACATTTCTAATTTCAATTTGGTGCTGATATTATGCGAATATTTGAATGACAATTGCATTCTCTAACAGCTCTTTTATTATTATATGACTTTTATTTAATCGATTATTAGACAATTCAGTTATTCCAATAACAATGTCGTTTGTGTTATTAAAAATGCCATCTGTCTTCTTCAAAGCAGAACTTATTTTCATTTTCTATTCATTTCAAGTCACGATACAATTTCATCAGCTGTTTTTTGTTTTGATGCGGAAACAATATAAAAAAGTGAAAACGCTGGAAGTACTGGAAATACAAATATTGTTTTGGACTGAATTAAATTCAAACGACTTTAAAGTCGCCATATAAATGCAAAGCATATTCAAATATAACGTAAATATTATTACAAACATGTTTTAGCTGGCAATGCTGTTGAGTAGAACGTATAGGATATGGTTACCAACAGCATGATTTTTATTTAATAAAAGCTCAGCTTTCGATCATATATATATAGATAACTATATAAATTAAATTATTTGAAAATTAAATTATAAGTAGATAATATCAGTTATTAGAAAGTATATATAATTTTCTGAACATTGCATTGATACATAATATCCGATTCTATATATACTACTAATAACGGCTATTAAGTGTAAATATATATAAATATATATTTCAATAAACTTATTATTAATATATTTTACTCAGGTAATATTGTTACAATTTTTCAAATCAGAGATATACATCCAAATTTAACGAAATATATTGAAAGAAATAGACTTCAACGAAAAGATGAAGAAGAGTGTCGTTTGAATCAAATACTAAGTAATTTTAACTGTATTATTATACTAATTTAAATTTATATGGATTTATAATTATTAAATTTACCAAACAAATTTATAACTTTACTTTGAATTATTTTTGAATTCTGAATTGTGTTCTAGTATTTAAAAACTCAAAGGAAAATGCAATATAATGTATTAATGCTCATTAGGGGATTTTTCGTTATCATAATTTAAAATAACAACAATTTACTACAATTCCCGAACGTTAAACATAAACATCTAATATCAATATTTATATATTATTTTAATTTTTCCGCAGTTATTCTCAATTTGAGATTATTAGAAAAGGTTAATTTTAACTCAGTTTATACCTGTATATCTATCCAAATCTAATGTATATAAATAAACATGTTAATATGTTTATCATTTGTTTTAACAATTTAAAGTATCATGCAGCTCTTTGAAAAAATAA
The DNA here is from genome assembly GCF_002237135.1 of Teleopsis dalmanni. NCBI lineage: Eukaryota > Metazoa > Arthropoda > Insecta > Diptera > Diopsidae > Teleopsis > Teleopsis dalmanni. The sequence goes on along the minus strand of NC_051847.1, from coordinate 200,265,178 downwards.
ATTCAAATGCCTTATCAATCGTTTATTGATATATTTTATTGCTCTTCAAATGTAGTCGAAGGGTCTTACAGTTTAATTTAATGGTTCTGAGAAAATTATTATCATATCATATGATACAAACAAAATGTTTACTAACAAAAAATTTGTTAAGTAAAATATATACAAACATCAATAACTAAGGTGTACTTCATTATAAATAGTTTTAAAATAAAATTTATTTCAGTTAATATTGTTCTATTGAAGTTTTTCTTTGTATTTAAACTAATAAAATTTTTAAAATGATTAATAACGTTTAATTAAAAAATCACCTCTTTTAATAATTATTATCTCAATATCTATACATTCAAATGCTAATCTATAATCCATGAGTAGAGTGGACCCATTTAAAAAATGTATCATAATAGATTTTTTACACATTATGGATGCAATATATGAGTATTCATACGCAATAAACCTATTCCTACTTGATTGCTATTACCAGACTTCTCTGAATGGGGCAGATAACTATTTACTATATGTTTAACAGTATGGTGTAAAAATGCTAAAAATAATAATGCTAGACTTTAAGAACCCATTCTACAATGCATACTTAAGTGTTGATTTGACTCTAAAATGAAATAATTAAAAATTTTAAGTATTACTTCAGTGAGCAATATCGAAGGATGACTAAATTTATATTGTAGAATTGTACCTAATTCTAATAACTGTTACTATGCTTGTTTACTTCATTAAAATTATTATTTCATTAGCTTTAATTATTTTATATTAGTTACGTATTCTAACCTACAAAATAATTTTGGTATTTAAATTCTTCATATCATTAATCTTGTCACTTTTTTGGATATTTTAGAATATTTCGATTTATATATATATATATATGTCTGGTCTTTATTTCTATTTGCTCTGATTACTAATTATTATTACTCTGGTCTGATTACTAAAATGTTTAATATAGCGGTAGTAGTTATGTGCGCTGTATTTAGCTGCAGATCTAACTTTAATTTGATATTCTATTTTTAAGTCAAAATAATAAATATATTAAATTTGGTTTTAATTCTACAGGAAAGCTACAAGACACAGAAAACTTGACTCTTTTCAAACATTTCGAGAAACTCAATGTTTATATGTCCAGCAGGCTCTTGCGCTCAATACCGCACAATAAAAGTCTGTAAGAATTATTCACACTCTTGCTCATGACTCACCATATAATCTTTCGATTCTGCTATTTTTAGTTGATAATCGTATAGCACAATGGTGACTGGTTTTTCAAAAGGTGTATACTACATAACCCACCATTTACATTGGCTAGCCTCTGGCAAGTTTTTCGCATTCACTAACACATATAATTTTTTGTTCACAGCCAAAATTCGAAAATATGTATAAATCTTGCCAAAGTTGGAATGCAACTTTGAAAATATATTTCTTAGAAGGGAATTTGTCAAAATGTAAATAAGACTACAATATATCTGCCAACAATTAAAATGTAAACAGAAAGAGACTCTACTAGAACTTTTTGATACATAAAACAACTTATACCAATCGAAACGACCAAATCTTAATTTGATTAACATAAATTGACTTAGCTACAGTGGGATCATAGTATAAGTCTAGCCTTTGTAGACGCAGGATAAACAGGATCTTAAAAATTAGTTCTTTTAAGTGCACAGTGTAAGTTTGCTAGAAAATATTATTTAACGTTTTATTTAAAATCAATGTATTAAAAATATATAACGAATTATCATCACAAGCTTGAAATATTTTCTTTTTAGAATCTTCAGAAAAATGATTAACTAATGCTAAATAGATGGTCTATTAGAATAAGTACTTGCAATAAAAAAATAATAAAAAGTTATTTGAATTTTACTATAAGACTATATATTAATTTCACTATTATTTAGGTATTACGGACTTGGGTAAGTAAAAATACAATGATCAGTAGTTGTGTTTTGTAAATACTATGTTAGAGTGCCTTAGTAATTTAATTTAAAAATTTAATTGTAACATGTAACATGTTATATATGCAAAATTAAGCAAATATAGTACTTATCTAATATCTGAAATTATTTTCCAAAATAATTTTTTTTCTTTTTAACAAAGATACCGCCAGTAAAATTTCAACATGTAGTAGAAAACATAACAAAAGGAATAGTTAATTGAATTTTACTATTACTTTACTAATTTATTATAAATATTACTCAACAATTTTTTATTATTTGAAATAGTTGTTGTACTTAGCATGTAATCTTGTTTTCGGAAAAAGTGTTTGGTGCTTTCTTTATACTCTTCTTATATTTGAATGCAACCCTGTTGAATCGGCTTCCACATTTTAAATACATTCCACTCCATCAACTTGTCATTATTCGCTTTTTGTGTTGGTTGCGTGACCACAGTCGTAGGTTTTTATTCATTCTGTTTGACTCAGCAAAAGAGCGTGAGTTGTGCCGTCGGTAGATTTGCAAGTTTTATATAAAATTTATTAAAATTTTTGAGTCCTTGGATTCAGATGTTAAAGTTTATAATAAAGTAGTTCCGCGGAAGTGTTTTACAAAGCATTTAAAATAATATTTTACATTAAATGTTTGTGCAACTTGATTTCAAAGTTTTTGTGTTAAAATATTAGTGCAGTTACATATAAAGAAAAAGCAAGAGAAAAAAATCGGTGCTTAAAAATAAACCAGCGGTGCAAACATAAGCAGAAGAAGCATTGTATGTATTTGTGAGGTAAATAGCTGCTAAAGTAAAATAAAAAACAATATATTTAACAAAAAGAAAAAGAGGCAAAATAAGTGGAGGCGGCAGCACACAGAGAAAAAGAAGGAATTTTATTTTTATTATTTCTCATCCTGTTGCATGCCTGCACAGTGGCGGTAATAAGTGAAAATGAAAAAGGCAAAGTTAATTACATTCAAGGACACATTTTGCTAATGTTTTTGCATTTATATTTAACTACTATTGGCATTTTGATAAGACTAGATAGATTAGAACTTATTAAAAATGTTAACTTCTATTTGTGGTTATTTATATTTTTGAGAATAATATTTTGAAAAATGTGAGATACTTATAAGATCATTAATTATTTGCTCTAAATGAGACTATGTATTTTACAAGAACATTTTCTAATTACTTAAAATACATTAGAGAACAGTTTCCTGCATATATTATAGTTATTTAAATTAAATCATTTTTCAATATTTAATATTATTTTAAAAAAATATTGCACCTTAAAAAACTTACTTTTTGATGTTATTACGCAGTATTTATTATTTGATCAAGTAAATATGTATATGTTTTGAAAACAATATCGGTGGGTAGTAATGACTTAGAATTTTTAATATCTTCACGAGCTATAAATCATTGATAGCGACTGGAACAGACATTTGTTGTTGCTTTTGTTATAATACAGATTTTCCCTTATAATTTCACATGTTGCTGTGTGAGGGAGATAGAAGGTTTTATTGCGCAGAATGCATACTGCTTTCGTTTTCAATTTGTGTGCGGGAATTTATTTTCATTCTTTTGAATTCATCTGTTTAGGAAATTGAAAAATTATCCTGTCAATATATTCTAATGCTTACTATGCTTATTATGGATTTGTCGAATAGTGATTCTTATAAATTATTATAATAAGAATTATTGAAATAAAATTTATTAACATATAAATTAATAAAAAAAAGAAATTTTATATTTATAAAAATATTTTTATTTTATTTTTAAATATTTTTATATTGACATAAAAATTATTAAAATAAACAAATTATTGAAATAGGGATTAAAAATAAAAAATAAATATAAAAAAATAATAAAAATATTAAAAAAAAACTTAAGATAAAAAAGAAAATTAAAATCAATAATATAAAAACTAAGATAAAAAAATCATTTAAAAATAAATTTTTAAGATAAAAAAAAATCATTAAAACAAAAGCTATTAAGATAAAAAATAAAATTATTAAAATTAAAATTAAGAAAACATAATTAAAATAAATCTTATGAAATAAAAATTGTTAAAATAGAGATTAAGAAATTATAACTATTAAAATAAAAATGATTAAAATAGAATAAAATCATTAAAAAAAAAAATTATTAAAATAAAAACTATTAAGATACAAAAAATTGTTAAAATAAAAAATATTAAGACAACACAAAGTTATTAAAATAAAAATAGAACTTATAAGATAAAAAAACATTTAAGGTAAAAGAAACTATTAAAATAAAAAAAAATTATTAAAACAAAAACATCTTCCAAAAATTTGAACCTGGTTGGTTGGTTAGTTCGAGGACATTTTTATTATCTGACTACTACTTTAGTTATAAATGTTGAGGTTGTTGCTTATGTTTCCTAATTGTTTTAATAATGAATGTGATTCTTTTAATATAATACATGTGATAGGTTCTATAAAGAAACAAAATATTTTTAAATATAAACAATATTTTTTTAGTAAACAACATTTTTATTAAAATTTTTAATAAATTTTGTTAAAATTTTTAATAAATTTTGTTAAAATTTTTAATAAATTTTGTTAAAATTTTTAATAAATTTTGTTAAAATTTTAAAAATTTTTTTTGTTAAAATTTTTAATAAATTTTGTTAAAATTTTTAATAAAAATTGTTTGAATTTTTAAACTACGAAAAACAGTCGTATATTTGTGAACAAATATAAATATGTATAAAATATTTATAATAATTTAGGAAATATTCCCCAGAATGTTGGCAAGTACTGTCCATTGTGTACATCAATTGTACAATCCTTTCAAAAAGCTTCTTACAAATTTTTTTTACAATTAAGGAAAACGTAACAACATAAGAGGATTCCAAGTTTCACTATAAAATGAAGTTAGTAAAATTTTTAATTCTTGCTAAGAAAATTATTTTATAATTATTTGTTATAATAAAAATTTGTTTTTTTTTTCTTTAATTTACAACAAAACTAATCTGCAAAGATTTTAAAACTAACCCTTTTGTTTATCCATAATTTATTTCACAATCCTTTCATAAAGTTTCTTATAAAGTTTTTGTTTTTTTTTTAGTGAAAATACAATACAAAATACAATAGAAGTTTTTTTTTTCTCTCAAATTGTAGTATTAAGCATTGCCATATACTTTTAGTTTTGTTTATATTATTAAGAATTTTACATTAATTCTATCAACATTAACACGATTTGTTTCCACTTGCTTTCTGTTGACTGTCTGCCTGGTTTTTGTTATGTATGCACGTGTGTACGTACGTATCATAATTTTCATTTCATTCTCCATACTGTATATACACTGTATGTGTTTTGTTGATGTTGCTATAGACGGACTATCGTCGCATTCGCCGTGGTGTGTATAGTTAGTCGTCAGTCGTCATTCTTGGAAAAAGAGGTAAAAAAAGATTTACAAATTCAAAATACTACAAAAGCAACAGCAACAGCTAACATCAACACCACAAACAAAAATTGTAGTTGTTCTTTATGCTGCTGCCATCATATTTTTCTTAATTGTTGTTATTGTTATTGTTACTGTTGCTTTTGCTGTTGCCTGCTTTTCTGGTGACTTCTTTTCTTTTACTGTATAAATTATAACAAACAAAAACACAAAAAGAATAATGAATAAAAACCAACAACAACATTCGTTCTGGTCATTATAGTCGTTTTATGCAGCAAAACCAATGCTCTTATTATTGTTATGGTTGTTGTTGTTTTTGTTGACAAACTGTTGATAAAGGTTTAAACAACGTTTAAATATTTTTCCTTCTATTCCGTCCTTTCATCCAACTTGTATTAAGATTTTAAAATTTTATTCTTGCTTGCTTGCTTACATGCCGTCGTAAAATGCATTTTGTTGTTGTAGTTGTGTTGGTGCTTAAATTAAAGTTAATAATTCATTTGTTTATCAGATTTTTTGAAATTTTTTATTTTAACATTTTTTGTCTGTAAAAATTAAGTTTATCAAAGCATTTAATTTAAATTATTTAATAAACAAAATAGAGTCAGTAGTTTCATCAGCTAGAACTGTTGAAGAAACTTACTAGCCTATGTCACACTTGAGTAAAATTGAGCATTAAAATTAGTTTTTATAACAGTTTTCGCACAGTTTACTGCATTTAATGAATTAAAATTTTTCTCATTCATTTCTTTTCTGAAATTCTGAAAAAGGTAATAGAACCAATCCACGCACAATATTTTTCTTCTATCAGTTTTTAGTACTTTTTATTTTCTATTTACACGAGTATTTTATTTTTAATGTCAGAATGGAACAGTGAACAGTGTAAGTAAAAAATTTATATATATTTATGAATACTAAAATAAATGATAAATTATTTCTCAATATGTGTCTTTTCACAGAAGCAAATCAGAGGTATCTAGGCAAGAACTAGGCTTAAGTTTCTGGGGGCCCTCTTTTTCAACACACTCGGCGATATCTCTAGCATTAGCATTGATTAGATTCCAGCCTTTATAAATGCTTCTAGCTGGTTCTAGCTTGACCTTCTCTCTACTACTCACTATTGCGCGGCTTTGTGGATTCAAAAAAACCTCTTTTTTTTTAGCTAATTGAGGAGGTCTCGTTCCTTCCTCCACCACAACTAACTAAGTATGTTTCTTTAACTTTTCTAAACACACAACTAAGTAGTGTTTATGTATACGAATTTTCAATCTGCAGAATTAAACAAGTGTAGCAGCGTCAAAAATTATTCCTCAAAAATTACTTTAGTGTGACATGAGCAATTCTGTTGTATTATGTCTGTTACAATTTCAGTTAGTGGAATTTACAATCCAAAGTAATGATCTTGTATTTTGCATTATCAATAAGCACTTTAATTATGTTACTCGGTTAACTAGTTTATTAATCGAGTTCGGTATTTCTCGAACTCGTTTTTGTCGACTTGTATATTTTGTTGTTCAATATCATGATTACGACTATACTCATGTAATGAATGTAATTAAAGGAAATACTAGCGTAAACTACGATTACGTAAAATTAAGAAAAAAATAAAGTAATAGTAATGAAATACTTCAAACTGATTTTCATTGAAAAGGCATATCATACACAGGATGAGATGAAAATTTAGGCAGAGTTCTGGAACTACACTCATTTTCTATTATAAACTAGATAGAGTGTGTTTTTGTGTATTGGTTTCACATAAGATTTAACAATGAAGCAGTGCGATATTGAAATATATATTTATGGAGAGAATGAACTAAACGAAGTTTAGTGTTTTTAACGATTTTCCGTAGCGAGAAATGTCAGATCAAAGAGTTTATGCCGGATTTATTTATAGGTAATTTTAGTAAAGAAGGACTGTGATGTGTTGTAAACATAAAATATATTGTTTCGATATTTTTTTTGGTCTGATTATTGTGTTATGACTGACTTTTGATTTTAGTACTTTGTGATGCACTCATAATATTTTGACACCTCGCTTCGAAACATAACATCAGTGTAGTGTCGCAACTTTTTTCTACGGCCCTAACTTAAAAAGGCGCTTGAAAGACGTTTATACAAGAGATATAGCGAGCTCATTTCTAACAGTGTTTCTCAAAATAAGAACTATTATTTTGAAGTGGATGAAATAAACATTAAAGATTATACAAATTTTTATGAAAAAATTTAAAATTTTTATCACATTTTTATATAAACAATTTCCTTATTATTATTAACTAAATATTCGTGATTTCAATACAAAATTTTTATATACACGAGTATATTAATTTTAAATTTATAATTACAAATTGTAAGACTGTATTAGTGTTTAAATTGATTTCTTTTGTGCCACTGTATTTCATTAATTTATTTACATTTAAATGCAATTGTTTGCATTAACACAAAACCTTAATTTTTAGCTTCAGCCGAGAATATAATCTATATAAGTTAATTATTTTGATATCTCAAACATTCTTGCGATAACAATTATCATATATCAATCAATGATAATCATAAACAAACCCATACATATATCAATCGATTTTGTATTGTTATAACAAAGAGCTGTAGTTCCCTTTAACTCTTTTTTTTCTCTTTTTATCTATCTCTCTCTCTCTCTCTCTCTTTCACCGTATTTGACTGTTTAATAAATGCAGTTTTAACATAGCTTATTTAAAAATTAACAATATTTGCTTATAGTTGTTATACTTGAATATTATACCTTATTATGAGGGGGGCACACACTAGTTTTTATCGCCACCTAATACCCCAATTGATATTTTTAAATTGCATATTCTTATCTTCGTGTTAAGGTTTTTTTCTTTGTTAGAAAATATAATAGTATATATACATTATATTCAAAAATATCTGCCATATATTTATATGTATGCTTTTATTAAAATGATTAAGTGTATGAGAATTTTAACCGAATTATAAAATAAAATATTTTTAACTCTATGATTAATGCAAATTTTATCATTTCACTTTTAGCTAAGATAATTCGCCTATATGTTAAAGTATTTACATATGTCTTTAAAAAGTTAAACTTTTTTAAGAGACTTTGTCCAGAAGATCTATCTAAATTATGCAACGTTGAGATATAAACATGTATCCAATATACATTGATATAAAATTTTTTACATATTTATATATTTGAACTATATATATGAAAGTCAACTATCAATATTATTATTGTCATACAAAATGACTATTGTAGAATCATCATCCTACATCCCACCCCACTACTGCATGCTATCGTTTTTACTTTTGCAAAACATGCTCCATTACTCGTAACTATTAGCAGCAATCTACATGTCAATAAACGTACTTACACTGTAGATGATGTTTTGCCTATCATTTTATAGAAACCCAGAAACAACACGACTAGATAATTATACAAACTTACGTATCCATATAAACTTTTAGATATACAAATAAGAATACATACACATAGATGAAAAAAAAGTACGTCAAGTAGTACGTAAAAAGGCGCAATCAGCAGTGGCAATAAAAATGTGTAGAATAAATGGGGAGGTTCAGAGTAAATATGGAAGAAGCAAAAACTTAGTTTCATAGCAGCCGTAGTACTGTAAACAAAACTAAACAAAAACAACAAGAACAACGAAAGATATATGAAAGGAAATACTTTGCCCTATAACAAACAATTTATATATATTTAATGCTTTTAAGCAAAGGTATCTAAAAATATATTTTGCTATTTCCATAGCAAATACTGATTACATGATTACATTACAAGTAAAAAACTCAACTCAAATATGTATATACATATATATATATATATATATATATTATAGAAAATATGAGGAAAAATAATTATATAATATAGTAAACTATTAAAACCAAAATTGTGGATAAAAACACAAATATTTGATAAAAATTTAAAGAAAAAAATTCCCCAATATTATTTACTAAAATAATTCAGAAAGTAATTTTTTATATTTCAATGAAATACAATTTAAAAAAACACTCCTAAGGGTGTCTCTTAGACATGAACGGGGAAAATTCACCGTTGCCCCGGAGCGGATATCAAGATGTTTAGTTCGTATAAGTCAAGGTTTATCTAAGCTAGAAGTCATAAGTGTGGCGAAGGTTGACGGGGTGGGGTCACAAGACCAATTAGAAGCATCAAAAATGGGAAAAAAATGAAAAATAATAGAAAGAGTTAACAAATAAAAAGAAAAAAAGTGTCAATAAGCAAGCCTAATAGTACGAAATAACTATTGGCGTGATTTCGATTTTCCAAACACGCCACTTTTAGTAGAGTCAGCTCTATTGAGCTTTCAATTAAAGCTTACTTCTCAAGATATCAATGTTTAAAGTTGTTAGGTCTTTATATTGACTGTTACATAAACAAAAAAAAAACTACACGCGCCATCTAGCGTTAAGTAACAGTTTTTTACATTGATGACACCGATGATCAGTAACAGCAATTAGTTCCAAAAACGGCTTGGTCTACGTTCCGAATCCAATCGTCAAACGACCAAGTATCAGGTCTCTGCGAGCTACAATCATAACAACATGTAAAAATATTCAACTTTAAACTCAGCTATGTTGAAAAATAAGATATACAGCTTATATTAATTTATACTATATAAATATCAGTTAGTATGTTATTAGTATGGAAATAATTCCCCAAAAGATGTTTGTCAATTGTATATAGATGGACCATTATGAGCTGTGAGAGAGTTGCTAGAATTGCATTGTAGTTCACAGCAAAATTTTTTATTCACGTAATTGAGACGAGTTCACATTGCAGACAATAGAATTCTGCTACTATTTAAATAAGTAAGCATCAAAATGCACTTGACATGCATGCATGCATGCTGACTGTAGCGGATTTTTGCAATATTTTCGAAACACGTACTCTGATTGCTTATTTACTTTTAGTAAAGTTCAATATATATTATTAATATAAAAATCTTTAAATTTTCTTTCTATTGTGAAATTGCTTATCGCATATATACTCGTAGTCTCCACTGCATACGACGCTGTGATGTATTGCCGTGACGTATTTATGTATATATATATATGTATGTATCAAAGTGTTGTGAGTTGTAGTACCACCCACTGAAAAATTTATCATTCTAGATAGTTAAAAAAAATGTTTTAATTTTACAATATATTTGCCTAGATTTTTTTGCGCATTAATGACGTCTTTATAAATTTTTATTAAACAAAAAAAAAATAAATAAAATTAACACTGTAATAATTTTATTCATTTCAACAATTTTAATTACTATGTACAACCGCTTTTTATACGAACGTTTGTTAGAATTCATTAGACAGAGTGTATTGTTTTTATCTTACATTGCAATATTTTATTATTGTTTTTATGGTATCATTCTTTAATTTACCATTATTTTTTTTATTTATTAATTATTTGTTATTATGCTAATTTTTATGTTTTTTTTTTTTTGTATTTATACCTTATATTTTGTTTGCTACTCCTCGATAGCGGCATGTCGTCTGTCTAATAAATACAACGGCAAAACCATGACTTTGACAGCACAACCACAAAACCAATAAAAGCAAAGAAAAAAACAACTCCAACAACAACAACCAAAGTGGCATGAAAAGTAATAAAAATTTTTACTCTACTCCACTCTGTTGCCATTGTCATTAGTAGCAGCCAGTAAAGCATTACCTTGAAATGTTACTGTGCTGTGTTGTTGTTGCTATCGTTTGGTTGCGCATGTTTAGCACTAGTCTATTTGTGTGTTTTGTATATTAAGCTTCCTAAGGGGCTTTTTTTTTGTTTTGTTTTTTTCAAAGCCGCCTTCTCTAGTACCACTTTCATGCGTATAAAGCGTGCTTCTCCTTCTAGTTGTTTTTCTTCAATATATTGAATAATAATAAACACATTATAATAAAAGTAATTTCCTACACAAATATTTGTCTTGAGTGCATAGGAATTGACTTGTTTTGCGTCGTGTTGGGGGCGTAATGTCAAAAACATTAAATGCAGTATTTAAATGCATAAAATATATTTGTACTTTGTTGTTAATGTGAGTATTGAGTTGGTAATCGGATCGCTACTACTTAATTGCGTGTGTAAAGTTACTGCACGAAGTCACGGGCAACATGGCCGTATATCCGCCTTAGCTCTAATGGTGGAGTTTGTCCTCAGTTAGAATAACGTAATGTTGAGTTTAGAATGGATGCTGATTTTGAAAGGTTCCAGTGCTTTGCCGCGTATGTATATAGCTCATCTTTATGTCGAAATAATGTTGTCGACCTGATGTACTCATTTTTTTATATAATAAATTAAGTGGTTTAAAGACCTCCCCCTAATAAGCATGGCTCGTATTTTCTGGAACTAAGGCCCGCCGTTGCAACTTTACCTATCTTAATTGTTTTAAAATTAAATTTTAATTGTTTCTTTTTTATGTAGCTATAAAGTTTAAAAATAATGTTTAATAATAAAAAAACTATGGATTTCTTTCTTCCTGATTATGTGTCGCCCAATATCGTGGCCCTTTATGAACGCAATGGTCTTTCGACAATGAATATTTAGTTTATTAGCATATGCAACAGACGAAAAGTTAACCTAATTACCGAAAAGAACTTAATTTGAAATATCGTCTCCAGTTTTGTAGTAAGTTTTCACAATTTTTAGAAATTCAATGGTTATTAAATGATCGATAATGTAAAATGATAATCCTTATACTAAACATATTCAGCCTTAAATGACTTATCTGTTTGCCATATCACTGAAACGGTGGTATCAACTTTGGAACTACGAAATGGATAATTTTTTAGATGTGTTTTTTGTAGTTGCTTAAATTAAATTTCTATCATTTTCCTTCACTCACTGGCTGTATTATATTATTATAGAAGAAATACGAAATAATATTTTATAAATTAAAATATAGTCTTTTGTAAAATTAATACTTAAATTAAATAGTAAACTATTTTAATTTTTTTTTTAATTTTTTAATTAAGCATAGAAAACAAAAATCATAAAGTATTATAACAATTTTACAGTTGTGTTGTATATTCCAATTTTATGACTAAAATATAAAAAATTTGCATTAATTAAAATGGTAATTAATTTCAGTGTGTTTATATGAGCTGACGTTTCCCTACTACTTGACGCCACTAAATGAGTAATTTAGGGATACATATGTATTTGTATATATAAATATTTGCAAAAAAAAAACATATACGTATATATATTTGGGAATGTGTGTAATGTAAATATAATTACAACACAAAATTATGTGTAAACGCAAACATCCAACGAGTTTGTTTAACGAGCTTGCCAATTAGAAATTTAATATAATAATTTGCTGCTTTTAAAGGCACCAACCAGCTTGCCCTCCACACATGTGTGTATACACATTACAACCTTAATAACAATCAATTTCCAATTAAAAATTGAAGCTAAACTGAATTTTTTCCAAAATTTTTAAAAATTCTTAATAAAATTTTAATTAAATCAATTAATATGTAACGTCAAGGTTAAACCACATAATTCTTTTATTTTTCACTCTGTGGAAAATAAGACAGTGAAAGTGACATAATTTGTGTCATTAATAGTCTAATAAATGTGTTTATGTAATACTATTAGAGTTAATTATTATCATTAGCTTTGGCTAATTTGAATAAAAGTTTTTTATTTTGTTTTTAAATTTTTGAAATTATAAAAAAATAATATAAGTTTAAATTTCTTTGTTTATTTTTATAGGCTTTATAATATAGTGACTGATAAGTGATAACTTTTAACTTTCTATAATTAACTCCATTCCATGTTATGTTATAAAACCATATTCCTCGTTAGAAACATCCCTGGGATAGAAAAGACTAGGGTCTTCATATAAGCGATCCTTAGGTAGTTTTCCAAATAATTAGTTCTTATTGATGTCAGTCCCATAAATTGTCGAATGAATAATTTCCTAAAAATAATAGTTTCTATAAACTTGCAGCAATTACTAGTAACATCGTCTATCGGTATTTTTTTTATTTTTATATTTTGTTTTTTAATATATAAAGCTAATGTACGTGAATTTCGGGTTTTCAGGAAACCTAAGACTGCTTTTAGTTCGTCGACCCATTGTTTCTCCGTTTTTTTATTTTTTTTTTTTTTGGAATCCATCTTATTTATCTTTTTGATTATTTATAAAAATTCGAATAATAAATCATTTAAAAGTTATGCCTTGACAAAATATATGATAATTTCATGCTATTATTTTTATTAACATGAATCCATCTTGTTTATCTTAATAATCGGTAGTATTCACAGGTTTTCGATAACAAATCAT
>NC_051847.1:200248238-200251398 GCF_002237135.1 Teleopsis dalmanni | reverse complement strand
TGCTGTGATTGTTTCATCAAGGTCTTCTATTTTTTGTAATTCTAATCTGATGATCATCTATTATGATGACTAATACTATACACAGAAATATTGCTATCAACAACAATGTTTTCAAATGTGAATAGTGTTTCAAATTAAAAAAAATTTAACGTTCAATTTGAAGCATCGAATTCCAAACTTAAATCATTATCCAAGCAAACCCATTATTCTCGTCAAACCCCATTTGGTTTAACTATTTTAGAGTATTATGCAAATCCAACGGGAGGGATTTCAGATTACAAACTTTGATCTGAAATCCCTCCAGACTCCCTTTGTTCATGAAACTATAGCTATCATATTTATCTGTAGTTTTATTAGAGACATTCTACTGAAAATATATTAGGGACAACTGCTAAACTAGCTGTTTAATCATATGTTGATGTGATGGACTATTTTATAAGTTCATCAACTATTTATTGAGATATTCCATTATTCTTGCCAGTCATTTTCTATTCTTCATCCCTCTGTTTTTCTAAGCTCAGCGTACAGGCTATGATTATGTTCTTTGACGAGTATCCTTTGCAGATCTGTACTATATTCGCAAGACATTTGCCTCTCATATTGATGAGATCACATGAACTTCCCGGAGTATCCCGGAGTATTCCTATATACTCATATAGTTATTGCAATTTTAAAAAAAAATTTCAAATATCAGATTCTAATTTAGTTAGAATATGTGAAAGCCAAAAGTTGCAAAAAAAGTTTTTTTTTCCTTAGTTCTTTCATTAATTCTTTATACTGATTAAATAAAATTTGAATTTATTAATTTAAATTTATTGAATATTTTAATCAAGCAAATCTTTTTTCACCTGAAAAACTGGTTTTGAAACGATGACAATAGTAAGGGATGAATCAGTAATTATAGCCTAACTATAAGAGCTGCGACTGTAGATGGTTGAGGTTATTTCACTCTGAAGAATTAGTTTTTATATAACGACAACAGTATAAGATAAATCTGAAGTGTTTTTCTAATTATAAGAACTATGTCTGTAGTCCAAGATGGTTGAGGTTTTTTCTAATCTGAAGAACTGGTTTTGAAACGATGATAGTAGTTGGGGATGAATCAGTAATTATAGCCTAACTATAAGAGCTGCGACTGTAGATGGTTGAGGTTTCTTGATTCTGAAGAACAAGTTTTATAGCGATGTTGAAAACCAAGTTGTAATGATTAGTTGAGAGACATGGACCTAAGAGATGTAGGTGTAGCTTTATTAAAATCAAAACAAACAAACGAAACGTATTTTATTTTTCCTCTTAACTAATTTGAACAACAATTTTATATCTTTTAGGAAAAATATATTTTTCTTTTAAGAAAAAATCTTGAACTTGATAAAAACCATGAACTGATGTAAACTATTGACTTTCCAGCCACAGATATAATATATAAACTCATATAGTCAATGCGGAAACGCTTCACGTTGAATGGCAATAAAAATGGTGTAGATTCACGTGTCTTTCTAAACTATTTGGATGATGCTTCTTTGTTATCTCAAAAATTATTCGCTCTTAGTTCGTTTCCAAGCAAAAACTTATATTTATATCCAAACAATATTTTCTTTTTGTTTAATATAACTTTTTTATAATATTCGTTTATTTATACAAACGACAAGAGATTTTGGCTCAGATCCAAACTAAAATTTTCACAAAACATTTTTCAACTGGAATTATTGAATTATTTTTAAAAAAATTTAAAAAAATTAAATTTTATTTTCAAAAAAAAAAAATATAAACGAAATTGTATGCAAATTTTAATTATAAACTTTAACCGGAAGATCATAAGTTAAAGTGATTTTCTTTTTTTATTCCATTTAAATATTTTTATATCGCATTTTGTAAGAGTTGTACTTATGGGAGTTAATTAGTTATTAAACTTTAGCTAAGTTTTATTGCTTTACTGAACTTTATCTACTACATTCATTTATTGTACATAACTTTAAATAGATTTATATATATATCTAGTATAATAACTGTATTTAAATTATGTATTTCACACACAATATGTAAAAGGGTATATTAAGTTTGTGACAATGTTCACCACACAGTGAAAGAAGATATCGGGTTAAAGTACCATAGATTTCCTATTGGCAATAGTTAAGACAATCGACTTTCACAAGCCTCTCTTGAAGCGAATTTTTCACCATAAAATCGTCCATTGTTCGCCATGGACAGGAACAGATGGTTATCATTTGGTGGCAAGTCTGGACTATAAGGTGGATGCATAAGAACTTTCCAACCAAGATTCTGAAGCTTTTGGCGAGTCCTTGTCGATGACTTGCGTCTCCTTTTGCCAAAAGCTGGCCATTTCTTAGCGATTCCTTCCTTTAGACGGTCCAATTGTTAAGAGTATGGTTTCGTGTTAAGAGTATTGCCATAGGGCAGCAGCTCATAGTAAGCAGATGATTCTCTGCCAATTCTACCAAACACACACAAAAGTCTTACTAGGGTCAATCCTAGCTTGGCCACCGTTTTAGCCGGCTTACCACGATTCGACAATCACCAACCGCTTCAGAAATGGGTTTATTCCGTCGACTAAAAGTGTATTTTACAAGATGAATTCCATTAAACTTTTTTTTATATAAATATTACTTGTTGGAGTCGTGACTAATATTTTTATTTAACAAACTATTTTATTTTTTATATATAGTATTATCGAATCATTCATACGTATATAAGTAAATTATTTGAATCTAAATTCAGATAGATTTTGTGCGAATTTGAAGCGTATACTTATTAATCATTTAATTAACATGTATTTTCAGTTCTATACAATTTGCAACTATACAATGAAATTTAGTATTAATAAACTAAAATTTACACTTTTTAATAATTAATTAATTAATTATTTTAATTTATACATTCTTTATCTTTGCGAAATTATCTCAAATGCCGTTCACCTTTAGTAATAAATATTTTCAATGAGTCTTGGTCTATGTTTTCATGAAATGCATTCGACCACGAACGATTTATTTACAATTATTTATTTGTTTATAAATATTTTTATATATTTATTATATATATTTTTATATATTTATTATATATATTTTTTTTGCGTTTCTGCTATTTTATTTTTTTTTTTACTTTCCCAATATCTTTCTTATCACTTACAAAGGCCATAAACATG
>NC_051847.1:200232958-200248138 GCF_002237135.1 Teleopsis dalmanni | reverse complement strand
AGCCTAGTTCTTGCCTAGATACCTCTGATTTGCTTCTGTGAAAAGACACATATTGAGAAATAATTTATCATTTATTTTAGTATTCATAAATATATATAAATTTTTTACTTACACTGTTCACTGTTCCATTCTGACATTAAAAATAAAATACTCGTGTAAATAGAAAATAAAAAGTACTAAAAACTGATAGAAGAAAAATATTGTGCGTGGATTGGTTCTATTACCTTTTTCAGAATTTCAGAAAAGAAATGAATGAGAAAAATTTTAATTCATTAAATGCAGTAAACTGTGCGAAAACTGTTATAAAAACTAATTTTAATGCTCAATTTTACTCAAGTGTGACATAGGCTAGTAAGTTTCTTCAACAGTTCTAGCTGATGAAACTACTGACTCTATTTTGTTTATTAAATAATTTAAATTAAATGCTTTGATAAACTTAATTTTTACAGACAAAAAATGTTAAAATAAAAAATTTCAAAAAATCTGATAAACAAATGAATTATTAACTTTAATTTAAGCACCAACACAACTACAACAACAAAATGCATTTTACGACGGCATGTAAGCAAGCAAGCAAGAATAAAATTTTAAAATCTTAATACAAGTTGGATGAAAGGACGGAATAGAAGGAAAAATATTTAAACGTTGTTTAAACCTTTATCAACAGTTTGTCAACAAAAACAACAACAACCATAACAATAATAAGAGCATTGGTTTTGCTGCATAAAACGACTATAATGACCAGAACGAATGTTGTTGTTGGTTTTTATTCATTATTCTTTTTGTGTTTTTGTTTGTTATAATTTATACAGTAAAAGAAAAGAAGTCACCAGAAAAGCAGGCAACAGCAAAAGCAACAGTAACAATAACAATAACAACAATTAAGAAAAATATGATGGCAGCAGCATAAAGAACAACTACAATTTTTGTTTGTGGTGTTGATGTTAGCTGTTGCTGTTGCTTTTGTAGTATTTTGAATTTGTAAATCTTTTTTTACCTCTTTTTCCAAGAATGACGACTGACGACTAACTATACACACCACGGCAAATGCGACGATAGTTCGTCTATAGCAACATCAACAAAACACATACAGTGTTTGTATATACAGTATGGAGAATGAAATGAAAATTATGATACGTACGTACACACGTGCATACATAACAAAAAACAGGCAGACAGTCAACAGAAAGCAAGTGGAAACAAATCGTGTTAATGTTGATAGAATTAATGTAAAATTCTTAATAATATAAACAAAACTAAAAGTATATGGCAATGCTTAATACTACAATTTGAGAGAAAAAAAAAACTTCTATTGTATTTTGTATTTCACTAAAAAAAAAAAAACAAAAACTTTATAAGAAACTTTATGAAAGGTTTGTGAAATAAATTATGGATAAACAAAAGGGTTAGTTTTAAATTCTTCGCAGATTAGTTTTGTTGTAAATTAAAGAAAAAAAAACAAATTTTTATTATAACAAATAATGATTTTAAAATCATTATTATTTTATTAGCAAGATTAAAAATTTTACTAACTTCATTTTATAGTGAAACTTGGAATCCTCTTATGTTGTTACGTTTTCCTTAATTGTAAAAAAAAATTTGTAAGAAGCTTTTTGAAAGGATTGTACAATTGATGTACACAATGGACAGTACTTGACAACATTCTGGGGAATATTTCCTAAATTATTATAAATATTTTATACATATTTATATTTGTTCACAAATATTGGACTGTTTTTCGTAGTTTAAAAATTCAAACAATTTTTATTAAAAATTTTAACAAAATTTATTAAAAATTTTAACAAAAAAAATTTTTAAAATTTTAACAAAATTTATTAAAAATTTTAACAAAATTTATTAAAAATTTTAACAAAATTTATTAAAAATTTTAACAAAATTTATTAAAAATTTTAATAAAAATGTTGTTTACTAAAAAAATATTGTTTATATTTAAAAATATTTTGTTTCTTTATAGAACCTATCACATGTATTATATTAAAAGAATCACATTCATTATTAAAACAATTAGGAAACATAAGCAACAACCTCAACATTTATAACTAAAGTAGTAGTCAGATAATAAAAATGTCCTCGAACTAACCAACCAACCAGGTTCAAATTTTTGGAAGATGTTTTTGTTTTAATAATTTTTTTTTATTTTAATAGTTTCTTTTACCTTAAATGTTTTTTTATCTTATAAGTTCTATTTTTATTTTAATAACTTTGTGTTGTCTTAATATTTTTTATTTTAACAATTTTTTGTATCTTAATAGTTTTTATTTTAATAATTTTTTTTTTTAATGATTTTATTCTATTTTAATCATTTTTATTTTAATAGTTATAATTTCTTAATCTCTATTTTAACAATTTTTATTTCATAAGATTTATTTTAATTATGTTTTCTTAATTTTAATTTTAATAATTTTATTTTTTATCTTAATAGCTTTTGTTTTAATGATTTTTTTTTATCTTAAAAATTTATTTTTAAATGATTTTTTTATCTTAGTTTTTATATTATTGATTTTAATTTTCTTTTTTATCTTAAGTTTTTTTTTAATATTTTTATTATTTTTTTATATTTATTTTTTATTTTTAATCCCTATTTCAATAATTTGTTTATTTTAATAATTTTTATGTCAATATAAAAATATTTAAAAATAAAATAAAAATATTTTTATAAATATAAAATTTCTTTTTTTTATTAATTTATATGTTAATAAATTTTATTTCAATAATTCTTATTATAATAATTTATAAGAATCACTATTCGACAAATCCATAATAAGCATAGTAAGCATTAGAATATATTGACAGGATAATTTTTCAATTTCCTAAACAGATGAACTCAAAAGAATGAAAATAAATTCCCGCACACAAATTGAAAACGAAAGCAGTATGCATTCTGCGCAATAAAACCTTCTATCTCCCTCACACAGCAACATGTGAAATTATAAGGGAAAATCTGTATTATAACAAAAGCAACAACAAATGTCTGTTCCAGTCGCTATCAATGATTTATAGCTCGTGAAGATATTAAAAATTCTAAGTCATTACTACCCACCGATATTGTTTTCAAAACATATACATATTTACTTGATCAAATAATAAATACTGCGTAATAACATCAAAAAGTAAGTTTTTTAAGGTGCAATATTTTTTTAAAATAATATTAAATATTGAAAAATGATTTAATTTAAATAACTATAATATATGCAAGAAACTGTTCTCTAATATATTTTAAGTAATTAGAAAATGTTCTTGTAAAATACATAGTCTCATTTAGAGCAAATAATTAATGATCTTATAAGTATCTCACATTTTTCAAAATATTATTCTCAAAAATATAAATAACCACAAATAGAAGTTAACATTTTTAATAAGTTCTAATCTATCTAGTCTTATCAAAATGCCAATAGTAGTTAAATATAAATGCAAAAACATTAGCAAAATGTGTCCTTGAATGTAATTAACTTTGCCTTTTTCATTTTCACTTATTACCGCCACTGTGCAGGCATGCAACAGGATGAGAAATAATAAAAATAAAATTCCTTCTTTTTCTCTGTGTGCTGCCGCCTCCACTTATTTTGCCTCTTTTTCTTTTTGTTAAATATATTGTTTTTTATTTTACTTTAGCAGCTATTTACCTCACAAATACATACAATGCTTCTTCTGCTTATGTTTGCACCGCTGGTTTATTTTTAAGCACCGATTTTTTTCTCTTGCTTTTTCTTTATATGTAACTGCACTAATATTTTAACACAAAAACTTTGAAATCAAGTTGCACAAACATTTAATGTAAAATATTATTTTAAATGCTTTGTAAAACACTTCCGCGGAACTACTTTATTATAAACTTTAACATCTGAATCCAAGGACTCAAAAATTTTAATAAATTTTATATAAAACTTGCAAATCTACCGACGGCACAACTCACGCTCTTTTGCTGAGTCAAACAGAATGAATAAAAACCTACGACTGTGGTCACGCAACCAACACAAAAAGCGAATAATGACAAGTTGATGGAGTGGAATGTATTTAAAATGTGGAAGCCGATTCAACAGGGTTGCATTCAAATATAAGAAGAGTATAAAGAAAGCACCAAACACTTTTTCCGAAAACAAGATTACATGCTAAGTACAACAACTATTTCAAATAATAAAAAATTGTTGAGTAATATTTATAATAAATTAGTAAAGTAATAGTAAAATTCAATTAACTATTCCTTTTGTTATGTTTTCTACTACATGTTGAAATTTTACTGGCGGTATCTTTGTTAAAAAGAAAAAAAATTATTTTGGAAAATAATTTCAGATATTAGATAAGTACTATATTTGCTTAATTTTGCATATGTAACATGTTACAATTAAATTTTTTAATTAAATTACTAAGGCACTTTAACATAGTATTTACAAAACACAACTACTTATCATTGTATTTTTACTTACCCAAGTACGTAATACCTAAATAATAGTGAAACTAATATATAGTCTTATACTAAAATTCAAATAATTTTTTATTATTTTTTTATTGCAAGTACTTATTCTAATAGACCATCTATTTAGCATAAGTTAATCATTTTTCTGAAGATTCAAATGAGAAAATATTTCAAACTTGTGATGATAATTCGTTATATTTTTTTAATACATTGATTTTAAATAAAACGTTAAATAATATTTTCTAGCAAACTTACACTGTGCACTTAAAAGAACTAATTTTTAAGATCCTGTTAATCCTGCGTCTACAAAGGCTAGACTTATACTATGATCCCACTGTAGCTAAGTCAATTTATGTTAATCAAATTAAGATTTGGTCGTTTCGATTGGTATAAGTTGATTTATGTGTCAAAAAGTTCTAGGAGAGTCTCTTTCTGTTTACATTTTAATTGTTGGCAGATATATTGTAGTCTTATTTACATTTTGACAAATTCCCTTTTAAGAAATATATTTTCAAAGTTGCATTCGAAATATTTGGGTTAAACGCCGATTAAATTTTAATTTGCAGACTAAATTAAAAAAAAATAAGTGGACTCACAAAAACTCGCAAATCAAAAGTAAAATAACTAAAATATCAGTAAGCGTATAAATACGTTATACAAATTTAAGCGGTCTATGAGTTTTTCTTAGTATCCTTAATATCAATTTACATTCGAACATAAAGATCTTGCCAAAGTATACGTTCAGTAAAATCGCCAATTCATACTATCGTTTAAAAATTTTATTTAGTTTTACTAGGCGTTTACACTGATCCAACTTTGGCAAGATTTATACATATTTTCGAATTTTGGCTGTGAACAAAAAATTATATGTGTTACTGAATGCGAAAATCTTGCCAGAGGCTAGTCAATGTAAATGGTGGGTTATGTTGTATACACCTTTTGAAAAACCAGTCACCATTGTGCTATACGATTACCAACTAAAAATAGCACAATCGAAAGATTATATGGTGAGTCATGAGCAAGCGTGTGAATAATTCTTACAGACTTTTATTGTGCGGTATTGAGCGCAAGAGCCTGCTGGACATAAAAACATTGAGTTTCTCGAAATGTTTGAAAAGTAACAAGTTAATATATTTATTATTTTGATTTAAAAATAGAATATCAAATTAAAGTTAGATCTGCAGCTAAATACAGCACACATAACTTCTGCCACAACCTATGTTAAACATTTTAGTAATTAGACAAGAGTAATAGTAATTTGTAATCAGAGTAATTAGAAATAAATTCCAGATATATATATATATATGTATATATATAAGTAAAAAATCGAAATATTCCAAAATATACAAAAAAGTGACAAGATTAATGATATGAAGAATTTAAATACCAAAATTATTTTGTAGGTTAGAATACGTAACTAATATAAAATAATTAAAGCTAATGAAATAATAATTTTAATGAAGTAAACCAGCATAGTAACAGTTATTAGAATTAGGTACAATTCTACAATATAAATTTAGTCATCTTTCGATATTGCTCACTGAAGTAATACTTAAAATTTTTAATTATTTCATTTTAGAGTCAAATCAACACTTAAGTGTGCATTGTAGAATGGGTCCTTAAAGTCTAGCATTACTATTTTTAGCATTTTTACACCATACCGTTAAACATATAGTTAATAGTTATCTGCCCCATCCAGAGAAGTCTGGTAATAGGAATGAAGTAGGAATAGGTTTATTGCGTATGAATACTCATATAATGCATCCATAATCTGTAAAAAATCTATTATGATACATTTTTTAAATGGGTCCACTCTACTCATGGATTATAGATTAGCATTTGAATGTATAGATATTGAGATAATAATTATTAAAAGAGGTGATTTTTTAATTAAACGTTATTAATCATTTTAAAAATTTTATTAGTTTAAATACAAAGAAAAACTTCAATAGAACAATATTAACTGAAATAAATTTTATTTTAAAACTATTTATAATGAAGTACACCTTAGTTATTGATGTTTGTATATATTTTACTTAACAAATTTTTTGTTAGTAAACATTTTGTTTGTATCATATGATATGATAATAATTTTCTCAGAACCATTAAATTAAACTGTAAGACCCTTCGACTACATTTGAAGAGCAATAAAATATATCAATAAACGATTGATAAGGCATTTGAATTTATTTTTTCAAAGAGCTGCATTATACTTTAAATTGTTAAAACAAATGATAAACATATTAACATGTTTATTTATATACATTAGATTTGGATAGATATACAGGTATAAACTGAGTTAAAATTAACCTTTTCTAATAATCTCAAATTGAGAATAACTGCGGAAAAATTAAAATAATATATAAATATTGATATTAGATGTTTATGTTTAACGTTCGGGAATTGTAGTAAATTGTTGTTATTTTAAATTATGATAACGAAAAATCCCCTAATGAGCATTAATACATTATATTGCATTTTCCTTTGAGTTTTTAAATACTAGAACACAATTCAGAATTCAAAAATAATTCAAAGTAAAGTTATAAATTCGTTTGGTAAATTTAAGAATTATAAATCCATATAAATATAAATTAGTATAATAATACAGTTAAAATTACTTAGTATTTGATTCAAACGACACTCTTCTTCATCTTTTCGTTGAAGTCTATTTCTTTCAATATATTTCGTTAAATTTGGATGTATATCTCTGATTTGAAAAATTGTAACAATATTACCTGAGTAAAATATATTAATAATAAGTTTATTGAAATATATATTTATATATATTTACACTTAATAGCCGTTATTAGTAGTATATATAGAATCGAATATTATGTATCAATGCAATGTTCAGAAAATTATATATACTTTCTAATAACTGATATTATCTACTTATAATTTAATTTTCAAATAATTTAATTTATATAGTTATCTATATATATATGATCGAAAGCTGAGCTTTTATTAAATAAAAATCATGCTGTTGGTAACCATATCCTATACGTTCTACTCAACAGCATTGCCAGCTAAAACATGTTTGTAATAATATTTACGTTATATTTGAATATGCTTTGCATTTATATGGCGACTTTAAAGTCGTTTGAATTTAATTCAGTCCAAAACAATATTTGTATTTCCAGTACTTCCAGCGTTTTCACTTTTTTATATTGTTTCCGCATCAAAACAAAAAACAGCTGATGAAATTGTATCGTGACTTGAAATGAATAGAAAATGAAAATAAGTTCTGCTTTGAAGAAGACAGATGGCATTTTTAATAACACAAACGACATTGTTATTGGAATAACTGAATTGTCTAATAATCGATTAAATAAAAGTCATATAATAATAAAAGAGCTGTTAGAGAATGCAATTGTCATTCAAATATTCGCATAATATCAGCACCAAATTGAAATTAGAAATGTTGATGGAATCTGAACCAGTGTTTAGCACCCATAGTCTACGTACATGTGAAGTTGTACAATAACCTAACAAAAAGGTAACCAATGTAGTGAGAGAATTCTCTAAAGAATATTAACAACGACTTTCATGTCATGGTAATGTTGAAGTTTCTAACTCTAGATAAATTTTTAACGGTTATGACTTAACGAACAACTACGTCAGATCGTATGAGAGTATTAACAAGGAGAGTATAACCAGTTATAATTGAGATCTTAGAATAGATCGGGTCAAAAAATACATAAGGGATAGAGCTTTGAAGCTAAATGCGAAAACCGACAGGCTACCTTATTTAGCACGATCTAATCTCAAAGTAATCACTAACCGTACAGGGCGGTACGCAGATCTTAGATCAGTCATTAAATAAGTGGGACTCTGCAGAAACCCACCAGCTATTAAAGAGTAAAAGTGCCCAGATGCACTAACTCGGAAAAAGCTTAACATTACTTCTTATATATATAGCCCAAAGAGGTTTAAAGGAATTACAAATACGTATTTATGCACCCGAATATAAATTAAATAATGTGTAAGTAAGAAGTAAAGGGATTCTTTCGAATGGATGAGATTCCCAACAGTGACTATACCAATTGTAATTGTAAAATGAATCTATTCATTTTTATAAATCCCTACAACAAAATAATTGACAGTCTAGATTTCATTTGTTTCGATCAGGATATAGTTATAAGGATCTCAATGTATTGACGACCCAACTAAAATATTAATTCCTAAAAGGCATTTAACTATATGTGAACTTATAGATATCGTGACGTTCGAAATGGTTTTCGATACGAAAATACTGTTAAGTTCTTAAGCTCTACTGGGATTAAAATATGCTAATACTAGTGACATTACAGTTTATAAGAATAAAATTTAATATTGCAACAATTTTTATTTTATTTTATTTTAAATTCATAAATTAATTTATACAATTTTCTTAAAATTAAATTTAATAGACACACAGTTCAGCTTAAAAGTTTTTTTTTTAAAGTTAACAGTTATTCAATTAAAAAACTTTAAATAAATTCTTCAAGAAATAAAACGTATACTTTTAATATTATAATATAAAACGTAATATACAAATATTTAAAAAATATTATTGTCCTTTGTGCTTATATAAATAAACAATTTCTTTTCAAAGGAAAAACAAAATTAAAAAAATCGTTAAAAAATAGGTGAAATTTAACGATTTAATAATTTTGCGTTTTTTTTTTTACATCAAAATTCTTCGCAAAAGCGTATAAGCGCAATATTTATATACAATTTTATTATATAAAAAATAAAAGAATTTTATAAAATTTAATTTCCTAATTTTTTAATTAACTGAAGTTTATTTTTTGTTTCTATTTTTGAATTTACTATTAAAATTAAATTATTAACATTTTTAAACTAAATAAATTTACATGATTTTCATTAATTTAGTAAAATGAAATCATAAGATAATAAAAAAAATAAGAACATTTAAAAAAAAATCTGTAGTAATTTTTCAATTTTAACAATTCTATGACTCTAAACAGACAACACATAATATAGTAATCTAAATATAAGCCTAATATATATATTTTAAAAGCTTATAGACTTTTTACTACCGAAATTCAGTTTCTACCGCGTTTCAAATGAAATAATTCTCTAAGCAGTTCTTTGATTAAATCGTATGTAGAGAAACTAATACCAACAGCTATTGGTCCTTTAATCCAATTCATACTGAGTCCTTTATAAAAACCGCTTTTAATACCTTCCTCTCTGCAAAATATTCAAAATATTCCATTAATTCAATTGTTAACTTTGAGAAATTTTTAGAAACATATAAAGTAAAGCCATAAAGCACTGATTAACAATAACAACAAATATACTTAGACCGATTTCACAGTCGTGACTTAAGTCTCAAAACTGTGAAATTGTCGGTCTATTGGAAGTTGTCGGTCTAGAGTTACTTTAATAGTTAGTGGGTTTCTTACCTGTAAATTTTTTTCAAAGTCGAGTATATGGTGGGATAATTATTATTGCCATTTCTATTAACACGCATAGTTTGCATACGTCTGCGCACAATATCCAGTGGATAGCTAGCCGTTTGACCAGCAGCACCCGCTGCTGCACCAAACGCCAGTGAGCTTAGAGTATTTGGTTTACTATTGCCAGTTATTTCTGTTATAAAAAATTTTATTAACATTAAATTTTATTAAATAATATATATGTATATTCATTTCACTATACCATAATATTCTCGTTTTAGTGTCTCATATGTGAAGAATGATGTGCCTGCATATGGTATGACGCCTAATATAGTTGCCCAATAACCTCTGTATAATGTACGTGGACCTTCTTCTATCCAAATTTTTACGAATACTTGTCGTAATGTTCTATAAAAAAACAAAAATTTAAAAATTATTAATTTTTATTTACAGATGATCTAACTTACATACCTATATCCAGTATATTTATCTGTCACTGCCATACGTGCTCGCGCTAAATCGAGTGGATAAGTTAAAGATTGAGATGTAATGCCTGCTAATGAACCTGCTACGAATCTTCGACCTTTTGTGCTAAAAAAAAAATAAAAAAATAATTCTTTTAAATTTTTTTTATAATGATTATAACTATCTTTGGACTTTCCCGGAGCTCTACTACTTTTTATAGTAACTTGTTAAGAATTATATGTTTCTCAAATTACAATAATATATCATTTAAGAACTATAACTTTTAAAGATCCATAATATGAAATAAAAGCGAATGGTTAAGTTTATTTATTATTTTAAGTGCTTAATAACAAAAATTGTTTTATATGATAATATATATCCTATATATATAAATGTGTAATAAATATCCCCATGGTTGAATATTGGCCTAAACATAAAAAGTGGACAGCAGGACTATATGCTATAGCCCGCTGGGCTTGTGTAGTTCCTTTGTAAGATGCAAAACGGCACTTGATCGTCGAAACTTAAGAGTGGATCTGGGACGTAGAACCAGCCGTTCTTGGAACAGGGACCACATCGTCAATATTTACAAATATTTCCGGGATTTAATACCTTTTTATTTTACTCGCTCCCGATTTCTACTACTAGCCACTCTAATACCTCACCTCAGATCCCCACAAAAACCAGTTGACTGTTAATATTACAAACTTAATGTGGGCCCACTCGTTAGGTTGCAACAAATTATAAAGTGGATTAATATTATTAAAGAACGGATAACGCTACAATGAGGCATATAAAATCTATATGGAGAGAGTCTTCTCAGTTAAATTACAGAAATAAATTCTGTTGACAAACCTAATAATGTCTCTTTGTTCTAGGCTCTAGATCTTCTTTAATTCAAAAGAGGGTACTGGACTCGTTTTTTGGCAAATCACACGACACGAGTAGGTAAGATTAGCGAAGGTCCCAGACTGTATCAAACACAATCTGCAGGAGTCGAAGTCCCGAAGTTTCAATAGTAGTTAGGTAGTAGTTAACAGGAGCATCGTCAGTTAAGAACCACTGATTCTTTTAAGTTTAATTTATTTAGACTGAGAAACTTCTCATTTGTGGTGTTGACTGGAAAAAGTCTTGTTTGTTCTTTTGGGGTCGGCAAGCATGATATACATATATATATACCATATATATCAATTTGCTCTATATTAAATTAAGTTCTACATAATGTGACAAGTAGATATTTGGTAGATCAATTATTTGTCTGGAAAAGCGGAACGTCTAATTTGCATTGAGAGAGACTCGCAAATCTAACAGAAAAGGTTATATGAATTTATTCGGCATGCATAAACCAAGAATATGTGATATTTTCATACTGTAGTTTATCTAAATTTCTTGACAGCATCACCTACATTTTGATAGCTTAAATTTATAGTTTTCATATTATATCTAAGAATATATGGAAACAAAACTTATAAAAAGTTCTACTGGTAGCGAAAAGTACCTATCTTTAAAATTTACTTGGAACAATTACTTGTATGAGTTTGCTTAGTCCATTAGTATATTTATCTATGATAGTAATATATATCTTTAAGTTATTTTTATTATATTAGACAAATTTAAACCTATTCTCATAATATTCATACAAATTTATATGCTTTTCAGTTAACCTCAGTTTTTGGTTATTGACATTATTCTGAAACTTTTCAAGACGATCAGCAGTATATATGTTTATTTGTACTATATATCTTTTATCTTACTTACTCTGTGCCATCTTTATCCACCATAAGAATTTTTCTCCACTGTTCATGTGAACTAAATTGTATGGCAGCGTAAGGCACAATACGCGCCATGGTTGCAGAATTTCCACGCCATAACGCCAATAGGCCCTCTTTGGCATAAGTTTGTTTAAGGAAATCAAGAGCGGCTCTAAATGAATATGGTACATCTTTGCTAGAATATTATATTTAATATTGGTAATATTAGTTTAGTGCAGTTTATTTAAAATATTTCAATCTACCTTATTTGAAAATTTATTTTCGTTCGATCCAACGGCGCAATAGTTGTCTTTGCGATAGCTCCAGCTGCAGCACCTGCTAATAGACTGATAAGGACGGCATCAAAATTTGTAGTGCCTTAAAGGGAATACAAATATACAAATATAATGTTAATTCGATGCAGTGATATATATATATAGTATCCATTAAAAAATATAATAAGTAATGTTTTTAAAGATCACTGCAGTATCAGGAAATGGAAAGAATATGTTTTGGTCTGTACATATAAAAGTTGCATAAAAGAAAATATACCTAAGTGAAGATCATATTTTGGGTAAAGATATAAAACTCGGTAAAGCAGATAAAATATTACAATGTGTCGAGGAAATCCGACTCCTAATTCGTTAAAAGGGCACAAAAGATCTTGGGGCAAAATCCTCCAACTTAATAATATTTTAAATAAGAGAGGAACATTAACAATCAACAAATAAATTTCTGTCATGATTTAGGTTAATAGTTATAAGGAAAGCCCAAAGATATTTTTATAGCTTGATATTGACAGTATTTACATTTATAGTATGTCTTACTAATGCCTAATAAAATATATTAAAGACAAATGGAGTAATATTATAGTTTGAGTAGGTTGTTTAGGTAACAACCCTAATCAAGGTTAGCTTTTATCTTAACATAGAGCATTTAAAGATGAATTCTAGTCATGTAAATCGAAGCAATGAAAAAAAAAAACAGATGAATGGTGAGATATTGATTTAACCATATAATGATGTTCAGGAAACTTGTTAATAAGGTACATTAGGCATAATTAAGAAAGTGCTCTTCTATTGTAATACCTTCTTCATAGCAGATGTTGCCACAAAGATTACTCCTGAGATTATATCAAAGAAATTAATTTAAGGTCAATTGCTATTTGTCATAATTATTAAACGTTACTAGTACTATTAAGTACTATTTTTTTGACACAAGTATCAATATAACAGAATTAAATAATAATAAACTACATACAGAAGGCAAAAGTTGTGAAATTAAACTGGAATTTGCTTGTCATAATCAGCTTAATTATATATGTCAGAAATTATATATAGTAATTATATATAGAAATTAAAATATAGTAGAACACAACAATGTTTGGTAGTCTTTATATATACATTAATTTCTTACCTTCATCGAAATCTTTAGAGAGTTTGAAAAAAAGGTTCATCCTTATATCGTAAATTTTGCTATATGTTCTTCACTAAAATTTAAAGTGTTAGAAAAATGGTAATAAATAAGCTGAAGCTATTCCGGTATTTTTTTATCAAGTTAAGTGCACAATAAAATTTTTATGTATAACTCTTGAGAATAGGTATTGTGTAATCGGTTAGTTAAGCATGTTTAACTTAAGTCGCTTAGCAAAAGAACGCGGCAGATAAATTGAAGAAAGTGTCCTTTGGCGAAGTTTGCATAATAAGCCTGGAATATATATAAGCGATCTTTTCTTTTTTTCGATCTTTTCATTTTTTCTTCAGATTCATTTAGTGATTTGAAACTTCAGAAGATTTGTACGGTTCTTTTGTTTTACTAACTTGCTTTATTGAGCAGTAACGGACTTATCCATCTTGTGACCTCTTATAATATATAAAACACTACAAAACTGTCGAAAGTATTTGCGTTAACAAGAAGCCTAATGAGACAAATAGATGATGTGTATCAAACTGTTTTCCTTGGGTTTTTTATTGCTACTACATTGTAGTATCCATTAATATAAGTTAACGTCTCATAGATATTTGTTAATATATGTCTCGATCATAAGGAGTTGGTTGCCCCCTTTTTCAAGGAAAGAACAAGCAAATACACTGAACAGATTATAACAATAAAACTATTATAATATACTATAATAGACTTTTTTATATTATTCTATTCTACACTACACTATCATACAGCATACCAAGTAATAAATCATTATCATCGGAGCAAATAGAGAAGAAAAATGAGGAGGCAGAGAAGGAAGAAAATGAAGAAAAGATAAAAACCATATAGCTCTGAGATAGACGCACAAAGTTGAATATGTATATAGTTTAAGAGCGAAAATTTGTTAGGTAAGGTTATGTTAGGGTGTCAGTCTTGTACCCAAGAAAGTCTACTTGAGCTCAAATGGCTCGTTGTGGTACCACAGGATTGGCGTCTGTTCATACATAGACTAAAGGTCAGCATACGACCAACGGCGAAAGGCAACGACTCCCACATTAGGTAAAAATAACCCAACCTGACAGTTCTATGAACTTCGCTAAGTGCCCTCCTCTCATTAAGTAAAGATGAACCACCTGACAGTTTTATGAATTTTGCTAAGTTCCCTCCACGATTAAGTGAAGATGAACCAACCTTACAGATCTATGAACTGGACTAAGTCCCCAATTTTACAGGATGACAGTTCGGTCAGGTTGGTAAGAAAAAGGACCCTGAACATTTTAAATATTCTCCTAGCTATAGATTAGCACTGACACATGAGATAGAGCACAGTTTCTTCCTCATCCTCAAAACCATAACCACGACAAAAGTCATTATTGGGCAAACCCAGTATGATAGCATGCCTACCTATTATGCAGTGGCCCGTCAGCACCGATATCCTAGTGCTGAGAAAATATTTGATATAAATAGAAGATTCTTTAATCCGAATAGAATGAATGTTTACTTTCTCTGATAAAATAGTTTTTTCTTTACAGAAAATTAATGTACTGACCTTTTTTACTGGTTTGGCCTGTAAGGTTTTCGGTAGTTGTTGTTGTTGTAGTTGTAATTGGAGTTGCAGTTACTGTTGTTGCAGTTGCTGTGTTTAGTGACGCTGTGGTATTACTAAATGAAGCAGGTAAGGATGCGGCTGTTGCTGCTA
>NC_051847.1:200227569-200232858 GCF_002237135.1 Teleopsis dalmanni | reverse complement strand
AAAATGTTTTTCCAAAAAGCTGCAAAATTTGTTGTTTTTAAATAAACAAAAAGTTTCTAGAACATATCTTTTTTTCGTAAATAAATTTATTTGTTTTAAGTGTTTTCGTTTGTCTTCTATTTTCACATTTCTTATATTCTATTTGTGACTTATTATGTTTAATTTTAGATCTTGTGATGTGTTTGACCAAGTTAAGTGGGTGTTTTAATAGGGCTCTTTACATTTATGACAATTTGATTCGAATTTAAATATCTAAAATTAAAACACATTAATAATTTGATCCAAATAATTTGATTTATCAATAAACTCTACTCATAGTAAAGAGAGTAATTTTGATGTCATATGAGATGGAATATGATTCCTGTATTAACTCCGATAACAGTTAATTAATAACATAATTTATAACAGTTTCCAAGCCGAAGTCTTTGTAATTAAAAAAGCTGGCTGACTGATTTCATAATAGAATCTACAAAGGAATATGCTGTGGTCTCCTAAGAAGTTAGATTTGCAGTACCTCCACTACTCTGCACCAGCTTAACTACCCAACAAGCAGTTAAAGACAATTGAAATCAAAGAGTAAACTGGGCTGATTTCACTAGTATCGGTTTCAAAATAAAATATGGAAAAACAAAGAAATAAAATTTTGTTGGTTCCCCTACTGAGAGTACATTAAGTACCACGGCTATTCATTTTGAAAAGGGTTTCGATATGTATTCAAAACATTTTTCGAAGATTAGCCGCACATGTATGTGTGCAAAAAATCCATGTGACCATACAACAATCTATAAAAGTCAAAGATCGTCCAAGATAGAGCTAAATTTATCATAATATTTGATAGATCTTATGGATTCTCTAATATCCGGAGGAAAAGAATGATATTAAATTCCTAAATAACTCTGCAATAAACAATTAAAATATTGGTGTCTAAGTTGAGGAACACCAATACTGATCTCGAATATAAAGTTCTTAGAAATATATTAACAGCATTTTTCTAAGACTAACCGAATGTATAATTGTGCGAAATCTCCAAGTAAACATAACCATAAAACAATTGTTCAAAAATCAGATATTCTTAAAGATAAAGCTAGAATTGAAGTATTAAAACTCTTGGAGACTTTCACCTGTTTCGGAATATAGAGGAGATATCAAAAGCACTTTTTTTTGAGATTATCCGAAAATATTTTAGTGTAATAAGTCTTAATTCTTACTTAATTATTACCAGAGATCCTCAAGGATAGGGTTAGAATAAAAGTAACATGACTCGAAGTGGATTTTGTGAATTTTGTAAAAACGGGGGGCCATCAAAAGTACTCTTATGAGGATTGAATGCTGATCTCTGATAAAAAGATTAGCAAAATATATATTTGTGCGAAAATTCCAAATTAACAAGACCATACAACAATCTATTAAAAATCAAGATTCCGCCTATGTAGCACTGAAATAGAAATATCAAAAATCGTGGTGAATTTGATTTGTCTCACCGAGACGTACTGAAATCTTGGGCATCACTTGTAACGTATGTTGCAGTAGCTGCAGATATAAAGACGAAAAATAGACAAATATGTTTTTATTTATTTGTATTAACAATGACATTTTATTCCATATGTACGTAAGATTATTTGAAATATTGGCTTATAATAATATTGATTAATATTTGTAACAATATTGATATTATTAGTAAATAATAATAAGTAATTTTTATACATATATGTTTATACTAAAAAGATGAATATATAGTTTAATATATAGTTAGAGTTATATACTATATATGATTCAACGTTTTCCTTTTTTCTTTTTCTTTTGTCCATCGGGCCAAGCAAAACCTCGCGCTTTCAAAACATCCTAGAAGAAAAATTAATAATATTTACTATAAAGTATTTAAGATTATGAAAATATTTACAAAGAAATGCTTAATATCATTATCTGAAGTCGTTAAATTATACATAGATCGAAAATATCACAATGCAAGAGAATTAGTCTACTAAAAATCACTTCGCTCACTCAAGCAGTTAGTTCTCAACTTAGGTAGGGAATACCTACACAAAACAATTGTTACAAAAGAGTAAAAAATTAAAAAAGAGCTATATAATATTACCGAAAACAGTGATAAAATAAAAAACAAAAAATTATAAAACAATTTTATAGAAAATTTCTAAATATACTTTTGCAATGTGAAAAAAAAGCATAAAATACATATATTAAAATAATATAGTTTTAACCTACTTATATGTAGATTTTAAAAAACATATACAGATATATCTTATGATATATTTTAAAATAAAATATATTAAATATTAAAAACAAATTTGAGTACCAAAAATTATATTTATAAAAACAAGCACCCAACTGGAGATTTAACATAACATGCGTAAGATACGAGATGCTAGGGTATTTCCAATATAGTATCCCTTTCAATCCTTACTATTATACTAACCGAACTTCCATATTAAAGCCACGGTCGACTATATGTAATTACCTTAACTTAGGAAACCCTGAAAAGCATCTGACCAAAACTGATTTTTAAAACGATTTCTTTTTGAATACGTTTCGAATTACATTTTGATTACGTTTCGTGTTGCGTTCTGAACCAATTTGAAGGCAAATATATATTCCTATAATCATATTCTTAAGTATAATCAGAATATGTTAATTGTAATAATACTGCAACAGTCATATTAGTAAATTGGATTAGTAAAGTACCTCTGGTAAGCAATTTGAAATGAAGTAACATAAAAAATTACATTAAAAATCGTTTCTGAAACTCATTAGATTTTTCTATAAACATCATTAAATACTCCTTTAAAGTTATGATCAGTGTAAGTTAATTTACAACTGCAAAAAAAGGCAGAAACTGATTTTGGGACCATCTATCTTTCTATTGCCCCACTTTTAATTATATTTCTTTAAAAGTCAAAGGGTTTAACACAAAATATAACACCTATGGTGATATAGTATTTGAAATAATTTAAATTACATGTGAACTACTATCTTTACGACTTTTATTAGCAACACAATCCTTAGAGATAATAAAAAAAATAAAACTATACATTTACACCTTTTAGATTTCTTACTTGAATTATAACACTGAAGTCCATAAATATTTAATAAAACAATAGCTTATAATGCAGAAAAGATATATAACACAAACCTGCACATTATGACAAACGTAGTAAGCATTTTCCATTGCTGCATCATTGAGTATATCACAACCTACAGATTTGGATCCACCGCCAGTTTTTTTCTTACCGCCTTCTTTCTTTTCCGTACTTTCTTCATTATTGCTGGCTGTAGAATCTTTACTATTCCGTTTCTTCTTTGCTTTGGCACCCATTATTTTCAGAATCTATTATTTACTATATAAATTATTCATTTTTATAAAAAGGTAATGTTTTGTTTTAAAATAAACTTGTTAGTATTGATTAAAAATAAAACAAAGTACTGTTGCTTTAGTAACTTCTTGTTTGTTAGTTCTCTCGATACTTCAAAGGAGAAGTTATTGAGAGAGGTTACACTGAAAAATAATAGAGGAAAACATTGTTTAAAAATAATTAAATTATAGAGTGACTTTATTTTTAATTAATTATGAAAAATATCATTATAGTAGTGAAAGAAAAAACATCTCTATAAAAAAGCATAGAGATAGAAGTATCTCTATCTATTCCGTGTTCCACCTTTTAGATACTAGTATTACTAGTACTACTTGCATAGTATATCCAAATTTTTTTTCGATCATCTTTCTAATCCCAGAAATAGAGGTTCATTTAGTTTAATTGGTAACTATAGGAATATGATTATGGTTATTTTAAAAAAAGAGATTTAATAAAAGTGATATATCATTTTATATAATATATATTACGTATTACTTGTATTACTTAAAAGCATGAAAAAAACCATAGCATAATCGCTTTGTGTATATTATCATAAACACTATTTTTACGCTCATTGCTTTAGCCGTGAGATACCACAGTGTTTCATAGAGGATGGGTGTCTTTTGAGACTCAAACCCTGTTAAAGTATTTCAAACTGTTTTATAATAATTATAATGGTTTTTTTATAATGGTTTGAATATGTTCACATGAACTTTGAATTAATTTTAAAAACCTTTCTAGTACAAGTCTTTTTATATGTCACGGCATTTATGGCCCATTTATGGATCTTCCTTAAACAAGTCTTTCTATACGTCACTAATGAGGTAGCGGCATTTATCGCTCCAAGAGTAGAAACATGATTATATTTTATAATAAAAGGAGGTTCCATAGGATGATGTCTTAGTTACTTTTCTGAGGTATGTGTATCAGGCAGGTCTACAGTAAGCAGTATGTATGTTGACCCTTTTTTTCGAGTCAGCGCAACTGGACACTTTTACTCTTTGATAGCTGGGGGTACTACTCATTGACTAATTTGTATTTGTACTTTTTTGATCATTTGAGAAGTAGTTTTTTATGTTTTTTAGCTTTTTTTGTGTGGGGAATTTATTCCTGTCCACATTTTTTTTTTTCATTGTTACTGATTTTACGTATAGAAAAATTATCCATAGCTTCTTCTTCCTGTCTGTACTACAACCCTGTCTATACTACAACATTTATCAAAACATTTTAATATATTTTTATTTAGATTTTAATTAGAATATGTCACTAATTGCATCACATTTATTGAGTTAATTGCGAAAGTGTAAACGTATGTTTAGAAATTTACAAACCATTTCGCACATTAACGAAAATTTATATGTTATGCTTGATAATTATTAAAAATCTAGATAACACATCTATAACAAATATAAATCTTTATAATATTAGATTATTGTATTAAGACAATAAAATTACTAATCTGCAATATGTGCAAACCTTAATTACGGTTCTATGACCTTTTTTAATTATGTGCATATAGGGTAGATAATCTTTTGTATTATATATTAAAAGCACTTGCTATAATGATAGGGTTCACTAACTGAAGGTCAAATTTGTTGTCCCTAATTCTTAGAAATGCATTTGCTCGGCGTCTAAGTTGCGAACTGAAATGTGTATATGTCAGTTGAAAAGTGAGAATCTTTGCAAGAAACTTGCCGAAGTCTGACCAGTTTACACGGTATGTTTGTAAGTTTCAGGAATTTTGTAATCTAGCAAAATAGTATAAAAGCATTGAATGTTAATAATAAAATTCAGTCGTTTAAAAATATTTAAGCAGTTTATATATTAATATTTATATCTTCAAGTATACTTCCATATACATATTATATACGTACAAAAATTCGTATATGTTATTATAGGGTATAACTAGTGATCGACATGA
>NC_051847.1:200132358-200227469 GCF_002237135.1 Teleopsis dalmanni | reverse complement strand
AGATTATAAAAAACGAGTAGATTAAATCTAACACGTTTAAATGTTAAGTTTAGAATAGAAGAATATTTAGTTTACTTTTTTTATAGGACCCTCTTTATAGGAATATTTTTTCTAAGAAAATTTATTAGTAATTCAAGACATAATATGTTCATATATATAATATAGGGGTTGAGAACGTGGTGCTCTTTAACACATTAATCATTAACATTAATCATTAACATTTCAATTTCAATATCACTGAAGTGTAATAGTTACCTAATGTTTTTTCGAGCGTTACCACTGATATATATATATATTCTTTTCTAGTAGTTTTTAAACTTATCTCAGTCTTATATTCAATCCATACGTAAGTATAGTAACTACCGTACCGTAGCTAGAAATGTCAAAAATCTCTAGCTATTGTATTCCATATAATAATCAAACGTACTTTTAAATTATAGTTGTTATTGTGATAACCTCTGGAAATTTCACTATACCCGTGTAATAGTCACTTTTAGGAAGGGTGAACAGCAATTGGTAGTCGAAAATGACTAATGGCACCAAGACGTATCCCTTGCCGCTACTGTAATCATTAAACCCCAGTAGCTAGAAATAGCAAAAACGGAGTTGATAAAATGCATAATTTAAGTACGCTGTAAGATTAGACTACAGTCGCTGGCTACTTAGTTGTATTCCATACTCTGTATTTTAGGGAGAGTGTGCAGTAAAATCGAGCGTTGGTTATAATCATTAGGATTGTAACGAACGACTGTTGTTTAAACGTTTGTTGGACATTTATATTCAATCGTTCGCCTATATCCTACTCAAATCACTTAACACTTACTCTCTTTTTCTTAAGCACTTATGGATTACTAAAAGGAGAAACATATCTATTGGACCTTAAGAGCTCAATCGCTCAATATATTCTTTATTTTAACTCAGTCAATTGAGTCTAACAAAACCATTAACGCGTTTTGACCTGACATATCACTCGTCTCCAGACATTTTCGCTTCGTGAGTTTCTTCTTAAGTTTCGTTCATCAGGAGTGGTCAGCATTCTCTTAACTTATTCGATTTATTAATGACATGACCATTTCCTACGTCTGTTTCTTTCAATTGTCGCTTTAAATACCTATTTAGCTTTTTTATTCAAAACAGTAAAGCCGCTGTATATTAATTCTCCGAATATTTATACCATAATAAAATTCGTACAGTTCGTGGTTTATTCGAATGTGGCATTCGTCGCCAACTCCCAGGAAGTCAAAACTCTTATGAAGAACTTTTTTCCCGAACTCTCAAACATTCCCAGTACTGCTTCAACATTCTGTGATGACGTTAATGCTTCTGATCTATAGCAACGTTCAGGTAAGCTGGTCGACCGATAAAGCGTAAGTTTTATCGGTCGAGAGCTCTACATCCCAATTACGTAGAAATCTCGTAGTAGTATCGTTTAGGTAATATTTAATATGGTTTTCAAACTGAAATCGTTGTTATCAGACTAGTAGCTAGACATATGCTTCGGGAGTGGTCTTCAGATAATTTCTTAGGTAATATTTAATGTAATCTTCAAGCTGAACTCGGTGTTGTCAGACATGTAGCTAGAAATATACTTCGAAAGTGACTTTCAGATAATTTCCAGAATTTAAAAAATAGTCTATATCCATTTATCTGTTACTTTAAACACTCATAATGAATTAATAATGAAGATATATATGTATACATTTTCTCAACTGCTCAAGTTGGTTGTGCCTGGTTGTTGTTATTAATTTCGAGGACAAGATAAATAAAATCCTTAACACCTTCGAGCTAATAGTCAGCAGGAATCAGGTCGACGTCGGAACAATCTATAGATTTTCCAGTAGCCGACATATACCTCATTTTAAATATAGCCTATATTCTATTTTTATAAATTCCATCAATAGGTATACATAATTTTTAGAAACTTATAAGACTTCTATTAAAGCTTCTATATTTTCTGAGGTGTGTGCATGTGCTTGCTCAAAGGTCATAATATTAAATTACATTTTTCGTAGTATTTAATTTAAAACTCAACAAATTTAATTAGAAGTATGTGTCCAAATTAGTCTCTAAGGACTACTCTATATATATATAGTATATTTACAAGACACACATGTGCAAATAAAAGCAACATAAACAACTGCCTAATTATTTCACAAAATAAAAAATTGTATTGCATTCTAGTTAACATATGTTTTGTCGTAAAGCACATCGTAATACACATCCATGAGATACAATAGTGACATAATTTTAATCACGACCAATTCAAGATACAAAGGCGCGCTGTTAATTGTGCATTACGTTTTCGCGTAAGAACGTAAAATATTTTGTTATAAACAAAATCAACAACAACAACAAATAAATTTTTAAGTGACTTTAAGTGGATTTAAAAAAAAAAATGTATTTCTAAAAATATTGTTTACTTGTTTATTATAAAAAAAAATTATTTAATTGATATTTCTAGTCCATTCTAGCGAATTCAAAGATAAGCTACATTTCAATAAGTAAACAACTCTTAAGTAAATAATAGTAAATAATAAACGATAAGTAATACTAAATTAGTGGAGAGCAATTTCCATTTGAAGTATATATTTAAATCTGTTTTGCAAAATTATAAAAAAGATACAAATTTATTGTTTCAACTAATCGGTTAATTTACACAAACTTGCTAAACAGATAGAATATACAATCTGTCTAAGTTAAAGCTTAGTAACTAGAAATAATATGCTACTTTAATGACTTAAGCCATACACAACTAAAGAAAATGTAAGACACTAATTGCTATTATAAAAATTCAGATATATTATTTTTTTGTCACATTTATATATATTTTATTTTGCTATTGAAATAATATTAAGAATGCAATTAAATATTATTTATTCTATTAATTAAGACATTTGAGAAGATTATAAATGACAGTATTTGATAAATCTTATACATAAGCGACTTATTGATGTTTTTTTTCAAACTAGCTTACGAAAAAAACATCTAATCATATAATTCCTAAAATTGAACCTTCCAGCGGGCTAAATAAACAACATACTTACGGCTCTGCGTTATATTTACGTATATACAAGTAGGCCAACACATGTTGGAAAAAACAAATTATAGATGTCATAACTTAAGTACCTGCAGTGTTGCCAGTATTATGTACAAACACATATTCAAGTAAATAATCTATGTGTTCTCGAACAATTAAGAGGATTGCAGATTGCTAATTGATATTTTAATCAAAAACTTTCTACTTCTAATAAATGCATAGAAGTTAATCTAAAGTGACGAGTGCTGGAAATGCAAGGATGCGGGTATTAGCGAAACTCTGGAACATCTACTTTGTTTTCGCCTAACCCTCTCAAAAACTCAACTTAAATCTTTTGGAACCTACAATTTTTAAGAACTTATTCTCAAAATTAATCTAGACTCACGCTCCTATTGGAGATAAAGAAAATAACAACAACATTCTTAACACTCATCTTAAGTAATATGAGCGATATTTATTGCCTTAAAGGGATCTAATCTGGTACGGCAATGAAATCTGACACCATGCAGAACAATGCATGGTGTAAGACAGTTAGCTGTACCTACCAATCTATCTAACGAGTAACATATGAACATCCTCTCAGTTTTCGCCTCAACTAAAATCCTTTAGAAATAGCATTTTTAGGAGTTGAACTTATTCCATAATATTGGAATGAACTTATTCTCAAAATTTACTAATTCTTAATGGATTTTTCTTAACACTCATCTTAAGTAATATACACGGTATTTTTGCCTAAAAGGGGTCTAATCTGGTACTGCTACGAAACAATCAGTATAGAAGTGGTGTCTACATAACGAGTAACATATGAATATAAGTATAAAAAATTATAAATTGAAATAAAAGAAAGACATTCAACAAGTTCAACCGGCTTCAAATCCCTTTGGTACTATATTTTTTCTAATAATAAGTTAACTGAAGAGCACAGTACGTAGAAGCTTACTATAGTGTCACACCTACTAAATTTGCCTTACACCACAGACAACTTCTATACGTTGTCTATACTTTTACCATGTTCAAACCAAACACCTTTTTTATTTTTTTAATAATATATAAAATTTTAAACATTTAAATGTTTATACGATATAGTCTCTGTGCAAACTTTTTGCCTGAACATCGCACTAAATTAAACAAAAACTCTCAACATCCATTACTAAAGTAATTAAGTTCTACATTACTTGTTGTATTTGTCCTACAGGTCCTACTTTATATGACTAGCACTACGTAATTGAATTCTTAACAATTACAAAGTGACCACTTTCACTCTACTCACGCAATCAGTAAGTAGTCAACTTATTTCAAACACAATCGATAGGAGAAAAATAAGCAAAAGTTAAAGTGCCAACTTACATTGTGACCGAAAAGCTTTCGGAAATTCTCATTTAAAATTCGCGCGCTGTATATTTTTCGATATTTTAAGTTTATGTAGTTTGGCAGCACTGTCCTTAATTACTATGCCAAAAATGAGCGCGATCTGTCAGACAGTTCGTTTACGGCAGCTGTTGAAACCAGTTCACCTCAGTAGTGCGTTGCGAAAAAAACAATGGAAAAAAATATTGAACAAAGAGTTTGCATCAAATTTTGTTTTTCGAACGAAATTTCGTGTGCAGAATCGTTGCGAATGCTACAAAAGGCTTATGGGGAATCAGTTTTATCGAAAACTCAAGTTTATGAGTGGTACAAAGCCTTTCAGGACTGTCGTACGACCGTCGAAGACATGCCGCGTTCTGGACGACCTTCGACCTCTACCACCGACGAAAACATTGAAAAGGCAAAGGAAATCGTGTTCAAAAATCCTCATGTGAGTGTTAGAGAGATAGCACGAGAGCTAGGCATCGGTCGTGAGATGGCTCGTTTGATTTTGGTGGACAATTTGTGTATGCGACGTGTCAACGCCCGGCTTGTTCCGATTCACCTCAATTTGTTCAACATTATCAACGATTTTAAGGCCAAACATTCAATAAATACCATCGAACAGCCACCGTATTCACCTGATCTTGCACCGTGTGACTTTTTCCTGTTTCCCAACCTCAAATTACCACTCAGAGGAACGCGTTTTGAATCCATAGAAGACGTAAAACAGAATTCGCAGAGGGAACTCAAAGCCATACCGGAAAGCGCCTATAAAAAATGTTTTGATGATTGGAAGAAACGTTGGCATTTGTGTATCGCTTCTAATGGAGCATATTTTGAAGGAGATAAAATAAATATTGATGAAGATTAAGAATTTTGCGTTTTATTTAAAATTTTCCGGAAACTTTTCGGTCACAATGTATAGCACTAATAAAGTGAAACATAAAAATCGTATTTAATAGCAACAAAAAATAAAACAAATATAATATAGTTACGGAATAGAAATAGAAGAAATATCACAGAAGTTAAACAAAATATATTGGGGTCACAGAGAGAGCAGAGTTAAAAAAGAAAGAGACGGAAACATCAGAACAACATTCTGATGTGCTCGTATTATGGCAAATCGTGTTTGAATTACAAATACTAGAAAACACGAATTCGACGATAAATACAAAAAAATTTATTTATATGACAAATTTTATTTATAATCATTATATTATATTATAAATATATATAATAAAATATGTATTTTAATAAAATCTTCTGTTGAAGCGTCTATTAGTGAAAGTAGAAGAAAGCGACCTATAAAAAGGTTTGTTATGCTGTACTCATCGTCTTAAAAATACGTAGTCTAAGAAAACAAGATTAGAGAAGTGTGTCGAAGTATTATTGAAGAGAGATGTGCTTGAGGAAGTACTAGTCTGTTATGCTAAGAATGATGATGACATTACAGACAGATACTAATTAATCTATTAAATTAATTAGTATCTGTTTGTAAAATTAAATAATGTTAAATTAAAATAATATTAATATATTTTTTTATTATATAGTTAAATAATATTTAATTTTATTTTTATTTATTTTATGTAATTTAAAAAAATAGTGAATCAAATTTTTATTGGTGTTTGTTTTATTACGTATTACCGTAGGGTATACGTACGATTCTATATAATACATTGTGACCGAAAAGTTTCCGGTCACAATGTACAAACGCAAAATTCTTAATCTTCATCAATATTTATTTTATCTCCTTCAAAATATGCTCCATTAGAAGCGATACACAAATGCCAACGTTTCTTCCAATCATCAAAACATTTTTTATTGGCGCTTTCCGGTATGGCTTTGAGTTCCCTCTGCGAATTCTGTTTTTCGTCTTCTATGGATTCAAAACGCGTTCCTCTGAGTGGTAATTTGAGTTTGGGAAACAGGAAAAAGTCACACGGTGCAAGATCAGGTGAATACGGTGGCTGTTTGATGGTATTTATTGAATGTTTGGCCTTAAAATCGTTGATAATGTTGGCTCGGTGCGAGGGAGCATTATCGTCATGAAAAATCCATGAATTATCCTTCCACAATTGAGGCCGTTTACGGCGGATAGCTCTCACGACCGATGCCTAGCTCTCGTGCTATCTCTCTAACACTCACATGAGGATTTTGGAACACGATTTCCTTTGCCTTTTCAATGTTTTCGTCGGTGGTAGAGGCCGAAGGTCGTCCAGAACGCGGCATGTCTTCGACGGTCGTACGACCGTCCTGAAAGGCTTTGTACCACTCATAAACTTGAGTTTTCGATAAAACTGATTACCCATAAGCCTTTTGTAGCATTCGCAACGATTCTGCACACGAAATTTCGTTCGAAACACAAAATTTGATGCAAACTCTTTGTTCAATATTTTTTTCCATTGTTTTTTCGCAACGCACTACTGAGGGGAACTGGTTTCAACAGCTGCCGTAAACGAAACTGTCTGACAGATCGCGCTCATTTTTGGCATAGTAATTAAGGACAGTGCTGCCAAACTACATAAACTTAAAATATCGAAAAATATACAGCGCGCGAATTTTAAATGAGAACTTCCGAAAACCTTTCGGTCACAATGTACATGTTATCAAACTGAGGATAGTAGGGGTGCACTCAAAGTCTATTTGCTTAGTAAATTTGAGTATTTAATTGATTTTAAATTTATCTATGATTCCATATGTTCACTATCTTTAAAATAAAATGTGGCCTTTTAATTTAATAGGTTCTTTACCTCTACATTAGTCAGGGTAAATTGTTATTGGTATTAGATTTAATAGGCATACAATAGATATGCCTATTATATCTATTGTAAATTTATAGGAACAAATACAACTACTCGTAATTGTTAATATACGAGTAGTAAATGTTATTGATAATGATAATTCCATGTTCTTGAAATGAATAGAAAGGCATGTACTCATATAATATGAATGGTATTGGGTATATAGTATATGGTAGTCACCTCATTTTAGACAGAATCGTTATAGTATGAACAATATACATTACAATTGCATATTAATTTAATATCATTGATGAATGTAGAGCATTTTGTGGTCGTTATTGCCTGATGCCTGATAATCTATAGAGTCATTCAATGCGAAAAAGTGCCGGCTTACAAAC
Source organism: Teleopsis dalmanni (assembly GCF_002237135.1). NCBI lineage: Eukaryota > Metazoa > Arthropoda > Insecta > Diptera > Diopsidae > Teleopsis > Teleopsis dalmanni. The sequence continues at coordinate 200,219,943 of NC_051847.1, read as the reverse complement.
AAGTTCCATTTTTGACCTATGCAATTTGTTGTTGTCATTTTACGCAGCAGGTATTTAAATGAGTAGTGTTTTTATTTTTATTCTAACTCAAATAGCAAGTCAAGGTTTTATACTTGAATATCTTTGCATAGAAGTATCTTTTATATTTTTATTAATTTGTTTTTGTTTTTGTTTTTAGTTTCGTATTTCCACTCGCATCAACAAGAAAACTATCTGACTAAATTGCACAAGTATCTTAGCGCTGGCAGTGGACTTTGGACCTTGTTCATAATACCGCTTTCAATATGGAAAATATATAAAAAAAATTTTAAAGTAAATGGACTGCATTTTATATTATTCAAATGTTATTTTGCCGGTTAAATCATTTAAATTACTATTTACAATTAGTTTTGAAATAATAAAAATAAAAAATAGGAGCTACTCTTACTACAATTTCTACAATTTACTACAATTTCATTTGGTTAAATTTATTTAAAACTATTTGTAAAATAAATAAATTGGATAATAAAATTACATACAATTTTTTATATTTATTTAATAACAAATTATTTTATTTATTTCATATTTTATACAAACATTTGTGTACGTGACAAATAAAAAATACTCATATGAGTTAAGGAAACAATGGTCGATCGTTCTGGTCTATTCATGAAAACGACGGGTTGTGCGGAAGGCGTTGTAATATGGCGACGGAGAATAGTAAATTGATATGTTTACGCGTCTCTTTGAATAATATTTATTGTATTTTTACAATTGCTTTGCTAAAAATAGCTTGTAATTACACTAATAATAATAAGATAAATTAAAAAAATGAGCTCTGAAATCTTTTTGTTAAGCTAACCTTATTGTTATCATTATAGTAGTAAATCTATATATATATATATATATATATAGAATTGGACATAACGTTCTTAATTGGAGAGTAAAATTTTTTTAAGTGATAGTATGACATTATAAGTTAATGATAAATAAAGATTTTCTTACAATTTGATTTATGTCAGAGATACATACCCTATCTCAGAAAAAAATTCAGAACAATTATAATATGATAATTAAATTAAAGATCTACTTGCAATTTGATTTATATCACAGAGTTAAGCCATAGGACTATACGGAACATAGAAAAAAACTGCACCTAACTAGGCTAGTTATTTATATATTAATGCATCTGCATATATTTATAAAGTGGTCCTAAAAATCCTTTATTAATTTATTGTCCAGCATCACAGATAAATTAAACTACTTCTCGGGTTCCTGAAAAGTCATTTTATTGACTTTATTAGTTAAATATTTCACAATTCTTATCAAAAAGAACCGAAATGAAAAACTTTTTTGTTCTTTTTTCTTTGGCTCACAATTATCTTAGATCAGGACTGTCCAAACCAGATGCGATTGAGGGCCAATACAATACAACAAATAATATAGTTTTATCTGTACACCAAAACAAAATTTGTGTAATTGTAGTAGTTTAAAAACATGTAGCTGGCCGTACAAACATTATCCACGGGCCGCATGTGGTCCGTGGGTCGTGCTTTGGACAGCTCTCGTCTAGATTTATAGTTTTTAATTACCGAAATTAACCACAAATGTTCTCTCTGGGCGAAATTTTAGTCAATGTCGAAGATCAAAGATGCAACATAATAAACTTAATTCAAATTTACAGTTAGTACGTATATAGTTCCTGAACTATATTCTATTAGACCCTACTTACATAATTTTACTGAACAATTTTAGGAATCTTAACTTACCTAAATTTTGACTTCGACTTATGTGCTTTTGATGTTTAAGGGACTCTGTATTAAATTAAGAGAGCATTTCTCGTAATGAGTATGCTCTACAAATTGTATAATACATAAGGTTTATAGTAAAAATTTTTTTATTATTCTATTTTTTTGTTTTTGATACATTCAGTAATTTATCAATAGTTCAATATATGCTCTTCTAAAATAATAAAATTTTGTGTTTTAATTATTAGAAGTAACAGCCGCACATTACGACACCACTTTGATAACTATTGATTTTTTTCTAGTGGCACTCTATTAACTTGGACCAATTGATATTATTGTTAACCCGATAATATATTTGGTTCAAGACTTTAAACCTGTAGCGGTTCAGTTAAAGTCTGGTAGAGGTGCTAGATGTGTTAGCTAACAATCGCAAGAAATGAGCAAATAAGTTGGAAGGATCTTTCACTACGCATATAATTTACATATTACATATTTACATATTATTAGTTGAAAAAACAGCGGTAAACCACGATCTTTATTTATATTTCCTTAGTGAAAGTCTTCTAAGCTTACTGGAATAAATTGACACTATTATTAAACTCGACAATATCATTTTGTTTATGAAAGTCTCCTTCAATTGAAGTCTGATAGAGGTTAGCGTTAGCCCGTAGGACCGAACAGGCAAGATGAAAGGATCTTACACTCTGCATTTCATAGAATTTACACAAGTCAAGTTTGTTTAATACCATGTTTTACATTTAATACTCAACTCGACAGTTGACTAAAGAAATGTCGTACATTATTAACGCCGTGTGCCAGTTCGAGTAAATTAAGGAAAATAGACTCGTGTGCGAGTACGAGTAAATTATTACCCTTAATTGAGAAAAATAATAAATTATGTCGGATTGGCAACGAATGTTGATATTTACTAGAACTTCGAGTAGGGTAAATTAGATTAAAATGAAGTAAATGAAATGTTACCATTGTGAAAATTTTATTAGATGTTTCATAAATAAATAAATAAATTTAAAAACTTTTAACCAAAAATAATAAATAAGTGCAATAAATAAATAAATAAATATTTATATAAATGCAGTGCGAAAAATTCCTAGGATTTTTCTAGAATTTCAATTTACTTTACCTCAATTTACTCGAACTCGCACACGGCCTAAATTGTATTCTTTAAGTTAATATAAGACTAATATTATATGTCCTTTAAGAAATAAAGAAAGAACTAACACTAATAACTGAAGACAGATGACTAAAGATATGTCGTACATTATTAAATTGTATTTTTCAATTTAATATATAAGACTAATATTATATGCCTTTAAAGGAATAATTTTCCTAAGTAAAAACTTCAAATTTATCACAAAAATTTTATAAAAATTCTTCAATGGGTTAAAGTCTCACACGGCTTATTATTCGGTGCAAAATAGAAATCTTTTTTTTTCTAAACTTTATCAAAAGTTAGACTGACTGACTAAATAATCAACTAAATAATTTTTAATGCTTATCACTGGAAAAAATGACTTGGGGTTTCTCTTATCAGCGGCGCGAGTAAAAACATTATGGAAAATAACAACAAATAAAGTCCGCACAAGTGTCAACAGACTGAGATATTATGTTTTTAATTAAAAGAAAAAAAAACTAATACAAATAAGTTTTTTAATTTTTTTTTTTTAATCAGCACAGATGGGTTAAGGTGGATGAATGGGTACATATTTGTTGTTATACATATTCAAAACAGTTGCTAAGCATAGCTCCAAAAAAAATCCAATTACAATAAAGTTTAATTTTTTTTCTAGATCATTCGCGTTAAGAAAGATAAAATTAACAATATTTTTAATTAAAATAAATTTTTTTAGAATTTCACTTTTTCGCAGGTCAATAAAATTTTTTATCTAATTTTCGCACATTTTTGCCAAACTTCTTATCTAGTTCATGTGTAGAATTAGCTCATCTCTGCCTTTTGCGCTGCCTCACGTTATTTCATAAGTGATTGAATTTAGTACAGATTATAATTTAAAGCATAAATTATATAATTATAATTTAGCATAAATAATTCAATTTGCATAATGAACACAACGAACACTCACCGTGCTTTGCAATGGCACTGATTTTATACACTTTGAACCGTCGCCGTTAAATAAATTTTAATAAATAAAATTATACCAGAAAATTCCTTTGTTTATTTCGTATATATTTTTATTGCAAATTTATATATATTTTTTTTAAATTAATTAAAATATAAATTTAATTGAACTTTTATTAAATATCTTATTTACAATTATTCACAATGTATTTTCTTCGTATTATTACAATTTTATTTTGATTCCCTTTATTCCATAAGGTTTGTATGAACGACAATGTGGAACGAGCACGTTAACCGTTTAAACGTATGTAATATATTAAACAAAAATCCGCTCGACTTCTCGACGTCAACCTTTTAACTTCCTACGCCATGAGCAACTACGAGATTTCATCGCAAAATCTAAAGCAAAAAATAAATACAGAATCAAAATATAAAAATTATGAAACTACTTATTGACGTTTCGCTTTACATATGTTTTTAGTTCTGTTTTACATTTTGTTTTGCTAATTTGTTGTGATCTGCTTTTCATACTTTTCTGTTAAGGGTTGCCAACAGTGAATAATGGCATAAAGTAAAATAATAGAATTCATTCCACTTGAAGTCTAAAATTAATTGTATTGTAAAAATCAGCTGATTCGTTCTACATTATGTAGAAAAATGTATACAATTATAAATGCCAAAGTCAAAATAGGCGGAAGCGTAAAAACCAATTGAATTTTTGTTTCTTGATGTAGAAACGGGAGAAATCTAAAAACAGCTGATATAAATATTGAGCAATTGCATTGAATTTTTTTGTGTGCAAAGTATTTAGTCATCTAATTGAATTTATGTTAAATCGCAGTGTATTCTGTCACTTTTTCTACGGTTTGCAGTTAACGTTTTTTACGTCAAACACTACGAATTCCGCTTTTAGGAATAATTGAATTGATTGAATCTATTTATAGAAAACTCTGATTACAATTATATATATAAATATATGGTACTTCTGTATTATCACTTTATTATTAAATAAAAGACTTTTAAATAAATTTTTTAAATGTTTATTATTTTGCGAGCATTTATTATTTTGCATGTAATTATTGTTTTTTCTCTTGCTTCTGAGAAGACGCGCTAAATTCTAATGGACGCTGGACCATTAAGTTAGTTGCTGTTTGTACTTTGGTAGCGTTGTGCTGGTTAAAGTGTTAGCCACATATGTAAATCCTAATTGTATGAATTATGCGAGTAGTTTGCATAAAAATATATATGATCTCATTAGCTCAGTTAATGAATACCACTGAAAACAGAGTGCAATCAAATAAGTGAATTAAAATAGAGATAATATTGAATCAGTTGAAGACTGTATTAAAAATCGGGAAAGTAATTGTTAGGTTATAGTTTGCTTTGCTGTTGAAAGCCTTATAAAAAATATTTATATTATATTATTTTCTATTAAGAGTTTAATAGTGACAGTAATTGTAATTAAAATAATAGCTGACAGTTGGAGACTCTAAACACTCACTTAGACAGAATACCATTTTTTTAGCTTATTAAATAAGTTTTTGCTCAAATTTTAATAGCTTGTAATCACATAACTTGCTATGAGAAAACATATATTCTTGTTAAGTGATAAGTGAATGATTATTGTAAATTGTTTTTAATTTTATTTAATATATAACATTTAAAAATAAATTTTTCTTTAAACCAAATTAAGTATCTAAATCATTAAAATATATTTCAGAAGAATATTAATAATGTTGAAATTCTTCTCTCTCTTCTATAACCAAATAAATTATAAAAACAAAAGTTTCTTGAATAATCTTTTTATATAAATTGTTAATATCTATTATTACGCTTACACTTGGGATTAGCAAATCTTTTCAGCATTTTTCATATGGCTTTTGCTTGAATTCTGTAGGGAAAATAGTACATATTGTTCCATACAAATGGAATTATGTATGATAGGCTAAACATAATTGATTTAAAAAAAAAACTTAACAAAATATATAAGAATCTCATTAGATATATTGACAGCTGCCACATCGCTGAATTTGTAACCATGTACTCGCAATAACTAAATACTCGTTACTTTGTTGCACAAGAGAATACGTTCCACACAGCCTCAAACAATACATGCTAACTAACAACATGTTTATGAGCATTTGCCGTGCCTGTGTTTGTTATTTAGCTCGAATTCTTGTCCAAACACAGTGGAAACCTTTCAAATATGTTGCTCTCGCCTAACTGTAGTATAAGAATATAAAGGCGAAAAAGAAACAAGCAACAACATCAAAAGAAAATGGTTGTATTGCATTGTTGAGGTCTGACGTTTGAGTTTGCAAACGAACTAAATAGTTTTAAAACCAAAAATAAATGAGACGCCGAATTAAAATTAAATTAAATATTTATTTAGAAAAAAAAATGTGTTAATAAAATACAATTAGTAAAACATTGCATACCATTTAAGGTGTAAAAAACCTTACGACATTTCCTAAGTAAAGCGCCGCCGTAAAACTCACAAAAAGAAAATCTTTTTATAACAACCACGCAAAGTATTGTTGCAGACATGTCCAACGTAACCCAGCAGATAAATGATTTGAGATCGTATTCCCGCCATTGGCTTGGTGAATTTATAGAAATCTATCAGAGTGAAGAGTGCTTGTGGCAACCGAAGCATCCGGATTATAGTAATCATAGCGTGCGTAATAAAGCATATGATAAATTGGTAGAGAAATTGCGAGAAGTCGAACCAAACCCAGACCGTGCAATGGTGGTGCGCAAAATAAATTCCTTACGTTCGGCATTCAGGCGTGAATATCGCAAAACTAACTCAAAAGATAATTATGAGACTCGCTTGTGGTACTATGAGAAGCTATTATTTATAGCCGAACAGAATCCACGTCGTTTTGTTGGTTCAATTGATGTTAAACCTATGAAACGTTCTCTGCCATTAAGTTTCGACGATGATGATTCTTTAGAATTTGAAGAAGAACATCAATTGGATACACCTACTCCACAAGAAAATAATCATAATGCTGATACCACAGCCACTGTTACAGTTAGTGCCAATGAATGTGTTTCGATGGTGAAAAGCGAAGAGCATACCCAACATCATAATCCACACCAACAGCAGCAGCAACAACAACTACACTTGCAAGCACATCCTGGGCAACCGCATACTGCGGTTAAAGTTTTAGAAATCACATCTCTGGACTCCAACTCACAGCGCGAATTACAACAGGTTAGCTATATAACTAAAAATTGTTTGAAAACAATATCTCATATATGTATGGTATGTTTACCATATACTTTATGTTTAGGCTGTTAGTTCACTCGAACAACAACATCAAATGCAGCAACATTTGCAACAACAACAAGCTGGCCAACCAACGCAACTCGCACAAATTCATCAGCAGGTACCGAACATTCAAACAATCTTTCCAACATACTCCGCTGCACCTACAACTCACCGACAGGTAATTTATTCTTATTTATATTTTCATACTTACACACATATAAATAATGGAATTATTTTTTATAACACATTAATTTTTAATTAATTAATTTGATAATAATTATTTGTATATTATATAGTTTATATTTTAATATATATTTTAAAGTAGTGCAGATCTTTGGGTTATAGAAATTTTCATTGCCTTTGTTATGGCATCACTTTAGTTAAATTAAATATTTAATTAAAATATAATTATTTTAATTCTTATTTGTTGTGTCCAATTCTTTATTATAGAGTACCTGAATAATCGTTAGTTCAATTAAATATTTTTTTTTAAATTATATTTAATGAATTTTAAGAAACGCACAATTTAGAAGTCTATGCTAAGACAGAGGATTAATTCAATTAAGTATTTAATGGGATTTCGGATATTCCCCACACGGGGAGCTAATTTGTGAACGGATTTTAATAAAGTTAGACATTCTTAATAATTTTTCTTCATTTCCTCCGCTATATACCAATATGTCTTACTTTTTAAGATATCAGACTTTAAAGTTCGAAATTTTTATATGAAAATCAACAACTAACGCCTCATCGTTTCTCCTTGATTCGTAACACGACATCGTATCTCCTTGTTCTGCAACGCACCGTTATGTCTTCTTGACTTGTAATTAATTAAAATTAATTAATATATTAATTAAATTAATAAACATATTTAAATTAATAAATATATTAAAAAATCATAGACTTCATAAACTTGGGTTGGTTCTCTTAAACTTGAATAGGGGGTTTGGATTCTCTCAATAAGACTCTATTCATTCGTTAGCTATTTGGAGCTTCTACGTTTAAGGTAGTTGTTGTTGTAGCCTGCTTGGATTTGCTTATGTGCCCTCTTTGCGGGTTGTTGAACGGCACTTGTTTGTTTGCTTGTGTGATCCCTTTGGGGGTTATTGAACGGCACTTGATCGTCTTTGACGGGTGGCTCGAGGACGTAGACTCCTCCGTCCGTAGAATCAGATAATTTTTTACATGTGGCATATGGACAGTGTCTCTTTCATTATATCACAATGGAATATTATTTGTGCTAAAGTGACTAACCTATAGAATAGAAATAAACAGGGTACCGGCTTCTAACGGAGCGGAACACCGCGACCATAGTTTATGTTTTACGCTGGACTAATGAAGTTTTTCAGTTCGTTTTTACTTCAAGAGTTTCAGTTATAATTATAAGTTCAATGTTACTTTTATTTGTAATATTATGTTGTTTAAACTTTACTATTATAACTTTTTATAATATTATATAGTCATTGTAAATCTTTTTGACGTGAATATTTATATATAGAAGTATTAATATATCCATTTAATTTCTACTTTATGAAAGGATGATGAATACGATGCTATCGGTATAAACGTGGCCAGTAAGTTAAGAGTTATGAATCCAACCCAACGTATTATCGCTGAAAAATTAATAAGCGATGTTCTCTTCAATGGGCAATTGGATAATCTAAGTGTTACTTCAACATTAACACCACAGTAAGAGATATCTAAGATATATATATGTATATGTATAAAATCATATAAACATAATAAAAATATAAAAAATAAATAATTATAGATATATGTATGTTTAGTCTATGTTTTATAGAGGTTACAAAAACTTTAGTATTAATCTATGTGTGTTTCAATGTTTATAATTAATAAATAATTTTTGTCTATGAAATTGTTAATATATAAAATAAATTTTTAACTACAAGTAACCGAAGATATTAATAATATAACGTGTATTTACAGCGTTATTTTTATTCTAATATTGTATAAAATATATACAAATGATTTTTAAATTAAAATTGAAATTTTTAAACTATAACGTACATTAATTTATTCATATTAAATATATTTATAATTTTTTAAATAACTTTTAATGTGTATTTAAAAGTTTTCAAAACTAAAAATTGTCTGTACTTAGCATTAAGCTAAATAATATCTATCTCAACATCAATATATTAATTTGAAAAAAGTTTAATAATGAAAGTGCAGAATCACAAATAAAATTTCAATAATTGCTACATATTTTTAAAATTTAAATATATAAATTCTTCGCTGCATAAGTATTAGATTCAGTGAAATTAGTATTAGAAATGTGTCCAATGTATAATAAATCGAATCATTTACGTAAATTAATACAAGATTAATACAATTTTAAATAAACTTTTACATGCCAAAGCATAAGAATGTAAAAAATATATAATTATATACATGTGTGATATGCTTAAAACATTTGTAAAAATACTTTTTTGTAAACTATATTTAAATTCAGTTCGCTTAAAGCACAACTTTCTAGTCTTAAATATGATAAATGTTGTACTAATCCTGTTAACTAGAGTTGTGCATATTAGTTCGGTTTAATGAAATTCTTCATTAGTTTGTTTATGTCAAATGAACTAGTTCATTAAGTTTTACATTTGTTCATCTATATCAAATTAACTTCTTCATTAATTCGTTTTTGTGAAATTTGTTCATTAGTTCGTTTATGTTCAATAAGCTAATTCAGTAATGTCAAAAAACTAATTAGTTTATTTTTGTCATTAAGTTTTTTTATAAGTTTATGTTTGTCAAATAAAGTACTTCATTTGTTCGTTTATGTTCAATAAGCTAATTCAGTAATGTCAAAAAACTAATCAGTTTATTTTTGTGAAACAAACTACTTTAATAGTTCGTTTATGTGCAATAAACTAATTCATTAGTTCGTATGTGCCAAATGAACTAGTTTATTAAGTTTTTTTATAAGTTTATTTTTATCAAATAAAGTACTTCATTAGTTCGTTTGTGTGAAATAAACTAGTTCATTAGTTCGTTTATGTCCAATAAGCTAATTCACTAATGTCAAAAAATTAATCTTTGAGTTTGTGTTCAATATTTTGTTAATATCTAATGAGTTATGTTAATTTAATTTATGTAATTTATTATATAAAATAGAAAAGTGTTTTATATAACTGTAATGAATTATTATATCAGAAAAATTTAAACCTATGTATTGTTTTAGTAGTATTTTCAAATGAACTAGTTTATTAGGTTTTTCATTAGTTCATCTATATCAAATGAACTACTTCATTAGTTCGTTTATGTGAAATAAACTAGTTCATAAGTTTGTTTATGTCAAATAAACTAATTCACTAATGTCAAAAAAACTAACCCGTTAGTTTGTGTTAAAAGAATTAGTTCAATATTTCGTTAATATTTAATGAACTTGTATATTAGTTTAATTTATTTTATATAATTTGCTATATAAAAGAGAAAAATATTTATATAACTGTAACGAACTATCGTACTAGAAAGATTAAAACCTATGTATTGTCTCAGTAGTATTTTCAAATGAACTAGTTCGTTCGCAAAGCAATACAAATCTATAATATTCATTAAAGAAACCTTAACACACTAATGTTTAGTTCCAATAGTGGTATTCATGTTTTTAAATTGTCGAATTAAAGTGCATATGTATGTAATTCTATGTGTAAGAAATGTAATTCTATGTGTAAGAAAAGAAAATAGATTTGAATTGTGTATAATAGCTATTATAATGTCTAAACACCATTTGCAATTAAATTACAGCTTAAAATATATTGTATTGCTCATGTAAAATTTTAATTGTCAATAAATGTAAATTTTAAAGTAAATTATAAATGACTTTGTATTTATTGTTAATATAAATCACAGTTTACAAATTTTTTTTTTTATCTGTTATATACTTGTAAAAAATAATTAAAACTTTAAACAGATTATCATGGGGATGTTTACTCAAGGATGGATGCATAACTTACGCCGAAATTAAGCACAATAACGGCTGTTCCATTTTTTATTATTTCGGATCTTGAGTGGTTGAGTTGATGGGCTTATTTTCAACCTGTTTGCTGACAATATTGGGTTGTAAATCCGTTATACGCTTCCAGCAGTATTTCGCAAACTGAAATATTTATATTTTTAAATAAATTATTTTTGTACTAAAAAATATAAAATTTCAAATATAATATTTCAGAATATACAAGAACATTAAATAAAAATATTTTAATACAATAGATAAATATTGGTAGATATCAAATCAGAGAGGTGAGATTCTATCAAATGGGTATATAGGGTTTTATTGAATATTAAAATTAACTTGGTTTTTGGGTGATACAATTTTAATTTTTATATTTGAATAAATTATGTACTTAGATAAATATTTTGTCGATTTTAGCAATAAAACGAACCCAAGTTGATTATAATTGAAATCCCACACACTCTATATCCACTCCTCCTCTATTTCTCCCTTTCCTACCACAATACTATCTTATAATCTACATCCTAACCCATGTATTCGTCTTCTAAACCTTCCATGTTGTCTTTTCCGGTCCCAGCGGGCTACAACAACAATACAACTAAAACGACAGGTATAGAAAAGAATATATGGTATAGTTTGTGACAAGTTAATGCTTAACACGTGGCTTTATCCTAAGTTGAATGAAAAAACTTTACTCATGAAAGGTGCTAGGCGTAGTTCAAATTTCGGTTATTCGGGCAAATGTTTCAGATTTCCAGCCAAAGACACTAGTAGAAATGTATGAAAGTATACACTTAAACCCATGGACGTAGACTTAATGTGGGTAATAGAGTTGGACGAAATTCAAAACATACTTTTATAAAACTAACAAATAAATTATTCAAATAATCATATCCTTTTAGAAAAGTAGATCAAATCGGGTATCCGGTTTTATTTGCTTATACATACATATGTCAATGCCCTCCTCACTGACTTATCACATTTAGGTGGAAGCCTTTACCTTCGTGAGCCTTTAATAACTTATCTGATTACAAAACTTAATTATTATTTGTCACTACTATTTCATCGTTTTCTTCAACAAGTGAATTAATAAATATTAAAAGAAAATAATAAATATTAGAAAATTTTCCTATATAATTAGGAACCATGAAAACAATCTTTAACAGATTGAATAGTTTTTTGCGTATAATGAAATTATTATAAAATTCGTTATATAAACATTGACAAAGAGTCAGTTTTATAATTAGACCTTTAATTAATTTAAGATTCCATGTTTTGTCAAAGATAATTTTCATTCCAATTAAAGATGCGTAACATGTAATAAGCCTTCCTTTCAAATATGAAACCGCCAGTTTACAGAAATGTGTTTAGCTTCCTTTCGCCATACCAAAAAAGAATACTCACAATTGTTTAATATTAACATATAGTCTCATTTAAAAATTAATTTCATAATATAATTTACATAATATAATATTTCTAATTACCGTCACAACTGGAAGATCTATCTGTTCATCCTCCGACACCAATGACCGGTTGTTCTGCATCACGCTCCAACCATAATGAAGTAAAATAATACTTGGTATCATAACCACCGCTATGGCATTTTTATTCATAAATCTTCTGAATCTACCCATTATTATATTTCTACGTATTTTTAAATCCTGAAAAAATGTTTTATTATTCGGCTCTGTCAAACGCATATGTAACAGAAAAATAAAAACTGGGCGAATTAAAAATAAATCAGTTGTTGCGCGGTATGTTCAGTGTATACGGCAAATGGCAATTAGTTGAAATTTGACGTTTCGGTTTTTCTTTTTTTTGAATTTCAGAATATACGGAAATGATTGGTAAAGAAAAAATAAAATTAATTTAATAATACAAATAATTTTTATATATATATACAAATATAAGTGTTTGATAAAATTCTAGTGCACTTTGTTAATAATATAAGTAAGTAAGTAAGTAAGTGTAAGAAAAGTAAGTGGGTGAAAATTGTGGATTGGATAGTATATTGGCATCAAGGAATATAACAGTAAAAAAAAAGAACTAGTATAGTATTTGTTGGTAACCGTTCGTATTCCACCACATTATTAATTTAAGTAAATAAATAGACAATATTCAATTAACTGACAGTTAATCGAATAGCTTTCAAACCACACTGTGTAGTTTCCGGATAGTTTTCGTTTGTAAGCGGAAACTTCACAAAGCGAATATTTTGTGAAGTAATGAGTAAGCTTATCACATGTAAAACGCTGGAACAGGTCATTAATTATAAGTTTGACAATTGTTTTGGAAGAACTCTCGGTATTCGAGTAATTATAGCCGTAATTTTTTCTTTCATAGTAGGAAAAAAAACAATAAGTCTGGTTGAAAGAAATTGGCAGCACTTTTAAAATATGTTGAATGCTTTTCTTTGACATATGTTTTGTGTTGTGTTGTCTACAATATAATATGATACGAACGACATGCATTTTGAAACATATTTTCAGTGAACATTCATAATAGACTGATTTTTGAATACGGTCGCACTAAAACTTTAGTCTTTCTTTTACGCGTAAAACTCAACTCTGAGGATTTTAAGAGCATTGTTGTTGTTTCACACGTTTTCTTTCGTAAGTTGCGAGCATGTTTTGCTACTCTGAAAGAAAAAATTACGACAGCAACAACAACAGTTAATATTATAGAATCAGTATGTAGTTGTGTATAAAGCTTTAATTTTCTCTTACCCTCCATAGGTCGCTCATCCTACCTGTTCTTAGATATGGTGCATAATAATTAATGACATTACAGAATGATGAAGCAGCACTTGTTATCGAGAAACAAGTTCTTTGTTAGATGCGAACTATGATGGTTATCGCATTCTTATTAACCACGATCCGTAAAAGCTCTATCATGATACACTAACTTATACTGTGTTGTAATAGCTAAGGACGAGAATGTACTGTAATGTTTTGTAGTTTGATGTGACTTTAAATGGAGTCACAATTCTATACCTCGCCAATTGAAAAATTATCTAAATTCTGAACAATAACTTGTTCTAGAGAGTTTAGTATTATTTTTTTTATTTGTATTAAGATTTAAGTTGCTAAGGGGGAAGTACTCTTTTTTATGCAATCGAAAGTATATTCAACATAAAAATCCGTCAAATATTTTCTTTGATCAATGCGGTTAAGATTTCTGATAAAGAAAAATCACAAAAGCATTTATTTTTAAATTTATATTTTTAAATATTATTCTGATAATAGGTCTGTTACACAAGTGCGTTCCACCACAAATTTTCAAGTAAATGAGAGCATCTGAGAGAGCGTAACATCTGTGTCGCAATTTGAAAATGCTACACAGACTTAACTCGTACATTTCAAGTAAAATTTTTGTGATGTGTGAATCAGCTGTTTTGGTTTGAATTTAAATTTTAAAGCTGTTCCAAGAAAATCTGTGTAAAAAGCGTGATTTGGCACTTTTTTTGTGTTACGCTCTCAGTTTGTACTTTACTTGTGTTTTACTCGAGTTTTACTATGAGTAGCTGGTGGAACAGAACTAATATGATACACTTTAGCACTATTATTATTTAATTATTCTTATAGGTGTTGTACTTCCCATTTCCAGTAAGGCTTTAGAGCTATTTCTTAAAATATAATTATAAATTTTTTGAGGCCTGAAATAATAATATTAATATTGGATTCCAGGTTATTTAATAAAAATAATACTTACAAATATTCCATTGTGATATTTAAATAACTTTTGGTGAAACTACTGGTTGCTTCGTTATTAACCATATACATATGAATCGCATATGCATTACAGATTGGAGTGACTAATTTTCCAAAAGGTATTCGTTTAGCATATTTTAGCCACTTCCCATAATTTTCTTCAGTTTTGACGTCCAGAGAACAGAGTTTGTGGTACGCTAAGCGTATAACAGTAATCATTGATAACACAAGAATAATATTCTTCTTAATGCAGATAAAAGAGATCCCACCTATGAAGGCAGCTAGGATATGTGCCTTATTTTTATTTAATTGCGATGGATTAGTGTATTTTTGCAGTAAGTAATTAATTACCTATTTAAATATATAAAAATTAATTTATAATATTCATTGTCAAATGGCTATGCGATTACTTTGTAGAGTCCAAAATAACTCAGAAAGTATCCAGTCATATTAAATTTCAACATTTTTATTTTGTCAATTAAGGATGTATTCGATTTAAAAATTTTCAAATTTTTTAAAATAATTCGTAATAAGTCCAGTGTTATTCCAGTGATTAGGTATTTTTTCATATCTTTAAGCAGAGTGCTTAGAAATTCTTTATCACTTTTATAGGTGGCGTCCTCTTTTTCAGGCTTAATGAACCAAAATTCCTTATCAGTACCATTTTGTTTGAGATGTAATATAATTGCACTATTAATCATAAATAACAAAATTCGCGTAAAATTATTTTTCAACAAATTATTTAATGGATTTGTCTTGATATTCAGAAAAGTTTCTAATGCCTGAAAATATTATAAAGTATATACATAAATACCACGTATATTTAATTTATAAGTATTATAAAATATATTTTTTGAAATTATTAACTCTTACCGCTTGAGACATTCCTATTGCATAGAATTTCACCATCTGATCCGGACATAGCCAAAGTAATTGTGTGCCCAAAAACAGTGGTAAAAAAAATGTTGTGTACTTAGTATATTTACCAAGGACATTTCTAAAAATAATAAAATAAGTAATTATGGAGATAACATAAATAAAACTGTAAAATTTTTATTTAAACATTTTATTCA
This sequence comes from Teleopsis dalmanni, assembly GCF_002237135.1. Lineage (NCBI taxonomy): Eukaryota > Metazoa > Arthropoda > Insecta > Diptera > Diopsidae > Teleopsis > Teleopsis dalmanni. Next base: position 200,204,088 of record NC_051847.1, on the reverse strand, counting down.
CAAACATGATTTAAATATACTCTTTCCCATTTTGGTTGGGGTGTGATAAAGATAAAAAATCTACACAGTCTTTAAAAATTGCGAAAGAACTATAGAACATTAATTGGTGTATTAACAGGTCACTGTCTAGTCGTATCACATGCCCACAAAATAAACCTAATTCACAGCGATGCTTGTAGGAAATGCAACGAGTCGGATGCAAAGGAAATCCTAGAGCATCTGCTGTGTAATTGCCCGGCTCTCTTGAGAACTCGACAGAAATACTTGTAGGCTGTCATAGATCATAGTTCTACGCTTATGAGCCCTTAACAAAACAGAAATTCACTGTTTGGGACTTCCAAAATGATTAGAAGTCGGATGACTAATTCCAATATCTCTTTAAGTGAATTAAAAGTTTTCCGTTTTGATAGTTTCTGAATGCGACTAGCATTTGTTGTTGTTGTAGAAGATTTATTGTTGTTGTAGAAGATTTATTGTTGTTGTCGAAGTTCTTTATTTTTTTTTAATGTTAATTTTTTCTTGCCGATAGTAACGCGAGTTTATGACGAAAAGAAACTATTTAAAAGTTAGACGGGTTTGAATAGAAAAGAAAAGACAAAGACAAAAATTTATTTAATTTATTTTAATAATTTTAGTCCTTATCTTTTTTTTACTATTCATATCCGTCTATGTTTTTTTTATTGATTAATTTCTACTTACCGCAAAATACACTCGAAAGCCATGGACGCTTTTATAATGCCAACTGAAGTAATAACTGCGAGTTTATAGTTTTTCACAATATCCAAAAATGCTTTTTTAGTTAGTTTATTCCTTTTCAAAAAAATGGGCGCCTGTTATAGAACTAATTTAGTTTTTTTTAACATGAAACGTGTTTTGCTAATATGTCTATAACATTATTTTATATATATTAAAAACTTACTATAAGTATAGGCAGGAAATAAATCGAAGATGATTTTATAAAATTATTACGGAGCTGAAAACCTAAACACGATTCACCAGGATGTAGAAAAACTTGTGAACAATGTAACCGATTTAAAGGCGGATAAAATATTTTACTTGGTGCTACCATATTGAAATAGGTCCCGTTTGGTTTATTATAAAAATTATAACTTAATTATTATACTCCGTTTGTAATTATTAGAAATCGGGTTCCGTTTTAAAATGGCGTTTAGAGGTTGTTTATAAAATAAAGACTGAAACCGAACTGAAAATTGATTTTGGTATATATATTAGTGTTACCGATAGGTTGAACTAACATATATAATATAATAATTTACGTGGTAAGAATAGCAAACGAATTAAAATATCCGAACTATTTGACTTCGAACTAGAATTGATATGCAAATCTAAATGTTTATGAGCAATTTTTAAAATCAAATGAAAGCATTTATACGTACCTAAATTATTTTTTACTATTAGTCTATATGTAAAATTATCTTTACATGTATGTGACCACATACTTACTTAAAAAAATATACTCTTATTGTAAAAAATGTGTTTTTTTTATTTTACCAAAACTACATATATATACATCGATTATAATTTCATTGCTCAAATTAATAAAACCATTTTTAATATTAAATAAATAAATTTATTCGGGAACTGCAATGAAAGAAATAGCCTTGCGTTTACACTGGCTAGACTTTGACACGATTATATGTTAGCACACACTCTCATTTTTTTGAAAAAGATACGTATTAACATTCGAACATACATAGGAACTTGCTAAAGTATTGCCAGTGTAGACGTCCAATAAGTTTTTTCATTTTCAGTTCTCGTTGATTTCATGCTAGAAGTTGAGAACAAAAATGACGATCGAATTTCTACTTAAATCGATGATGAATCTTCATAAAATATATTTGAAGTACTGATACATTACTGATTTAATCAATAATACAGCTAACTTTTTACTAATACTGGATTCACACGAGAGTTTGATTGTAATGTTAGCTATTATCCAGTACAACGTTTATATTTGAAAACCTCTTCAGGGTTCCAGCGATATATTTATACACTACTACTTGATGACACAATGATACATTAAATATATATGGACAATATATTTAATATACAGATACATTTCTAATTCAATCAATAATATAGTTAAGTTTTCTGAAGTACTAAATAGTACTAAAAGGTTTCTGAAGTTTATACGCAACAACCTAGTCATAGTTTCAGCGAGCTATTTACATAGTTCTTGACGTCATTTGGATACCATTTGAGCGCTAAAATATTTCTAAGTATTTCTAAATGCTTAATTACGTTAAGACTCTATACTCTCTCCGGTTTTACTAAATATTGCTAGTGATATTATGTCAGAAGCAATTCCCAAAGGTTTAGACATCTCATTTGACTTAAGTAGCAAACTTTGTATTATATAAGTCCCATCTGTCTAATGACTCAGGAATCTTTAAAGACAATTGAGATGTAAACAGAGCCTGTCGTAATCAATATTGCCAAAATTAAAATTAATGAAATCAAGTCTTAAATCTTAACCTCAACAAATTTCGAACTTTGAAACACATATATCAAAGATGTCCCCATTCTTTGTTTATAAGTAGCTAACTATCTTTCATAAAACAGACTTCATAAAACAGACTTGTAAAATCTCATTAAGTCTTCACAATTCTTAATAATATATATTGATCTATTGTATCAATAGCTAAAGCAGTACGACTTTTATAAAATTTTAATTTAACTAACAGCAACACTCAACATCCAAAGGTTTTAACTGTCACAATATTTCGTGCATTCTACAAGCTCTCTAACCGAATACTATTAATAATCATTATTTGGTAAAGATCCGGCAATATAAGTGACTAAATTATATTCTATTCCATTAGATATAAACGAAATTACTTTCCGTACAACACAATAGGTAGGTCTGCTGAAGATATTATTAAAAATTTTTTGATTATAACCACCGAGATCGCGGAAGACTTATGTGTCCATCCCATCCTCTTTCCCCATCCATCATGTTATCCTTTCATGTAATCTGCTTACAGGTTCCAGCGGGTTATAACAACAACAATACGATTTACCAATTCCGTGCAACACAAGAAATTGGTAAATCGGAGTAGAACTATGGCTTTATGGTAGATCTATAATAAAACGATTGGGGCAGGTACACAAACAATCCATGGAAGAGACTTGATAAAGTAGAATTTCGATTTTATGGGAATAGTTGGAGTGAAGTTAATCGATTGGCATGTGACGGGGTTCACTGGAAGTGACTTATTACGATCTTATATAGCTTGTGGGATTAAAAGAGATTAAAAGAAGCAATGAAGTATTAAGATTATCTTATTGTTTATAGTTTCAACAAAATTTTCAATGCAAGATCCACGATTTTTAGTTAATAACATAGTATAATAGAATTATTTGGATTTATGTATAAAAAATTTATTAAAAATTAATTTCATGCTAAACATTCATAGTTTCCATTACATTTCACATTCAATTATAAATTCTTTAACAGAAAGGCAATACTTTCAAATACTTATCTTAATAATCTAATAATAAAATTTAATTATCAAAACATAAATAATTAAATTACTTCAAATTCCTTTTCAAAAGCCCCAATTGTAAAAAATAAATTAAATTAATATTGTATTACTATAGGTGGTAAAAAATTATTTTAATGCAGCCTCCATAAGTTGTTCCGCGCGGGAAATGTTAAAGCTTATTTGCTTTCCACTGCAATCAGAAGAACAAGCATTAATATATATAATCAATAATATGTAAAAAGAAGAGAACTTACTAGCCGTGTGTTAGACCATTTATGATCTCTTCACCCAAAGCACTAACGAAGTGCTTACGATATACATAGGTGTGTACCAGGTAGGCAACGGCTGGTGGAAATAACAATAAGCCTAAAGTTGATTTATTTACAAATTTTACTATATTATTCTCTGCTATATTCTTTGGTAGTTCTTTATAATTTTTTCTTTTAAATTGTTCCCAAAATAGTTCAATACATATTACTAAACCATAACTTAGTAATGAAAGTTTTGGTAGAAACACGTAAGCAGAACCACATAGAAAACTAGCGACTAGATGATTTATTGTTAAGTATTTTTTGAGGGGATACAGATGATTCAAGTGGCAATTGACCAGCTAAAAATAGAAAAGAAAAATTTTAAAAAATATTAAAATTGTATATGGTGTAGAGATCATAAAATAGATGGCGCTAATTCGCTGTTTGTCATATCATCGTATTGTTTTATACATTGTATTTATTTATTGAATCTTCTCTGTTATGTTATATTTAGACTATTGTATATAACTCGAAAAAGATCTGCTATTCATATGAAAAGGTACTTGAGAACTTCGATAAGTCTGACTATGAATATAGGATTAGAGCCTTATATATTTACTATTTCAACTTACTTTAATAATTAATTTTTATTTTACGAACCTGTACTAAGAATATGTGGTTTCGGGAATATATGTTTTTGCAATAGACGTATGATTAGAGAAAATAAATAAAAATAAGAAAAATAATTAGAAAATAAGTTTAGTTTTGACTTATGGTGGAATGGTGTAATATCTTTAGGCAAGGGTGTGTTGATTGCTTAAATAGTAGACTACAGATCAAATCGAGACAGCCAAATTTAGATAATTTAGTAGGTCTTTCGTCCTTACTGATGAACAGTCCGATAAGCTGTCAAACAAATACCTCCCTAAAAATATACTTCTTCTGGACGTCAAAGCCGGGCATTCACAGAGAAAGTATTTAATGGTTTCTTTGTTCTGCAGGTTTCCACAACTTTAGGTGTAAGTATTATTAGGAATGTACAATTTATCAAATCACAAAATCCCTTTTGATAAGTTTACAAGATGTAGTTTTATTGTAGGCGAGTCAAGTTAACTGGGAAGTTGCACATGCCTTAAGTGTCTTCCATTGTTATTGGCAAGCTGAAGAAAGTAGAGATAAGTACTTCTCTTAACGGTTCTCCTATGATTACCCTGAATATATCTGAAGTTGTACAGGTCCTAAGTGCCTTACATTTGTTATTGACAAGCTGAAGTAAGTAGAGATAAGTACTTCTCTTAACGGTTCTCTTGTGATTACCCTGAATATATCTGAAGTTGCACATGCCCTAAGTGCCTTCCATTTGTTATTGGCAAGCTAAAGAAAGTAGAGATAAGTACTTCTCTTAACGGATCTCCTATGATTACCCTGAATCGAAATTTTTATGTTTAAAAAAAATCTGTCATAAATAAGTAATTAGTGATAAAAAAAAATAGAAATAGAAATGGGTTTTGATTCTGAAATTTGAAACTACTACTTCGGGTTATTTAGAAAATATTACCCAAACGTAATTTTTTAAGAAATATACTTCTTTTTCAATTTCTTTATTATTCCATTCGAGATCATTATCAAAGAGGTAGTGATTATATCATTTTTTTAAGTGATTATTTTTTTATCTTTAACATTAATATATAATCTACTAAACTATTAATTCAGAGATATATGGTTCTTTAAAAGACTTAAAATTATATTCATTTCAATATATTATATTGATCTTAACGGTTATTCAACTTACCCTGTATATTCCTACAGATGCAGCTAACAATGCAGTAGTATTAAATTGATAGTTCTTTAATTTAGCCCAAAGTTTTGAAATAAATGTATTATAAGGTACATCTTTTGGAATTCTGCTCATCACCATTTTTATGGTATCGAGTGAAAGACCAATTGTAAGATAATTTCGCAAACCCGTTAAAACATGTGCCCTACAGCTGGTTTTGTGATTACATAGTGAATTCGGTATATTATTATTTTCGTTCTCGAAAATCTGTATATTGCTATTTTCGATCTCGGGTGATGATTCCTTTATGGGTTGTTCATTTGGCGTTACGATCCAAAATGTTTTACAAAGTTTTTTCTGTTTGGCATGGAGAATAATCGCACTACAAAACATAAATATTAATGTTCTAACTCCTTTAGAATTTGCAATGGCTCGGGTAATAACATTTTCACGTCTCAAACATACTGAATCAATAGTCTTTAAATAAAAAAAAGAAAAAATAAATATAATTATTATATTAATTTATTTGTTATTTAAAAGTAAAAAAACAGTTATCATAATAATTACTGTTATTAAAAATTAATCATATAGAATATTTAATTATATAATTAACTTTTAATTCAAATTAAAAATAATAATTATATTATTAAGATTAATGGTTTTTTTGTCATCTCGCGGATTTATCTCTGATTCTTCCCGTTTAAAAATCACCTTTGACTTTTTGTATACATAACTCTAATCTCTAGTGTGAATAATTATAATATAACACCTTATGAGTTAATTAATATACTTTATTTTAATTGATCTTTAGAAAAAATTACGTTTATTCATTTATTTAGATTTCTCAGTCGTACTATTCAAATCTTCCGGGTTCTTACTATAACAAATTCTAGGGGTATTCACATATAGTAGATGTCTGGTCGGATATTCACGATTTCAAGTAACGAGCTCGGTAATACAGTAAGCTGGTAATATTGTGAAGTATCAACAACAAAATACATGTACTATAAATGCATTATGTTATGTCACTTTGCACTTTTACTCTATTACCGACTTCGATTTTCAAAGTTTTGAATATTCCTTTAAAATTACTAAAACAAATATCATCAGGAAGACAGTAACTAACAGTTAGAAGCGTTTACACGTAGTGCATGACCTGCCCCGTTTGACAAATGTTGAACTAATCTCACTTGATGTACTTAAGATCTTCGAGTTGAACGACGAAATTGCGTTTGTTGCTGAAGAAGTTTTGCTGACGCCCTATGCTCTATACAGTATGTAGTTATAGTAACATGTATATTTTTTTTTTTTTGCGGCAAAGAAGAGTAGAATGCCTACGCACTAACCACAATCCAGTGCCCCGGAACGTGAGTGTCCGACTCGCACGGACTAAACCATTCCTCCTAATTCCTAGAGACCTTTGTCTACCCCGGGACTACGTTGGTATTACTTCGAGGTAGGGTCCCTATTAGTCATTTAAGACTTCCATCGGTGTGAACTACGTCTAGGCCCCGTTACTATTTCAGATGATTTATCTTTCCCTTCATCTGGGTGTGATACCGTTGCAGTGTATTTGTTTTCAATCTCAGAATGTGTGTTCCGGCTCTCACTCCTGATCCGAATGGGAATGTCATCAGATTGCTCTTCGTTTTAGATTAGTTTGCGTCCAAATCTTTCTTCTTTTCCCTTAGCACATTTCCAAAGAATTCTGTGATTTTGTTTCAATTTTCTGTTCGTTCTATCATTTTTTCAACGATATTTTCGACTGTAAAGTGACCTATATATTCTGTAAGTAGTGTTTTTTCTCCATGTCATCTTTCGCATTTGGAGAAAATATATGTCCTCGACGGATCCGCAGTATATACAGTTGGGCTGCTCTGCTTATTGCATTCTGTATAGATATTTTCAAAAATATCAATGACCAGATAGGAACTGTGTGACATAATACTCAATCTCACCGAAATTTCTTTCAGTCCACGACTTTACATTTGGTATTAGCTTTGCCAGATCTGAAAAGTTTGTTTTCTTATATCTTGAGTGCCTGTTGAATTGTTTGTCGATCTCTGTTTCCAGCGTTTTCTCCGTTCATGTGCCTGGAGATCGATAGAGATGATACCCCTAATCACTAGAACTGCTGGCTCAGTTACAGTTCGGTATGCAGAAATAGTAACAGGTATATACTATTAAAAAAACCACAGATTTTATCTTTACAACAATAGTTTCTCCTGACTTGGTTTTGAAGCGGGGCTAATATATCAACACGCATGAAAACATTCATTTTCATAGTTGGTTTTATACTTGTAGAGCAAATATCTTAAAGTGCGGTTTATTAAAAATATTTCAGGCAGATCATTTCTTTAGAAGTGATCTAAAGGTATAACAATCACATATAGTCTTTCCAAAAAAAATTACAAATATGCAAAGTATATATATATATAATGTATAACCTTTTTTTATTCCCATGAATACGTCTTCATTGACCCAAATTACATTATATCTTTATATTTAGTGCAAAAATCTTGCTACCCAGTATTATTATCCACTACATGTAAACTTCTAATTTATTAATTCTTCATTAGCTGATCATGATCATTCATTAGCTTTTCAAAGCTTTTATAATTCTCGTAATCTGATCGTCTTACTAGTAAAAGTTTTCTGTTAAGGTGAAAATAATAAAAATATATATAATAAGAGAGTGCTGAATAATACTTCTTTAAATTTTAGTACTCTTTATTCTCAAAAAAAATACTTTAGAGCAATTAAATAAAATTATTTAATTACTATACATGGCTTTTGCATGAATAGATAAAAATGTAATTTAATAATGGTAATTAATTTTCAACGTTTTTGAATCTTAAGTACATATAAAGTAAAACTAGTTTTTATAGCACATATTGTATAATTAATTAATGAATGAAAAATTATAAAATAACAACTAAAAAATGGGAGAATTAACATAATTATGATATATTATTTGATCTATTTTAATAAAGTAGACATTTTGTAAGACAAAAAATAATAGATAGATAATCATTATTATCTATAATATATCACAATAACAATGTATTCTTATTAAGTGGGGAATATTTTGTGATAAATACCAATTGTCTGAATTCATCCTTAGCCATCTCATAAACATAAACACATTGGATCGTTTTACATACATACGTAATTAGCTATTCAAATGGAATATTATTTTTTTTCTTATAATAAATTTAATATGCATTAAAACAATGACTACGATAATAAAAAACAATTCTGAAATAATCATAATCTCAGAGCACCTAATCATGTTTCCATTTAGCTTTCCTTATCTCTGGATTTAGTTCTACAACTATGCAATATGATATTTTCTATATCTGTTACTACTTCAGCCACCTATTTCTTTCGACGTTTGCCCCACTCTGTTGTTCCACGTAGTTCTGTAACAACACATAATACTTAAAATGCTTTTATATTCCATATACCATATACGATATTATATGTATAGCAGTCACAGTTTCTTTAGAGATTAGAGTAAATTGTGGTGTTTTCATTCATATATCACTATCGCAATTACGAGTATTAGCACATGTTATATATATTCTTATTTTTATATTTTTTGTAAGAAGTTAGTTTTTTATTAGAACGCTCACTGTTTTTTACCGGTAAATTGCAATACAAGAAATTCCTGAAACCCATATAGATAAAGATGGCTCTTTATTAAGACTTAGAATAGAGCTTGATTAGATAATAGCTCACATAAATTATGAAACTTTATTAGTTTGACACACATAAATTATAATCTGCAGGGTCTCATAAATTAAAACTTAAGTTTTATATGTTTAAAAATTATACTTTATTTTAAAAACTGTCATTAGTTTCCATTAGAAGACTCTCATAAATTTAATAGTAACTGCATATATATGAAGAACTCTTATTATCTGTTATAAAAATTGAAAATTGGATTATCTTTAAACAAAAGCCAAAGAATATTAAATCTAATTATATATTTTGATTTGCAAAAAATTATAGACATTATATATATGTAAGTATTAAAATATATCATACTATATATAATACTTATATATCATACACTATGACAGAGTAATATGTTATATGTTGGGAAATCTCGGCGAAATAAAAAAGTTATAAATAAAATATTAAAAATTTAAGTATGGGTTACGAAGCTCTTGGAAATATTTTTCTCATTCTGTTTTATTGTGGAAGCCTATTATGTATAAAATTTCCAATATATATGTTATATATATATTTATTTTATGCCTCCGACTTTACAAGCTATAGAATAGTTGTAATTTCTTTGTTAAGTATTTGAGCTAATTATAATAAAGATTAGTAGACCTTTGATGTTTCAATTACAATTGTAAAATAAAATAACCTATATTATTTGCAATAGTAGTACAGAAGTTTCCATATATTGCTATTTTTAGCAGAAAGTTAATGTGATATTTTATAAATTATATATATTATAATATCTATACATTGTTTAATGATTTATTATTCTTAGTGAAAAGTCGAACCCAAACATATTTTTACTTAATTATCCAATAAACTTAGAGTGGAGAAGTAGGGGTTAGATCCCCTATGAATACCATAAGCTACAGATAATACAGTGCAGAAACAATTGACACAATTTTATTTAATCCACTGAATATTATTATATTTTTAAGTTTTTTATTATTTGTTAAAATTACTTAAAATTAATAACGAAAGTTATCTTCAAAAAATAATTATTCGATTGTGGGGTATTTATAGTGATAATTAGCACATAGGAGTACACGTTAAATAAAATTTATTCTAATTAATTCACGTTTACAAAGTATTTATTGCATTCGAAATTAGTTAATAAATTACAATTAATTATTCAAATAGAGTGACAATAACATATTTCGTACACCATATATATGACATATATGAGTATGTAATATATAAAGTGTCAAAAGTTTTTAGCGACGTAAAGTGATATATAATATAATGAGCGAGTATAATTTATATTGGAATTGTAATAAAATTTATTTAAAACTGATTCCGTATTTTGTTAATACTTTAATCGTTATATATGAGAAACTTTATTTATTATTAGTCCATGATTTTTGAGCATTACGATACGATTACATTTATAATTCCGATTAATTCCGATTATAATTCCAAGCTACGAAACTAATTCAAAAAAAATTTAAGGTTAATTCAGAAGTTTTTTAATTTCAAAACCTAGAAAATTAAAATAAATTCCAGAAAGTCTTGTTATGGCATATATTCTCTGAAGTCGTACACATTAGCAATTTTGGAATCCATTATAGCAGAATAAAATGATTTTTAAACAGCCTTTATTCTAAAATTGACCCTAATTGAATGGAAGTTTCTATTTATAAAGTGGATCAAAAATTTACAAAGTGGATTTAAAATTCTCGCACTTGTATAATAGTTTTGCGTCAGGGAAAACTCGGGCAACTATAAAGAGCGTTACTGGACAGTTTATCAATTTTTAGACAGAGTTATCTTGTTGTGTATGACAGCCAAATGTTATAGGCTACCTCTTGACAACCTTAACTCTGTTCTGATAAGGAATAATGCCTCCTTGTAATGTTTTTGAAGTCTATATTTATTTTTATGAATGAGGTCCTTTTGTCAAGAGTTCGGTGTCTCTTTGCCATTGCAAGAGACCTGGATCAGTTATCAGTTATCAAATTTAATCTTATGCTATGTTTATTAGCGAGCCTTTAAGTCTATGAAGATCATTTATTAATTAAATTGTCCACTTTAAAACGAATGCCAGTTCAGTTTATTGATAATGATTCATATACCATATATCTATAGTTAACGAGGGAGTCATCAAAATTAGTAAAATTAGCTCTGCTAAGAAAGACTGCCTCTTTTTAATCTTTTTGTAGTTTACCTTTCGAATCAGTTACTTATGTTGTTTGGAGTGCAACTTCAAGAATTTATTGTTTTTTTAATGTTTCCCCTGGGTATCAATTGTCTAGTCTATCTAATCAAAGCTTACGTTTATAGACGATGCTTTGGAGGCTACGTACATGATTTAACTATTATCCGTTACTTAAAAGCTTTATCAGTCCAAAATTTTATAAAATAGTTGATGTTTCCTTTAAAAGTGATTAATGACAATAATATATATATTCCGTTAAATCAAAAGGAAGTTTTCCAAAATAGCAAACCTTACACCAAAATAATTATTTCAATTATGCTAGCCTTATGTGTTCTAGGTACTAGTAATATAAATACATTTCTAATTCTAAAAAGATTATTCATTCTTCAAGATTAACTAATTTTGCGCAGGACTAAATTAGTAACTACTACTGTATTTTGACCTATTAAATCTGAAAATAATAATAAACTGTTTCTCGATAATATATAAGACATCAACAAAATGAACCAAAATACTTTAGACTAGATGTAGCCTTGTCCAAAAACATTGCAAAATTTTTGGACAAGCATTATTAGTAAATTTAAATTTAATTGCTTTAAATTTTTTTTGATATCTCATTAATAATAGTACTTAACTTTAAATCAATAAAGTTTAATTGTTCATCTATTATATCTATGACCAGTGGGACTTTTTCCATCCATCTACAATCGGTCATGATCACGTAAAATGTGGTATAGTTATTTTCAATGTAAATTAAAAATTTGAAAATTAGGCGCTAATGATTTGATTCTCTGCATTTCGTTTATGGGCATGACCAGAAATAAAATTGAAAGTAAAAGTAAAATTGAAATCAATTAGTATCAATCTATCAATACTTATACAATATATATGTAGTATATGTTATACCTACACTAAGTATTAAAAGTATTTGAATATAACCAAATATGGCAAATTTGGTGTCAGAATTTCTTCACTTGAATCAAGATAAGATTCAATTTTCAACCCTTTTCCTATATCTACCCTATACTACCACATATTCTTCATCCCAAACTATTGCGAAAGTTTTGTCATCCTTTTATGTTACGAAAAGTTGATTATTAGTAGTATAAACACTTTCGAGATTGACCATGAACATCAAGTGAAAAACAACACATTAAGGAAATCAACGATTTGCTGCTAAAAATAGTTGAATGGACACTTTGAGACTTGAACAGTGCTGTTAACATTTTATTTGAATCTATTCAGATAAAAAGTTTTAAAAAATAATTAGTTTTTTAACTAAGCTTTTCTTATTTTTTCATCAGAATGTTAGATAAATCTAATCACTTGCAACACTCAAGGTGGCAACTAAACAAAAGTATGAGATTATAGCTTAAAAATTCTGGAAGCAAAGCGGAACATGCTCAACACTACATTACCGGTGTAGTGTTGGTCACTATATATGAGACTAGGTCTACCGTTTAATGATTTTGTCATATTTGTAGCTTTGAAGTGGAAAAAGAATCCATGTTTCACTTTTTCGTCAGTGCTTATCTTTGGCCAATAGACGATTAAAAGTCTTTGCAATCCCTATTATTACCGACCATACAGAGCTGTTATCCTTTAAAATTAGAAACCTTCCCAAGTATATTGACTTCTCAATATTACTTCTCAATATTGTTACAGTTTTACTTAAATGAAGAAGTCGTGACTTTTAGTGGTATTTGGTTGTTGACCACTATCGTTCTCTTAAGGTGCCTTCTGGTTTCCATAGATTATGGCATAACAACGTGCCGTTATTTGAGCTGAAGTAGACTTTGGTGTACAAGGCCGTCACTCCAACGTAACCTAACGTTCCCTAGGTACTTTTTATTCTATTTTGTTTAATTTAAAAGTATGGATCGATTAAGTTATATTCAACTTGTTATTTATTTTATTTGTCGTTCTAATTTAGTTTTTAAATTATTATTTTATTATATTGATTTTTAACGTCTGTTTTGACGAAAGACAATAAATTCTTAACATAATACTTCTATATATATATAACCATTTTAAACAGTAGTAAATTGTCACAATAAAATTATTATTTTTGTTACTCGCTACAAAAATATTATTATATATTATTGACTTATTGACTGTTCGTAGCCGTTTATTCAATTAGAACTTAATAGTTATCTAATAGTTAATAGATTCTAATAATTAATAGTTATTATATCTAAAAATTTAGATTTCTTGTGAAATCTGATCTTTATGTCTTATGTTTATCCAATTATAACTTAATAGTTTATATCTAAAACTATAGATTTCATGTATAATCCGATTCTTATATCTTATGTATAGATCAGTTTAAATTCTTACTTACTTACCACTTGCAAAATGCTGGCTCCAAATAATTGCTTTACTCTTGGTGCAACCCAAAAAAAATGTATAGCTAATCCACTAATAAATACTGGTAGAAACATTATATTATAACGTCCAAAGAGTTCTGGACGTCTTCTGCAATAATTAAATATTCGCATACATTTACAATATATTCGTATAAAAAGTAAACAATATAGATTAACTAACCGAAATGCGCAAATTAGTATATTAATAAAGACAGCTAATTGAAATCCAGAGAATACTGTATTAGCATAATAAGTCAAAGTATCTTTCACAATTTTTCTATTTAACTTATTTATCTTCAGCAATAGCGGCAACTGTAATTGTTTGTTCAAATAATAAATTTATAAATTTTACATGAATTATAATAGAGATATCGACACTTGTACCTTATCACGATTTCAATTACTTACAAGTGTCAATACGGCAAAATACTTCATATTAGACTGTATATATTTCGGTATCTGATGTATTAGATTATCAGTACAACCGCGCGAGTGTATAATTTCATTGCAGCACATCTTTTGTAAGCTTTCGCTATATAACTTACTAAGCACAACCATTTTTATTTTTTTTTTTTGGAATTTATTTATTTAATGAAACATACGAATTTATATAGTATACAAAATGCACTTTTCTAAATTGAAATTGAAATTGAAATTCTAAATTAATTCCGCTTGCTATAGCCGTACTTATTCACGCCAATGTTCAATTCAAACTGAAGCTATGATGTTTATTCTCATAAAATATTTCTTATTGGCGAATTATAATAAAAACACCGATGTCAATTTAAATTTTATAATTATAAACAATACTAACAAAGAATTCAAAAAAAAATATATATACCATATAATAATAATGCTCCGTCACACTGACATCGGCGAACACGCTAAATAGCATTCCAGATAATCTAACACTCATGGATTGCGAACGAAATGCGATTACTCGTACTTTCACAAAGCTTTTCAGATATGAGTGCTGTGCTTCGCCTTGTGCATTTCAGCTCAGTTCAGTTCATTTCAGATACTATTTCAGGTTTAAGTATTAAGAAAGTTGCTGATAAATCGACACCAACAATCGACAAACTGGAAGTTGTTAGTCGCACTACTTTTGGATTATTGCCTTGGACTGCATGTACATATTTAAAAAAACATTATTCTAACTAATGGCTCACTTAAACATGAGCCACTATAATGATTATATGGTAATCATATAATTTTATTTAGTATTATTACTTTGAGCTGAGCACAACTTAATAGATTAACCTTTGCTATAACGACAAATCAGCGTCTTTAAAAAATAACAAAAACCAGATTTCACTTCTCATAGTTTTTTAATCGATTTTGCTGATTTCAAAAAAATGAGATGTGGAGAGCTTCACAGTAAAAAAGCTGCTCTAAGCAAATTTAGAAAAAACAATAGATGTATATTTATGAATAAAAATTAATTAAATGTGGGAGATCTACAGACCAGCATCTCTTATACAGTGAGTGAACTATTGTAAAACTATAAATTTTTACTCGTCTTATAAACAATACAACAGTAAATGCCACAACAAACAGTGATAGCTCTAATATTTGAATACGTATAGGAAGAAGAAGAAGAATTTGAATGATTAACTAAGATTAATTAAATTACATAAAAGTTAATTACACTGTTTAACAAACTAGAAAAAATAAATTCTATTTTTTTGCTTTAAAGCCACTATTTTCGCTTTAAGCTAGTACTGACATTAATTTCGCACGAAAAATTAATAGAAAACTCCAAGTAAAAAAAAACGTAATACAAAATGTTGAATTGTTATAAAATTTTTACACTGGTTTACAATTTTGAAAATATATGTTCTATTTTTTCTTTTTAATGCCACTATTTTCGCTTCAAGGTAGTACTGACATCAATTTCGCACGAAAAATTAACAAAAAACTCCATGTAGTAACAATGTAATACAAAATGTTGAATTGATAGAAAATTTTTACACTGGTTTACAATTTTGAAAATATATGTTCTATTTTTTCTTTTTAATGCCACTATTTTCGCCTTAAGCTAGTACTGACATAAATTTCGCACGAAAAATTAACAGAAAACTCCAAGTAAAAAAAATGTAATACAAAATGTTGAATTGATAGAAAATTTTTACACTGCTTTACAATTTTGAAAAAATAAATTCTGTTATTTTTGTTTATCCATTTTCGTTTAAGCTAGTACTGACATCAATTTCGCACGAAAAATTAACAGAAAACTCCATAAAAAAAAAACTAATACAAAATGTTGAATTGTAGAAAATTTTTACACTGGTTTACAATTTTGAAAAAATATGTTCTACTTGGCTTAACTCCAAAATCACACTGTATAATTTTTATTTGGATAAATTTATAAATAATAATAATTAAAATAATAATAATTTATAATTATAATAATAATAATAATTTATAAATAATAATTATAATAATTTTATAAAATAATAATAATAATAATATATTATAATATACAATAATTATTGGGAACTCACTTTCCGAATTTTGGTTGAGCCAAAGTAAATATAAATATGAAAAATTTCTGCTAAGCACGTAGCCAGAAATTCACTTTATATCTTTCAGATAATTTCAGTAAATAAGCAAACATTTTTTTCTTATTAAAAAGTCATACTACATTAATGATAAAAATATATATATATATAAATATAGTCATTCCATTCATGTCTGGCAGCCTCTAGGCTGCTAGCAACGTATCTTGTAGTTGCAATATTCTGTTTCTTTTTAGTTTAGTTCCTGAGATTCATTCAAAATTAACGCAGCTCAACTATACTACTATGGGTTAGAAATTAAATTTTATTCCGATTTTGTATATATACAGATTTAAATAAGTTTTGGCTCTCTAGTTTTTATATACAAACGGGTTGTAATCAGATAAACTAGCAGAATAAAATAATTTAGTATCAATAGAAACTTTAAGAAACAAATTTTTTATTTTGAAACTATAATTTTCATTTCATTTAATTTCAATATTGAAGTATAAAAATCAAAATATTGAATTACAATTCTCATATACTTTAGAATAAAAAGTTTATATAAAAACATTTTGCCATTGTATGTTAATTGTTTGGGAGAGTTTTAATAAAGGGTTATTTATTTTTTATAAAGTTTTGATAGTTTTCTGTACAAAATCCCATTTCTTTTTAACCGAGTACTAGTGATATTTAACTGATGTGTTTTCGTTCATAAGCACGGTTGCCACTTATGGTACTTTAGTACCAAAATTGGTACTTTTTTTCCGTTTGGTACTCTGGTACTCATGTTCAAAAAATGTTACATTTTCGGCGACCCAACTTTATTGTGGATATTGTATTGTTTTATACTTTTTGTACATTTTATATAAATTGTATTTTCTTATAAAAAGACAATAGAAAAATTTTGGACTTTTTTTACAGAAATGGTACCTTTTTAAACCAATTTTGGTACAGAAAAAAATTTTCAAGTGGCAACCGTGTTTATAAGCTCAATAAACAATTGGTGTCGTGTTCCACACCAATATTTTTAAAACATTTTAGTTACTAATTTACACAAATCAGTTTGTTTAAATAGATCAAATCTGGAATAATCTAAATATATCTGAGCTGAGAATTTATTACTAGTTTTTTAGATGAAATGCTTATCGACTTTCATTATTAGGTTTGTCTACAGCCAGATAAATAAAAGAGATTCTCTATAGAGGAACCATAATCGATCTTATGGGTCGCAGTGTATGGTTATTTCTGGGCAATATATGAAAATCAAAAGATTAATTTTTTCAAAGAATTAAAGGGTTTATAAACTTGATAGTCTTTATGATAAATTTCTCTTAGTGTTACAAATATCTTGATGAACTTAATATATATTACATTTTTGTTGATATACATTACATTTTTTTTTTCTTAAATTAGACTATTTATAATTTATAACTTTTTAGTCCGATGAGAGTTTGAAAAATCTTTTTTTTGATCGTTTCTTTTTTATGATCTCTTAATTAAAATTTTTCTATTAATTTTTTATATAAGTAAAGTACCATATATAGTATTGTTAAATATGTTTAATGAAGTACATTTTTTTTTAAATAATACAAAAGAGATATGGGCTTAAAAGACTATTTAATGTATACTTGAATATATAATGTATAGATAGATTATTAAATATGCTAATCTGATGATAGCCGCATAACTTATTGGAACTTACTTTCTATAAGTGGGATGAAAGCATTAAGTACTTTGTGTTAGGATTTGTAAAATAAAAAAACTATTTTAAAAGCTTTCCAGGTAAACTGAGTTATATACGTATTTCCAATTAGATATTTTATTACAAACAATGTATCTATTGTTTTAGGTTTTTTTTTAGATTATTATAAATGGAATTTGTACTTATTCCATTCTTACTATTGATAAAAAATTTCTATTTGAGATGTTTAAATCACTCTTCACTGCATTTGATTAGTTAATCATTAATATTAAATAAAGTTGATATATTTAAATGTTTAATCTAAATATATTTATTGAAATATTATTTAAAGCTAGATAAATATCACTAATGCACTTAGTAATATGTGATTAGTATTATGTTCTTACCAATATATTGATATAAAATGGTACTAAACTATTTAACACCCTTCACATAAGGAGACAGTGGATCATCAGACTGTGATAAAAAAGTAAACATGCCATCAGAATACTAACACATATCATGCTAATGGATTTATAAAGATAATTGAGTTAAAATATTTATACAAAAAATTAGTACCTACTAAGGTCTTAGCCTAATAATAATGAAAGATCTACTTGTACCATATTTATTCCAAAAATAGAGCATCTTATTTGGTGCAATTACTAAAAAACTGAATTATAAAGTGGAAGTATCCCATTGTGACTCAGCGATATACAATATTAATAATTATTAATAAAAAAGAGATTCTTTCTCTATCGACTTTAAAATACCGTTTTTTTTGTAGCTCCGTCTTTATCAATATTTGAGGTTCTTATCACTTTGCAATATGGGCTTCTATTTAAAATTTCTTGTCTAAAAATAAATATGTTTGCTTAGTGCTTGAGAAATGTATTAATCGTATCAGATTTAAATTTAATTATATTGATTAATAGATGTGCTAGCATATATATTTTTTTATTAATCAGTAGAACAATAAAAATAATATTGATAAGAAAATAAAGTTAGGTTTTTGGCCCCTCTTAATCTCTTGATGAAATATCAGGTATTTTGTTTACTTCACATAGTATCAGCAGATTTAGAAAAAATGGCTTGCCGGAGAGTTCCCCTAGAGGTTTCTAGCTAATACAGTAAACAACCACTTAAGTATGTAATTAAAATTAAATAATAAATATAATCTCCTGGACATACATATATGTAGATAATTAGGGTAGTTATTGTTTATAGATATTTTATTTTAAATAAAATATTTTTACTTATATAGTTAATATTAAATGAAATGAGTTTTTTCTGTTTAGTTCCAAAGACCATTAATGATAGATTATTAGTAATATTTGAGAGAATTTTATGGTTGATCTAAGAAAATCGCTTAATTAAAAACTTATTTAACTACAAAAATTTATAAATTTATTTGTTAATAGATACTTTGTTATTGCTATACTATTTAAATTAAATAATTTTTGCTTTTTCAAAATATGAATATTATTATTGTTATATTAAAAAAAATGTTATTACTATCTATAAGAACTTATCATGTTCATATGATATATTAGAATTAGACGATGGTATGTATGTTATAGGAATGTATTACTCATAAGTCATGTATCATTGCCCATAGGTATCTAATAACTGTTTCAGCTCAATAAATATTTAAAAATACCGAAACTTAATATTCATTAAAAAATAATTATAATTTGTAAGTCTTCAATGCTGACTGTTTGGAAAACTAATCTTATCAAATATAGCAATCATTTTACTGTATACAATAAAGCTGCTAATTAGAAGCAAGCGAAATCAATTTAAAGTTATAAAATATTATACAAAAGTTGCATCATGTGTTTAAAAAAAATAGATTTATTTATTAAAAAAAGATAAAACTAAAAGTTCAAAAGTTCAAAAGGTCAAAAACTTAAAACATTTTACAATTTCAACTTTTTAATCAACTTCTTCTACTGTAGGTCCACCACGTCCACCTTGACTTGGTTTTGCGCCTGCATCACCATTACCACCAGAGCCATGCATTTTAGCCATAACAGGACCACAAACACGTTGACAGTCCTTTAAGTGATCATCGAATTCTTCTTTCTCTGCTAAAGTATTCGCATCTAACCAAGACATTTCGGAAGAGCATTTATCGCGGACTGTGGACTTATCAGAATCGGTAAGTTTACCCTCGGGTACATCTTCAATAGCCTGTAAAATTTTAAAATTCTTAATTATTAAAAGGCTTCTCTTTTGTTAAGTCGCACTCCTCATACCTGTTTACAACTGAATATATAACCTTCAAGAGTGTTCCTAGATTGTATGCGTAGTTTTTGTTTTTCATCCTCATCTTTATACTTTTCAGCATCGGATAACATACGATCGATTTCAGCCTTTGACAGACGTCCTTTGTCATTTGTGATTGTAATTTTCTCTGACTTGCCAGTACTATTATCCTTAGCCGATACGTTTAATATACCATCAGCATTCAAATCAAAGGTTACCTCAATTTTAGGCACACCACGTGGTGCTGGTGGTATACCGGTTAAATTGAAGGTACCAAGTAAATTGTTATCCTTAGTCATAGCGCGTTCACCTTCATAAACTTGTATAGTCACAGCATTCTGATTGTCACTGTAAGTGGTAAAGGTTTGTTGTTGTTTGCATGGTATACGGGCATTGCGTTCAATTAGTTTGGTCATGACACCTCCAGCGGTTTCAATACCCAATGACAACGGTGTTACATCAACCAACAAAACATCTTGAATTTGTGAACTGCCAACACCGGTCAAAATAGCCGCTTGTACAGCAGCACCATAAGCAACAGCTTCATCTGGATTTATGGACAAATTCAATTGTTTGCCACAGAAGAAATCTTGCAGCATTTTTTGTATTTTTGGTATACGTGTAGAACCACCGACCAACACAACATCATGTATAGCTGCCTTATCCATTTTCGCATCGGTCAAGGCACGCTCAACTGGCTGCAATGTGGAACGAAACAAATCCATATTCAACTCTTCAAAGCGTGCACGTGATATTTTCGAATAAAAATCGATACCCTCGTGTAGAGCATCTATTTCAATCGATGCTTCAGTGCTAGAGGAGAGTGTACGCTTAGCACGTTCACAAGCCGTACGCAAACGACGTAAAGCACGTACATTTCCTGAAACATCACGTTTATGTTTGCGTTTGAATTCTTCCACAAAATGATTGACTAAACGATTATCGAAATCTTCACCACCCAAATGTGTGTCACCAGCAGTTGATTTCACTTCAAAGAGTGAACCTTCATCGATGGACAGTATGGAAACATCAAAAGTGCCACCACCTAAATCAAAGATAAGTACATTTTTTTCACCTTTGAGATTCTTATCCAAGCCATAGGCTAATGCGGCTGCTGTTGGTTCATTGATTATACGCAATACGTTTAGTCCAGCAATTGAACCGGCATCTTTGGTAGCTTGACGTTGACTATCATTAAAATAAGCTGGCACTGTGATAACTGCATCTGTTACTTTGGTACCCAAGTAGACTTCGGCAACTTCACGCATCTTTGTCAATACCATGGAACTAATTTCTTCGGGTGCAAAACGTTTACGTTCTCCTTTAAATTCTACTTCGATTTTTGGCTTGCCACAATCATTTACAACTTGGAATGGCCAATGCTTCATATCTTCTTGTATTTTTTGATCATCAAATTTACGACCTATTAGACGTTTAGCATCAAAAACTGTATTTCTGGCATTCATTGCTACCTGAAAATATAAGACAAGAGCAATAGGTCTTTAGTCAATAATTGGTAGAAGCAGAACGGCATATGTGATTTTTATTCGTGATATTGTAAGATATAAATTATAGAAATACTTAATTTAATTATGATATGATATTCCCATTTAATTATATAGAAAAAATATTAGAAGTGGTTTCAAAAACTACCTCGAAAATATCCAGTCCTCAATACAAGTCTCTCAAACTTAGAACTAAATGTATGTTAACTTAAAAGATAATCTATATAGAACTTAATTATAATCTATATATATATAAATATTAAGACAATTTTACCTAATGGAGTTTAGCCAATACTTCAGGACCTCTGAGAAGACCTACCACTAATTTCTAGGATTGTATAAGCCAAATTAACATTATAGAACGAATTCAAAAATGCAAATGTGGCTAGATAGAGCATACTGAAAGAATACTAAGTAGCAATATTGCACGATAGGCCTTAAAGTGGATCCCACAAGTCTCTTGGTACCCCTATACGCTGAGCATGACTTGCAAAAAACAGTAGAATGAAAGTTGAGAGATGTGAATTATTTGTGAAATTATATCCGTTACTTATTCCTATAACAGAGTTCTATTTTAGCTGATAGAAAAGGGTTAATGCTCCGCCTAGGGGGACATAATTTGTGTATGTATATGTATATATTAAATTATAAATTGTGTGTTTTTGTTAAAGAATAGTTAGTAATATAGAAAAAATTCTTGTACAACAAATATTTAAAGATAATAAAGTATTAACGTATGATATATATCAATATATATATAAATCTATATATAGACTTTGTATTAATATATCTATCTTAAATAAATAAAGTTTTGTTAAAGAAAAGTCTCGAACATTTGAATATCTATTTACTCATTTAATTAGAGAATTATTAGAGAAATTATTAGTAGGATTATTATTAGTATTACTATTATTATAGTATTATTATTAATCCTTGGATTACTAGACTAAAAAGCCCTATGTCACTCATTTGAATAAATAATTTTTAAGAAATTGAGATTTATATGATTGAAATTTTTGGGCAGACTTTTCTGGCATATTCTATCTAGGTAAAAATTTAAACTTAAACACACTCTTTCTTTACGACTTTTTTCGTTTTTCAAGCCAAGAAGACCCGACACAGCTGCTATCCTTTAATATTAGGGACTTGTGTAAGTGAATAGACTTATTATGTATAGGTTACACTTGAGTGGGGCAGTCGTGCCTTTCAACGTTGTTAGTACGTAGAGCATAATATACGTTTTTTTTGCTTCTTAGATCAAGAAGACCTAATATAGCTGCCGTCATTTAAAATTAGGTATTAGCGAACTTTATGGACTTATCAATTTGAAGAAGGGAGTCATGTTTTTAACGTGGTTTATACGCTGATTTCTGCGATCTTTGCGGTCGTCCTTCTGGTCTGCATATAAAGAACGTTAATTCGTGGGCAATTATTCGAGATCAACTCAAACTTTACTTAACCTTGTCTATGTTAATGTATCACCTCATCAATTTATGTTACTTATTTAGAAAAATTTCTATATGTTCTGTTTTATGAACAGTATTATAAGTAAAGTATTATTATTGGATTTTACTCATCAAATATAGTCTCGCAAAATTTTTAAAAATTAAAAAATTAATTTTCCACAGAAAATTAATAGATTTTCAACAATGAAAAACATATTTTTGCATTTGTTGAAAGCAGAAAAATATTATAAAAATAAACATAATGTCGAATTATTTATAAACATAGAAAAACGATTGCTATATATAAAAAGTTGATCTGATAGAAACAATAAAATTGAAGTAAAGATCACAGAAGCATTCAAGAGATTTAGTACCAGAATGTTCTGAAGAAAAATTATTCACACTCTGAAGATCTGCAATTTTGGGTTGTTGTTGTTTTTATTAGAAATATGTCTGCGATGACACACCTACATAATTACAAAAATAGTTTAAATATTCGATGACTATGAGAACAAATTTATTTTAAGCACTTTTAGTAATTTTAACTTGGTTAAAATGAGTTACTTAAATGGTTACAGCGCAAAATTATGGCTTACAGCATCAGTTAACACGATCAGGCTGACAAATATGGCGGCGTATCGGTGTCTGCCATTTTTGAACACATGTTCGAAGTAACTGGTGCGCTTGTAAAATGGATGAGGTCAAGACAAACTTCTGATGGGAGAGGAAAATTATAATTTTCGCAAAACTAATAAATTACAAAATTAAAAAGTTGTCAAATTATCTTGTAACCAATTTGAAATGCAATCCATTAATTGTTATTTTATTTAATTTAATTTAATTTATTTTTTTTAACATAATTGATTTTAATTAATTTAAATTAAATTTATTTATTTTAATTATTTTTGTTTGAAAGTGAAACAATTTATTTTTAATTTGTGAATGATGTGAAATATTTTTTCTAATTGCAATGATGTGGTTTTATTAAGAGTGCCAAAAGTATTTTTAGTTCACAATTTTAATATATTTTATTATATTTTAAAATTTTGATAATTTTTAATTTATATAAGTAGCAGAGGTAGTGTTGTTAACAGTCTTAACTGATTTGGCATCTTAGCTTGCTTTATCATTTCAACGCGATGTATATGTTTAAATTGATAAAATGTCGTCTTTGCCTAAAGGGGGAGGCAACTTCTAATCACATACTTTGTGAATATTCGGTTTTAAATACCTCTCTGATATCAGAAAATTCTCAATGGGAGACATTCTGGTTTCAGTTCGAAGAGTTCGTAGTATTCTGCTCTAAAGTCAAATTGAATCCCTATAATTTTTTATACTTTCAATTTTATTAAGGAAAAAATATTTATTTATTCATTATGTTGAAGCGAAGACATAAACAACCATTACCAGAGAAAGATATATATATATATATATATATATATATATATATAAGATAGATAGTTATAATGGTATTCAAAATTTCAAAATAAACTAAATTGTGAAATAAATAAATTAAATATATTTTAGAAAAATATATTTTTTAAAATTTGTATAATAATATTATTAAGTGAATTATTTTACTCTCTTAATTTAAAATCAATGAACTTATTAGACTCTATCGGTAGTAATGTTTAAATCTCTACAATTTCATATAAATGTCCAACAGATCATTATTCCTTAATTAACATTCAGGACAGATTTTAAGCAGAGTATTCTTATATATAGTGTTGGACTAATGGGTATGTAAATGGTATATTAATTAAAAAAGGGAATGCCAATAGTACATTCAAAAAGAAAATGATTATATATATCCTTTACTCAAAAAACTCACTCATAAAGTAGGAATATTTAAAATGATGTCCAGATCTCACTCATTACTTTACCTAATACAAATAGAACTTCTTTCTGAATAGACGATAAGATAAACTCTCTTACGCTCTTACTGACTGAAAACTCTAAAAAATAGTTCCACTTATTCCTTGTTGAAAATAATTATAAAAATAACTATTTTATTTTAATTTTTTTATTTTATTTCTGTATTATATATTTAAGTTTAAAAACAAAACAAAAAATAATTGAATTTGCTTTTTTCTTTATTTAGTGTTATTTAATTTTACTTTTGTATTTGCATTATTTATTAATATTTATATTATATATATTTATATTTATTATATTTTTTGTTTTATTTTATTTACTTTATTTTATTTTATAATATTTTAATTTATACTATTTCACTTTATTTAAATTACAGTAAACTACATTATTTTATTATTTTTTTACCTTAATTTATTTAGAATTTTTTTTTTATTTTAATTTACTTTGTCTTACTTTATCTTATATTATTTTATATGATTTTATTTTATTTTATTTTGTTTTATTTTTTATTATTTTATTTTAGTACATTTTATTTTTATTTTATTGTGTTTTATTTTGTTTTATTTTATATTTTACTAACTTATGTTCTTCTTCATTTTATACTATACGTATATAAATGATTAGTTTAATTTAATTTTACTTTATTTTATTTTACTTAATTTTATTGTACTTTATTTTATTTAACTTTATTTTATTTTTTTGTTTTTTATATTATTTTACTTTATTTTAAATTATAGTTTTTGTTTTATTTTACTTTACTTTATTTAGCTTTTTTTTTATTTTAATTTTTATTGTCTTATTTTATCTTACATTATCTTATATAATTTTATTTTATTTTAATTTATTTTATATTATATTATTTTAGTTTATTTTTAATATTTTATTGTATTTTATTTTATTTCGTTTTGTTATATGTTAAACGAACTTTAAAATGTTAAACTAACATTTTATTACATATATATATTATATATGTATTATATATATATAACATTTTATTACACTTTAAATTTATTTTACTTCATTTCATTTTACTTAATTTTATTGTTATTATTTATTTATTTATTTATTGTATTTTAATGTAATTTATTTTTTTATATTATTTTGTTTTAATTTATTTTACTTTATTTTGAATCTGTATTTAAACAAAAGAACAAATAAAGAAATTTATATGCATTCCGAATTGAATATAAAAAAATATATACTAGACATAAAGATATTACCATAATATTAAATGGTATCATTCAACCTTCACCTTTTTCTTTTTTGTTTGAAATGGTCTATATACTGAATAAATATATCAAAAAATTTCAAGTCTTTAAAAAAACATTAAAATAGAATAATAGCTTCATATTAATTTTCAAAATTTATTAATAAACAAAAAATAAAAAATTAGATCTGAAACAAAATTTTGTTTAAGAAATGTGGTCTGATAGTTCTGAAACTTCTATAGCAACAGCTATTATATAGTAGACTAAATATACAGTAGAGTTACTGAACCGCAATATCTATTCAGATTAAAATTTATTTATTTTTAAATTTTATTTATTTTATTTTATTTATTTTTAACTAATTTAATAAATTATTAATTAAAAAAGTTCCTATCAGTTTCTTTTTAATTACATGGAAATGCTTTTAACAAACCCATTAAAATCTATCACGGAGTATCACGGTATATCGAAAGTGAAATGTGTTATAATCTTATGAGGTCTTAGGAGGAGGAGGTCTAGGAGGTCAGTTATTAAAATATTCTTCTTTTATGTAAGAAAGAACCAGTTTAAGTCATTAAAAATAAATTTCATGATATATAGAACAATACTTAAATTCGGAGAAAAGTGTAGGAAAATCTGGTCATATATGGTATATAATACATATACACCATTTTATACATTCATTCATATTTACCTGATTTTTGGCAGCATCACCAATTAATCGTTCAGTATCATTAAATGCAACATAACTGGGAGTTGTGCGGTTACCCTGATCATTGGCAATAATTTCGACTTTATTATTCTGCCAGACGCCTACGCAAGAATAGGTTGTGCCAAGATCGATACCAATTGCAGCTTTCACCATTTTGATATATTAATTAAAGATATTTTATTTGATATAATAATTTTTATAAAACAAATCCAAAAATAGCTAGTGATATCACTACTTTCGACACTGAATGCACAATTTTTTTTTCTTCTAATATATATGTACGTATATAAGTATATTATATATGTTTTTAATTATGTACTTCTTGCACCCGAATCAGAACCGGCAAATATTTCTGTTCCCAACGAAACGCAATGCTAGACTGTGTGATTTTTGAGTGTTCCTCTCGAATTTATCTGTGATTCCATAAACAAAATTCTGCTTCGGATTGTTTCGTTTGAGTTTGTTTACCTTTTTTAATGCCTACGATTGATATTTTTAGTGAACTCGGTACACTCATGGACCAATTCCACTCGTGGACCTTTCAATGTGAACGTTATTTTTCATATCTTCTCAGAGCAATTCATTCCATGCAATTATGTTTATTTTACGATTTTTTTTCGCGATTGTCAAAATTAAAAATGTTTTTCCAAAAAGCTGCAAAATTTGTTGTTTTTAAATAAACAAAAAGTTTCTAGAACATATCTTTTTTTCGTAAATAAATTTATTTGTTTTAAGTGTTTTCGTTTGTCTTCTATTTTCACATTTCTTATATTCTATTTGTGACTTATTATGTTTAATTTTAGATCTTGTGATGTGTTTGACCAAGTTAAGTGGGTGTATTAATAGGGCTCTTTACATTTATGACAATTTGATTCGAATTTAAATATCTAAAATTAAAACACATTAATATTTTGATCCAAATAATTTGATTTATCAATAAACTCTACTCATAGTAAAGAGAGTAATTTTGATGTCATATGAGATGGAATATGTTTCCTGTATTAACTCCGACCTAATTAATAACAGTTTCCAAGCCGAAGTCTTTGTAATTAAAAAAGCTGGCTGACTAATTTCACAATAGAATCTACAAAGGAATATGCTGTGATCTTCTAAAAAGTTAGATTTGCAGTACCTCTACTACTCTGCACCAGCTGAACTGCCCAACAAGCAGTTTAAGACAATTAAAATCAAAGAGTAAACTGGGCTGATTTCACTAGTATCGGTTTCAAAATAAAAGATGGAAAAACAAAGAAATAAAATTTTATTGGTTCCTCTATTGAGAGTGCATTAAGTACCACGGCTATTCATTTTGAAAAGTGTCCCGAAATATATTGAAAACGGTTGACATAAATCCTCTGCCTAACCCTCCCCGTGGGTGTCGACTGGTAATAGAGAGTTCTGATTGCAGACTGTTCTAGCTAAGAATTGGAGTTTGCTCTGATTCATCGGCGTGAGGTCTCTGGGGACAACAGAGATGCACTAGGCTATACCGACGGATTCTTCAGGTCCTTAAGGGCTTCCCTTGTCGGATTGGCTACTGCGGAGCAAAAATTCTGTCCAACGGCCTTTACGGCCAAGTGGTTATAGGGACAGGTGTCAAATTCTTAGGATATCATAATGGACCTCATGGTCTAAGTGAGTCTTCGGACGGCCCCAGTAACCTAACCTAACCTATATTGAAAACATTTTTCGAAGATTAGCCGAAGATTATCCAAGTGACCATACAACAATCTTTAAAAGTCAAATATTATCCAAGATAGAGCCATATTTATCATAATTTTTGATGAATCTTATGGATTCCCTAATATCCGGAGGAAAAGAATGATATTAAATTCCTAAATAACTCTGCAAAAAACAATTAAAATATTGGTATCTAAGTTGAGGAACACCAATACTAACCTCGAATATAAAGTACTTAGAAATATATTAACAGCATTTTTCTAAAACTAACCGAATGTATAATTGTGCGAAATATCCAAGTAAACATAACCATAAAATAATTGTTCAAAAATCAGATATTATTAAAGATATAGCTTATATAGATATAAGATTAAAGATATAAGATATAGTATTAAAACTCTTTCACCTGTTTCGGAATATAAAGGAGATATCAAAAGCACTTTTTTTGAGATTATCCAAAAATATTTTAGTGTAATAAGTCTAAATTCATCATAAATTAGTTTTTTATTACCAGAGATCCTCAAGGATAGGGTTAGAATAAAAGTAACATGACTTGAAGTGGATTTTGGGAATTTTGTAAAAACGGGGGGCCATCAAAAGTACTCTTATGAGGATTGAATGCTGATCTCTGATAAAAAGATTAGCAAAATATATATTTGTGCGAAAATTCCAAATTAACAAGACCATACAACAATCTATTAAAAATCAAGATTCCGCCTATGTAGCACTGAAATAGAAATATCAAAAATCGTGGTGAATTTGATTTGTCTCACCGAGACGTACTGAAATCTTGGGCATCACTTGTAACGTATGTTGCAGTAGCTGCAGATATAAAGACGAAAAATAGACAAATATGTTTTTATTTATTTGTATTAACAATGACATTTTATTCCATATGTACGTAAGATTATTTGAAATATTGGCTTATAATAATATTGATTAATATTTGTAACAATATTGATATTATTAGTAAATAATAATAAGTAATTTTTATACATATATGTTTATACTAAAAAGATGAATATATAGTTTAATATATAGTTAGAGTTATATACTATATATGATTCAACGTTTTCCTTTTTTCTTTTTCTTTTGTCCATCGGGCCAAGCAAAACCTCGCGCTTTCAAAACATCCTAGAAGAAAAATTAATAATATTTACTATAAAGTATTTAAGATTATGAAAATATTTACAAAGAAATGCTTAATATCATTATCTGAAGTCGTTAAATTATACATAGATCGAAAATATCACAATGCAAGAGAATTAGTCTACTAAAAATCACTTCGCTCACTCAAGCAGTTAGTTCTCAACTTAGGTAGGGAATACCTACACAAAACAATTGTTACAAAAGAATAAAAAATTAAAAAAGTGCTATATAATATTACCGAAAAATATAATATTATTACCGAAAAAAAATAAATATACTTTTGCAATGTGAAAAAAAGGCATAAAATACATATATTAAAATAATATAGTTTTAACCTACTTATATATAGATTTTAAAAAACATATACAGATATATCTTATGATATATTTTAGAATAAAATATATTTAATATTAAAAAGAAATTTGAGTACCAAAAATTATATTTATAAAAACAAGCACCCAACTGGAGATTTAACATGATTTAACAGACGTAAGAAACTAGATGCTACGGTATTTCCAATATAGTATCCCTCTCAATTCTTACCATGGTACTGGCAGAATTTCCATATTAAGACCACGGTCGACTATATGCAATTACCTTAACTTAGGAAACCCTGAAATGCATCTGACCAAAACTGAAAACGATTTTTTTTGAATACATTCCGAAATTCATTCTGGTTACGTTTCGTGTTATGTTCTGTACTAATTTCAAGCCGAATATATACTAAATGGAAATTATCCAGAAACTAAGAGTTATATCCTACTATTCCTATAATCATATTCTTAAGTATAATTAAAATATGTTTATTGTAATAATACTGCAACAGTCATATTAATAAATTGGATTAGTAAAGTACCTCTGGTAACCAATTTGAAATGAAGTAACACAAAAAATTACATTAAAAATCGTTTCTGAAACTCATTAGATTTTTCTATAAACATCATTAAATACTCCTTTAAAGTTATGATCAGTGTAAGTTAATTTACAATTGTAAAAAAACGCAGAAACTGATTTTGGGACCATCTAACTTCTATTGCCCCACTTTTGATTATATTTCTTTAAAAGTCAAAGGGTTTAACACAAAATATAACACCTATGGTGATATAGGATTTGAAATAATTTAAATTACATGTGAACTACTATCTTTACGACTTTAATTAGCAACACAATCCTTAGAGATAATAAAAAAAATAAAACTGTACATTTACATCTTTTAGATTTCTTATTTGAATTATAATAATGAAGTCTATAAATATTTAATAAAACAATAGCTTATAATGAAGAAAAGATATATAACACAAACCTGCACATTATGACAAACGTAGTAAGCATTTTCCATTGCTGCATCATTGAGTATGTCACAACCTACAGATTTGGATCCACCGCCAGTTTTTTTCTTACCGCCTTCTTTCTTTTCTGTAGTTTCTTCATTATTGCTGGCTGTAGAATCTTTACTATTCCGTTTCTTCTTTGCTTTGGCACCCATTATTTTCAGAATCTATTATTTACTATATAAATTATTCATTTTTATAAAAAGGTAATGTTTTGTTTTAAAATAAACTTGTTAGTATTGATTAAAAATAAAACAAAGTACTGTTGCTTTAGTAACTTCTTGTTTGTTAGTTCTCTCGATACTTCAAAGGAGAAGTTATTGAGAGAGGTTACACTGAAAAATAATAGAGGAAAACATTGTTTAAAAATAAATAATATATTAAGTGACTTTATTTTTTAAAAAATTATGAATAATAATATCATTATAGTAGTACTAATATAATATTATTATTAACAGAAAATTGTTCTGCGGTGAAAGAAAAAACATCTCTATAGAAGAGCATAGAGATAGAAGTATCTCTATCTATTCCGTGTTCTACCTTTTAGATACTAGTATCTATTTTTAATGTAGTATATGCAACATTTTTTTTCGATCATCTTTCTAATCCCAGGAATAGAGGTTCATTTAGCTTAATTGGTAACTATAGGAATATGATTATTATGAATATTATTATTATGAAAAAAGAAATTTAATAAAAGTTATATATCATTTTATATAATATATATTATGTATTACTTGTATTACTTAAAAGCATAAAAAAAACCATAGCATAATAGTATTTGCTGTTCCAACGCTTTGTGTATATTATCATAAACATTATTTTTACGCTCATTGCTTTAGCCGTGAGATACAACAGTGTTTCATAGAGGATGGGTGTCTTTTGAGACTCAAACCCTGTTAAAGTATTTCAAACTGATTTATAATAATTATAATGGATTTTTTTTCAATTGAATATGTTTACATGAACTTTAAATTAGTTTTAAAAACCTTTCTTGAACAAGTCTTTTTATATGTCACGGCATTTATGGCCCATTTATGGATCTTCCTTAAACAAGTCTTTCTATACGTCACTAATGAGGTAGCGGCATTTATCGCTCCAAGAGTAGAAACATAATTATATTTTATAATAAAAGGAGGTTCCATAGGATGATGTCTTCTTAGTTACTTTTCTGTGGTATGTGTATCAGGCAGGTCTACAGTAAGCAGTATGTATGTTGACCCTTTTTTTCGAGTCAGCGCAACTGGACACTTTTACTCTTTGATAGCTGGGGGTACTACAGGGTCCCACCCATCTCATTGACTAATTTGTATTTGTACTTTTTTGATCATTTGAGAAGTAGTTTTTTATGTTCTTTTACTTTTTTTGTGTGGGGAATTTATTCCTGTCTACATTTTTTTTTCATTGTTACTGATTTTACGTATAGAAAAATTATCCTTAGCTTCTTCTTCCTGTTTGTACTACCACCCTGTCTATACTACAACATTTATCAAAACATTTTAATATATTTTTATTTAGATTTTAATTAGAATATGTCACTAATTGCATCACATTTATTGAGTTAATTGCGAAAGTGTAAACGTATGCTTGGAAATTTACAAACCATTTCGCACATTAACGAAAATTTATATGCTTGATAATTATTAATAATCTAGGAAACACATCTATAACAAATATAAATCTTTATATTATTAGATTATTGTATTAAGACAATAAAATTACTAATCTGCAATATGTGCAAACCTTAATTACGGTCCTATGACCTTTTTTAATTATGTGCATATAGGGTAGATATTCTTTTGTATTATATATTAAAAGCACTTGCTATAATAATAGGGTTCACTAACTGAAGGTAAAATTTTTTGTCCCTAATTCTTAGAAATGCATTTACTTGGCGTCTAAGTTGCGAACAGAAATGTGTATATGTCAGTTGAAAAGTGAGAATCTTTGCAAGAAACTTGCCGAAGTCTGACCATTTTACACGGTATGTTTATAAGTTTCAGGAATTTTGTAACCTAGCAAAATAGTATAAAAGCATTGAATGCTAATAATAAAATACAGTCGTTTAAAAATATTTAAGCAGTTTATATTTTAATATTTGGTTCTTCGAGTATACTTCCATATATATTTTATATACGTACAAAACTTCATATATGTTATTATAGGGTATAACTAGTGATCGACATGACGGATTAAAAAAATGTTCAAAAATATTATTTTGTTAATAATAGGCTTACATTAATCTTACTTATTTCTTTTGTAATTTTTCTTTATTAAGTTTTTGTAAACACATGTTATCAAAAATTTTATATTTTGTTTAATTAAAATCATAAATAAATTATATTTTGTATGAGTGATGTTCATTTTTAAACTAAAGTTACTACTAATTTTGTTATATTTTTTAAGACAAGCTGTACAGGGTAAATATCAATTTAATATTATTACCTAAAAGACTCAAATATAATTAAAAAAAATATTATATATAGTAATATAAAAAACAAAATAATTATTATATTATTATAACATATAATAAATATATAATAAAACTTATTCATATATTTCTAGCATTAAATGTATCTCCAATATATCAGTATCACACCACACGCTACACCTTGGCAAATGGATGGTCACACAATACTAATCAATTTGCTGGGAAGATAACAGCTTCAAATTTATCACGCGTAAAAAAGACTATTAAATCAACCAATCATTTACCAAATAGTCTTAATGTCGAGAGTGAAAATGTACCAGCTACGTCTTCAGTACAACCGAATAATCCGGTACCAATGTTGCAACCTAACCCATTCGCAAATAAGTTTGGTAAAAAAATTAAATTTGTGGATGAGAACCACATTGGACCCGGTAATGAAAATGCACCATTACGTCGTGAAGAAGGTAGCTTTTGTAGACGCCAGTTTGATGGCCGTGGTGGTTATTGTATTTTAGCTTATCAATGCTTACATGTAATTCGGGAATATAGAATGCATAATATTAAAATCGATGTCTGTACGTATAGAAAAAGTATACCTGTCATTTGTTGTCCATTATCGGATAAGCATGTTGATCACGAAAGAATCAGCGCAAAAAGTAAGTGTAATAATTTATTTATTAATTTTATACAAAATGTTTTAAACTAATAATTATAATTATTTATTTAAGAATGTCAAGAGTATCATGAAGTTATAAGAAATGTTAAAATAGGTCAACTACGTAATTTTTCTGGTAGAACTTGTGTACCCAGTGTACCTATGATAGTTGGTGGACATTTAACAAGCACAGTGGAATATCCACATATGGTAAGTACAAAATTTAGTAACGAATATAAACTTTATATAACTTTGAAAACAAAAAAAGTATTGTTTTCGTATTGACTCCGATATCACTAGAAGTGGAATTTTATTTTCTTAAAACAGATTTTATAATTACGGTCTTAATGTGATTCTAATAACATGAATTTCTTCACTTTAAAAAGGCTAAACTTAAAAAATAATAAAAAAATTGAGCCCGTGTTTGGTTTTGATCTTTGAGAATTAGCTCTTCGACTAGACTAACCCCTGTACTGCTATAGCGGTTCAAAACCTGTTCAGTACTTTTTAACTAAATTCACTTTATATTAATCTCTTATTACTTTTTATTTCCATAAAGTCTATATTTACCTAACATTTCTTACAAGTACCTGTTATATATCTCGATCTACAATAACGAAAATGGATAGTGTCCATTTAACGCAAAAAAAAAAACAACCCAATATATAATCCTATAATATATATTCAAAAATATAATCATATAATATAGTTTTAAAAGAAATCAATTTATGCTATAGGCTGCCTTGGGATGGACACAAAACAGTGACGATACTAAATGGGGCTGTGGCGGTACATTAATTAGTGAATTTTTTGTTTTAACTGCTGCGCATTGTATTTCCTCCAGTAGGTAAGTCATAACACTTACAGCTCTACTTTATTATTATATATATAAATTTATTATAAATATTGCTCATTTTTGCAGTAAACCTCCTGATATGGTACGTTTGGGTGCTGTGAATTTAAATATTACGTCCATTTATCAGCAGGATATAAAAATACTTCTAATAATATTACATCCAAAATATCAGTCATCAAGTTATTATCATGATATTGCTTTATTAAAATTGACCAAAAGAGTTAAGTTCTCTAAAGTAGTTCGACCAGCATGTTTATGGCAATTACCAGATATTGAAATATTAAGCACCTCAGCTACTGGTTGGGGGCGTACAGAATTTATGGGTCCAAAATCTCAAGATTTACAAAGAGTTGAGCTTAATATAATTGATCAGAAAGTTTGTAAAGATATATATCAAACCGAAAGACGTTTACCACGTGGTATAGTTGATGAGCAATTATGCGCTGGATATTTAAAAGGGGGCAAAGATACTTGCCAAGGCGATTCAGGAGGACCTTTACATATAGAAATACCAGAATTTAATTGTGTTAAATTTGTGATCGGTATAACATCATTTGGAAAATTTTGTGCTGCTCCTAAAGCTCCTGGTGTTTATACAAAAATATATTCCTATTTGGATTGGATCGAAAAGATCGTTTTTAAAAATATATAATATATATAAATTTTTTATTTCCGTGTTACTATATGTGTATATATATGTAGTATTTGTTAAGTTGGACAAGTATAATATAATATAAAATTAAGCATAAAATATCTGGTTCTTTTAATTAAAATTATAATTAATAAAATAAAATTAATTAAAAATGTGATTTTCTTGAAAAACTATTGCTGTAATCCGTTGTGAGACCCAGGATTCGCCTTGTCTAGCATGTTGTAAGTGATGAGATAAAGATGGTATTTGATAAGAAAAAATTAATTATGAGAGAACTGAAAATGTGAATAGGATGATTGAGCTAAGTTTTAGAAACCTTATGAAAATTTAAATAGATGGGCAAGGCAATGATCTTGAAAACGGCTGTGAATATATCTCGGAGCTATATGTCAAACTTGATAAACAAAAGCAGATACCAATTTGTGTAAAGGGTTTCTCATTAAAAAGTAAATAATTGTTCTATACAAATGATTTTCCAAATTTTATTTTAACTCTGAAATATTCGATATATATTTTTAATTGGTATACATATATATTTTTTTGAATCATTGAACTATTTAGTTAAGACAAAGTTTATCTTCTTTTTTTAAAATTTGATTGTTTTAACGAATAAATAAGTTCTAAAATTATTTCCACACAATATCCTCGATCCAGTCAATATAAGTTGAAATTCTAGTATATACACCTGGTGTACCAGCTGCACAGCCTGAACCAAAAGATGTTAAACCAACTATATATGGCACGATGTTGTTATAATTTGGCAATTTCATCAGTAATGGACCACCCGAATCACCCTGTAATT
This sequence comes from Teleopsis dalmanni, assembly GCF_002237135.1. Taxonomy (NCBI): domain Eukaryota; kingdom Metazoa; phylum Arthropoda; class Insecta; order Diptera; family Diopsidae; genus Teleopsis; species Teleopsis dalmanni. Next base: position 200,167,550 of record NC_051847.1, on the reverse strand, counting down.
AGAAAAATATTATAATAAGATTAAATAGTATAAAATGAAAATGAAAAAAGAAAATACATTTAATGAACAATGCTTACCTGACAGGTATCCATAATACCTTGAGGGTCCCCAGCACATATTTGACCGGTCGTTACACCACGTGGTAACTTTTCTTCTTTTTTATAATAATTATTACAATTATCGTTTGTTAAAACACTTAAGAACACTTTAAGTAAAGTATTTGAAGATGGGCCAGCTAAATATATTGTATTATAAAATATTTAAAAATTATTATATATATATATAAAAGCATATATGAACAAGATAAAAATTATAAAATTACTTAAAACGTATTAATAAATAATATATAATTAAAATTACCAAATTTAGTTTGCCCATAACCCATGGCGATAAGAGTTTGTTGAGGTAAAGTTGGTGTAGACCAAAGACATGCTGGTACCTCTCTTCAATAACAAATTAAAAAACAATAGATATTATCAATACTTTAAATTTATATGCTACCTTGAACTTCGTTCCAGTTTAAATATAGCTATATCATTGTAAGACATATTATTATCATAATCTGGATGTTGAGTAATTTCTTTAATTTTCACCATTTCAGCATGACGTTCATCTAAGTTTATACCTCCCAATCTAATAATATTAGGTGGTTCTCTAAAATTAATTCAAATAATCAAAATAAAAGAAAAAACATATTTATATATATAGTATATTATTGAACTTACCCGCCTAAGGTTGCACAATGAGCAGCAGTTAGAACAAATTTAGGAGCAATCAACACGCAGCCGCAGTTATAATTATAAGATTTGCGATGAGTAGGATCAAAACTTTTCCAACCAACTGCACACTGAAGAAACAAAAGAAGGTAATAGAAAATTTGAAAAGTTAAAGAAATATAGATTTATTGGCTATATGTATATATAAAATATGTGAAGGCTTGTAAAATGCTGCAAATGGTTTGTAAGAATCAACAAATAATTTATTTTTTGGTTTTAAAAAATTTCAGGTTGTCCTTGATTCCTACATTATTAACAATGGTTGTCACCTAGGATGTAATAGTATACCTATTTATACCTATACACCTAGTTTTTATTGAACGATATATGTCAGATTTGATAGAAAAATGAAGCGGTGTCAAGATATATTTAACGTTATGCTATATCACTACAGCGCTAACAGCAAACTATTAGACAGTGATATAAATTTAAATGATAAAAAATTTCTATTAACAATTCAGTATATTGTGATTAAGAGTAGACGACAAGGGTCGTTGAAAACTGAATACAATATTATAAAATTCTCTCTAAAACGAGCAAAGAATTGCGTTCGATGATTTTTTAATAATTAAAATAATTCAATAGCTTTTCTTGGAATTTCTGAACTTACCATATAAGGAAATTCACTAATATATGTAGCTACTCCACCTACAGCTTGAGTTCGTGCAAAATCCATTTTTTTCATTTGATCATCCTCTGAAATTGGGCCCTCATTATTAAGTTCTCTTCTAAATCGGTGCTTACGATTACGATGTCCTCTTTCTTCATACATTTTAAAACATTCTACAAATATATATATGTATACATACATAAATATTAAAAGAGTACTAGCTATACCAAAAAAGTTGAAGGAACTTTTTACCTTGTTCACTTATACGCGTATAAGGATTATTCTCTTGATTCCTTCTTGTTATCCCATTATTTTGATCTTGATAATTTTGTTTTGGTGGATAGTGAATTATTGGTGGTTGTTGAGGTATCGGTATTTGTGGTGGCGGTTGTTGTGGCCAAAAAGGTGGTGGATTATAATCAGGGCAGCAAACAAAATGCTCAAATGTTGTACTATAACAAGTTACTGGTGGTATACGATGTTGCTCCCATGACCATACAGCTGTTCCACAGTCTATAAATCGTAAACAGCGTCCTCTCAATGGATTGTTGAAACTGTAACAGTTGCCGTAAGCATCAACTGATACTGTTGGTTGTATTGAACCTAATTGAAATTGATTGTCTTCGTGATGACGATTGCGATGGTGATGACGTTTTGCTAAATAATATTATAAGAATATATTAATGAGAAAGGAGATGCATAATTAATTATTAATTAATTTTTTACCATTTACTGTTGATTGTAGAATTATAAGTATTAAAATTATTGCACCTAAAAATTTGCAAAATTTCGTTCCAATCATACTTAAACGGTAGTCACACATCTTGCTCTGAAGCATAATTTACGAATGATCTTTAGGTTGTGCGTTGATCTCACTAGAATCTATTGCTGCTGTCTATCTTCAATTTTCGTATTCCAAGAAAATCACTTTTATAAAATATTTGTGAGTGATTATAAACAGAATTTTGTTAGTACACTTTCTTGCTCATTTTTGGTTTTTTTCAACAAAATTTAATTTATATTGTTACTGGAATGATCATTAATAATTGATCATAATGCTACAGTAGCGGATTTGCTGTTAAATTTTTTTTCATGAAATATTGTAATATTTTGAAATATGTTTTCATAGATTTATTTTAATAATTGGTTCTTATTTCAGGGTACATTATTATTGTATGGTCGAACAGGTTCAACATCCTCATAAATAATGAAACTTTAACCGAAGTAATAAGTGGTATTTAGTTAAAAAAGATAACTGACTTTGGTTTGGCTGCTCTTCGACATGATTTTTTACCTTATATAAATCCTTATTACCCTCATATCCTTATGACCCCTATATAAATCATATCATATATGGAATTTAGCAGCGTAAAATATATATTTTTAAAAGAAAGTTTCTTCTTGTGCACAATCCTTGCTAGAACACAAATATTGCAAATGCTGCATCTCATCTGAAAAAAGTGTAGTGTAGTTAAAACTGAGTTTGTTTTATAAATATTTATATTTTATTTAATACTTTCGTTTGTATTCTGGAACGGCAAGGGCTAACCATTCTCATAAATATTGAAACTCCAAAGAGAGTGATGAGTGTTACTTGACCATAGATAAGTGACATGACAACGTAGACTCGGTTGCTCGGTGTTTCCAGCCTATCTGAGAAAATGTACACATCACCTTTTACAGAAAATTTATTTTTATTGCTTTAATTCAGCAAATTCGTTAAGCAAAAGCGGAAGGTAATCTATTTACTTCAAATTAAAGTATGCTGACTTTAATGAAGGTCTGCTAATATGGATATGACGCAAATACACTGACACAGTGCTAGTACACATATTTGATGTATACCATTATTATATATAGTTTCATTTCCTTAAATATGTATATATCTTTGATATTTCTTTATTAATTTGGAGTTGATTATTGACTACTTTGAACTGTGGTTGCCTTTGTATATTACTGAATATTACTGAGTTGGTTAGTACTATACACCTCGACTCAATTGGTCTTTTGTGCTATGCATATGCATATACTTTGGATTCCTAATAATAAAATCAAAATATTTTGTTATAGGGAATATTTTACTGCTCGTTATTGTACTAACCGGTAAAATAGAATCTGTGGTAATTGTATCAAATGGCACCGATGCGAAAAACTGATTCTTCCAACCACATTAAACTTTGATCTCCGGTACTTGAGCTGTGATAAAATTATGCTCCTTTTTATTTTACTATTTATTATTCAGATTCGAATTTAATCAATAATAAACTTATATTTATATAGAAAAAATCCTTTACAACAAAATTATAAATAAAACTTTTTTAAATAAATTTATTCAAACGAAAACAGATGGTGGAAAACAAACGTTATTACGAATGAGTTCAAAAGAAAAATAAAAGCACATACTCATATTCACCACAAATATAACATATTAAGGTGAAATTTTTATTTATTTAATAGAGCAGTAAACAATTATTTTGTATATAATCTTATTATAATAATTATTTACAATTAAATTAAATGACAATAAATATATTTTATAACTGTTACTTCTTATTAGCACTTTAATTTTTGCTTGGCAAGCTAAGTAAATCAAAAAACTTTTTCTACAAATCAATGAAAAACACATGAATATTCGCTGCAACAGCGAATATACAACATATAAGCGCAGAATGAAACGCCTTCATCTATATGAAGAAAAAGTATAATAAAAGATATATCAGTGTGAGCACCTTAAAAAAGATATAAATTTAATTGAAAGCAAACAATATATTATTTTCCTATTTATATACATATATATATTCTATATATATAAAAGTTACAAATTGTATTTTTGTTTTAATAAAAAATGAAACACAACCGATTCGTTTAATTCTTCTTTATTGAATTGTTGTGATGTGAATAATAACTTATGTCTAAGCCTTAAGATCTAAGCATCACTTCCAGTCTCGCTTCTAAACATTACCATAAAAGGCAATATTTCACAAAAGATACGTTAATGCTGGGCTTGCAATTTGCAGGCGTCATTTCCAGCCTTTGTTCTGCTGAGCTTATGTTTACAATAAAATAGAAGCGTTGCATCCAATTGAGATTATATTTACGTTAAATAAGAAGTGTGGAATTGTATGCACTACATTATATATTTAAGGTATATTAGTTAGAGGTAAGACTATGTCAGTTTTATATATAAATAATTGTCGATTGCCAAAAAAAAAACTACATATGTATGTTTATATTTTTAGGGTAAAGCCTGGTGCTGATATAAATTCAAATAAAAAAGATATTTCATAAATGTCACATGTTCCTTGACGTTGTAGAAAATATTATTTTATTAAATGATGGATTAACCACTATTTAATTTAAAATAAAAATATTTAGCTAACAATTTGACAAATGAAAACATTTTTGATGAAAATTTGCCAAAAATTTATTCACCATAGTTACATAAGCACTTGCAATAACAATTAAATATTAGTAAATCCTTCGAGGAAACTACAGTACACTTGAATTATTTTAAGGAATAATGAAGGAAAAATAGAATAAGGAGTAATGTTTATGTGATTCAATACAAAATATTGAAAAAATATAAACAGCAAATTAGTTACCATAGACTTACCGAGTCATAACTTAAGTCACAATACTGACTCAATACTGAAGTTAGCAAGGTTGTTGAGATTAGCCAGTACTAAGATATGTGTTACCTTAAAACGGCACTTAAATCTTCGTAATATATTATAAGCTTATTGGTTCGATTTATTATAACAAATATATGTAACTTTGTTTTATTCATAATTTACATTATATACAAATATTATTTCATTTTTCTTAAGCTTGAATTCAAGTTTCCGTTTTAAATATGATTAATATTACTAATAATTTCCTAACAACAATATTGAATAATCGAATTATTGAATAAAATAAATAACTGTTTACTTATAAAATAGAACATCTGATGTATAAATAAAAATTTACTATGATATACATATATAAATATGTAGATTATACTTTAACTGCGTGGTGAATTTTAGTTATGAAATATAAAAAATATATTAAACTTTATATTATATAAACTATTTTCAGTATATAAAGTCTATTTGGTGAATTTTTCTCATGTGTTAATACACGCAGCATATTGCTTATTTACTACAAGGTCATTTTAGAATTATCATTTCCCCTTATTTCAAATAACTGTTTACATTTACCGTTTATCTTTCAATTCATTATTTGTCTCAACAATTCTCAGAGAAAAAGTGCTTTATAACTTTAAAAACTTAGGTTATGTTTTGTGATGCCTATTTTCTATTTTTAATATAAAATTTAATTAAATAAATTTAATCAATATTCAAACGTGCATATAAAATTCTTTTTTCGGAGGGGAATAAAAATTTGACGTTTCGTTTCAGTTCACAATTTCTTTCAACACACCATTTCGATCATTTGTTTTCTGTTTCACTTTGTCTTAAACGTTTGAGTTTGCCGGCTGTGCTTCGAGTTCCAATTGTTTAAATGAAATTAATTGTTACCTTTTTCTTCTTAATATATTAATTAAACTTGATTAATTGGATAAAAAGGGCTTATATTTTAAATTTAATAGAAGTTCTAGTTGATTTTGCATTTATTTTTGTTGTTAAGAATTTAGTGTAAAAAATTTGTGTAATTATAAAATTATTAAGAATATCTTATTAAATCAATGAAAAAATTGAATGGTATGTTTAAAAACTTATTTGAGCAAGTAAATGATCAATTGATGTAAACTTGGAAGAGAACTCGTGTTTAACAGGTTGTATTTTACGTATTTCATCACAAACAACTGCCGAAGGACGTGTGAATCAAGAATTGCAAAAAATTTTTGAATGTCGCGGCAGAATCGCGAGATGATTGACGAAAATCAAAATTCTGTTGGTGCAGAAAATGTGTACAGAGGTTTAGCTGGCCAATTGTAATTAATATAACATTTTACTAATATAAATAAAGAATTAAATAATGAATGCGTTTAATTTAGTGATGCTGAGATAGAATTTGTAGAAATGCTTGATAATCGGATGTATTGCAATATTGAAGTTCCTATGGCAGAATTACAGCAACAACATATTCAACAGGTACAGAATATAAACCAATCGCTACTTTATGATTTTCATCCACAAAACAAGATAGTGGTTGCATCTAACTTCATAGTAAGGAGGTAAGTAGAAATTTATTAGTCCTATTGTTCGTTTATTTAAAACAAACAGGTAAGTATTTGTAGATAATCTGTGTAATTAATGGTAGACAACCTTTGAAATCCAGTAATTCGTTATTACCGATATATTAAATAAATATATATACGTAAGATACATGTGCTTTAAAAGTGTAATAATGTATTAGTAGATATTGAGTTTTAGTTTTATTTAAAATATAATTGCAAATTCTTTTGTTTGTGCCATTTGTGGAACGAAGTATTTGCAAAATTTGCTGTTAATTTTAATGCACAGAGTTGCATTTTTAATATATGAACATGTAATAATTATTATTTGTATATATCATTTTAAATAGAAAATAATGAAGTGCATTATAAAGAACATATAATATATGTTCTATATTCCAATACATAAATATTAAAATAAAAATATGTGTTTTATTAATTTTATTTGCAAGTGATATAAAATAAAAATATGTTTGAAAAAAATGTTTTTTTCAATAAAATAGTAATTAACTGTTTTCGAAATATTTAATAATAGTACTTTTATTCACCATTTTTAATTATCATGCTAAGCTCAAGATAAAATATTAATGTAAACCTGTTAAATACAAGTGATTATTTGTATCAGATATCAACATTTAACATGCCGCAAGTTTACTATTTTCATATAATGTATTACGAGTGGTTTTAAAAGTTTCACTTAGTTCGGTTGAATTTTAAAGTAAAGACTTGCTAAGTTTTTTGGTAGCAACTTAAGACTTAATCATTTTGGCATAAGTTACATAAAGAAAGAAACGTATTTTATACAATTAGTTTTAAATAATAAATTATTGTAAAAGAAAAAAATTTATATTTACGAAAAAGTGTTTATGTACTTGAAAGTAAATAAACAAAAACATAAAATTTGACGAAAAATAACTGCTTTTTATAAATAAAATAAAATAAATTATTCTTAAATAGAAAACAAAGTGATTTTTTGTATATTACCATGGTGTAATAATTATGAGTATGCAGATTCTTAAAGTGAATTTATTAAGTGTGCAATAAAATTTAATAAAAGACGATAGTTGTGTGTTAAATATGTTATGTTATACCGTAATCGGTGTTATAATTAATAATTATTACTTTTATTATTATAAACAAGCTATTAAAGTTATATCGTGTACTGTTAAATGCAATATTATCAAATTAAATTTAGTTTAAATCACTATTTGTTATACTGTAACATGCTCACAAACGATTTACGAAAAATCAAACTTTCAAGCCGCAGTTAAGTATTTAATTAGAGCCACAAATGCAACTCTGAATGTTCTTACTGTGGAACTCATTTTTGGCGTGTGTTTTGTTTACGAGTGCATATAGTTTTCTTTTTATTTTCTAAAGGATACATTTTTCACAGTTTTAATATTTATTTTTTTATAAAGCAAACTAAATAATTGTATAAATTTTGCTTATTTCTTATTTTTTTAATGTCTTGGCACAAAATCTGGTAAATTTTCCTAGTGTAAATTGTAAATAGTGAACATAGCGGCTCTGCCCTTTCCTCCACTTAATATGAGATAACATTTATATTAATGAACATACGCTACATTATATTCGGTTTTTAGATATATTCCGAATATTATTTTTTATAAATAATTAATAAATTTAGATAAATGGTTTTTAAATGTTAAAGTCTCAATTTTGTCCAGTTTTAAAATGTGTGGTTTTTATTAGATTAAATATTTAGTTCCGGGGTTTTGAATATTTCTAGGCATTTTAATTGAAATCTCTAGAGACTTTACGTAACGTAAAAACAATATATAATTATATAGAAAATTGTAATTATATGTAAAATGTATTAGTTTTTAATGAGTTACCTTGTCCGCAGCTTCATAACTTTGTTATTGTTTGCAAATATTTAACAAAAAAACCTTGTTATCGTGTATATCGCTGAGCTCGACATGAGTGATATTTTAAAAGAATTTGTTTGGTAATATCCACACTAAGACATGCAATTTCTATTTTAACATAATTTCAAAATAACTTATGTAATTCTCAACTAAATAAATACATATTTTTTAGTGAGGAATATAAGCCTGCTGTTACGGATGCAGGCAATGATGTACAAGCTCATTCTGATGCTTCCACTGTTGATGAGCCCATTAATGAAGAAGATGTCGTGTAAGTGTGTGAAAATATATATACCATTTAATTTATATAACTAATTTTATTTTTATTGTTATTACAGGCAAGATGACGCTTATGCATATCTGCAAGGATTAAATGTAAGTATAACTTGTTTGTTAAAAATTTATGATTTCAAAAAAATCTATAAAATATGTTGATAAAATAATACACTACTTAAACTGAAATATCGATATATTTTGGTAATTAATTAATGACCATATTTGTATCAATATTCCAAATACCTCTCAATCAGAACTGAGTTACAGTTCATCAGCTTTTAAGAATGTTCGAACCTTCTTGCCCGGATTTAAAAGTCCCATTGATATGTATTATGAAGTATATTAATAGAAATGTCTTAATTAATAGAAGATGTCTTGCTCTGGATTCTAAATTGCTGTTAAAGCTGTTGTACCGGACAGAACTATTATCTTGCAAAATTAGATACCTTGCCAAGTTTATGGACTTGTCAGGTTGGTGCACTTTCCTAGAGTGAGGCAGTTGTGCCTTTTTGTGTTGTGAGTACGCTGACCTCAGGTCTGCATATCTGTAATGGCAATCTGTGATATGAGAAAGGATCATTATTTGCGCTTAAGTAGGCTTTGGTCACAAGATGGTTAGTCCAATCTAACCTGACCTAAGGCTGTTCTGATTTTTCCTAATATACAAATATAATTTTTACGACCAACTGCGGCATTTTTCATAACTTTGATTGACAGTTATGAGAGAAGAGGACTTTCTTTTGCGGAGCAATAAGTTTTAAGTATGTTTAAACCGCGCTTTGAGTTAACAATTCCTTGGCATTCTGCAAATACCCTATGTAGTTGCTTTAAAACTTAAGAAAACTTGATTTTACTTAAAGTTAAAGTATAAAGCAAATAAGTGAAGTTGTTCACAGTAACATTATTTGAATGCTGTTAATTCGATTTTTCTCTCCTGGTACCCTACCGTGTTTTTCTTTCTTGACCAATGAATGAAAGAAAGTTATTGTTGAACTTAAGGCATAATCAATTAAGTATCATTCTAATTGTGTTTGGTTTTCAAATTGATTCGTTTTTTAATTAATATTTTATTTTTATTACTAATTTCATTATATTATTATTTTTAATAATATTTATTTATTAATAATTAAGATTTAATAGTTTTTGTTTATTGTTTCACTAATATTTTACGGTAAAACAATATGAAATGAGTTACTTCTTATATATAAATGGAAATTAAATACGAAATTAATAATCTGGCTTAATATTTAATTATATTGAAGTATTAAATAAACTTATGTATATGTGAAATATATAAGTTTAATAAAAAATTGGTACAGCAGTTTCGATATCATATGTTATTCAAAATTAAGTATTTAAATCAATATAAATTGTTTAAATTTTGCTTACTTTTTATTTATGGTGTATTATTATATAAAAATATAAATATAATTAACTAAATCGGTTTGATGTATTAGCACGACAATGATGATTTTTTGTTGCGAAGGAGAGCACCAAAACGCAAAACAAGTAATATTTGGACACACTATATAGTGCAGGAGGCTGGTAGAGCTAAATGTAAATATTGTAAGTCCTCTCTTTCAACCGCTGGAGGATCGCAAGGAAATCTGCATCGACACATGAGGACGAAACATTCCTCGATATTGCAATTAGAGCGAAAATCATCACCCTTGCAACAAGATGTAGTAGATGTAGAAGAAGCTGCAACTATGGATGTTATAACGACAATAGCTAGTCCTCCCTCATCAGTTGGAAGAGAAGAACAAATCGATAATCAGGTTATAAAAATGATTGCCAAAGGACATCATTCACTGCGAATTGTAGAAGAACCTGAGTTTCGTAAATTGATTACACAAATATCACATTGTTCTGGATACGAATTGCCCACAAGAAAAACAATATTACAAATTCTACTACCTAAGTTGTATGAAAATGTAGAACTTCAATTAAAACAAAAACTTTTAACCACGGAGGCAGTGTGTTTAACAATAGATAATTGGGTATCCCAAGATGGACAAAGTTATATTGCAGTAAAGGTTCATTTTATTAATTTATTTACAAATCTGTGCTCAGGCTTAATCTTGTGCACATCATATGACGAAACAAATGCAATTGAGAGTATTCATACTTATTTGAAGAAAGTAATAGATGATTGGCAATTAACAAATAAAGTAGTCGCTATAGTCACTGAAAATAGTGCAAATATCCTCGCTGCGATTGAAAAGGGTAAATGGCAAAAATTGGAATGCTTTGCACATTGCCTTAATTTGGTAGTTCAAGAAGCTTTGAAAAAAATTGGGGCAACAATACAAAGAGTCAAAAATATTTTTACATATTTTGACAAAAACCCTGAAGCTTGTAAGAAATTAAAAGATTATCAAAAACAAATTGGTATAAATGAAGTCAAAATTAAACAGGATGATACTATGCGTTGGAACTCTACTTACAAAATGCTTACTCATGTTGTGGAAATAAAAGAAGTTTTGATTTCATCTGGTCTTTTGCAAAGAGAACTTAGATTATCTCCACATAATTGGGAGTTAATAGAAGAAGTTTTGGCAATATTGGAGCCATTTTATGAAATAACTATTGAAATATCTGCCGAAGAGGATATAAGTCTTTCGAAAGTAGTTGTAGTTTCCAATTTATTACGAACATTTTTAAGTGAACGTTATCCAAAGAACGCAGGTGCATCAGATTTCTTAAATTGTTTGTTAGAAGAAATGCAAAAACATTTTGAGTCTTTAGATCACAATCATCTTTATGCTGAGTGCACCATATTGGATCCACGTTTTAAGAAACGTGGTTTTAAAAATAAATCAACTTTTGAAAAGGCTGCAAAAGAAATAAGCAAAAAAATTGCATCTTGTGATTATGAATTGCCGACTGATAATACAGATAATACAGATAATACAGACGTGGTAATGGCGAGCACTTCAATTTGGAGTAAATATGATGAGACCTATGTTCAGGTACCTTTTAAAAGTTATTAAATTACTTTTTATTTTCGTTATTATATAAAAGTAATAATAATAAATTTTTAAAGGTAAAGGGAGATGAGGATAAATCTGTTGCTGCTCGCAAAGAATTAGACAAGTACATTAATGAACAATATTTAGAACGTACGAAAGATCCATTGGCTTGGTGGGAACAACACAAGATGCTCTATCCTCGATTGTACCAATTGGTATTAAAAAGATTTTGCATTGTTGCAACATCAGTACCATGTAGCAGGATTTTTCTAAATAACGATCGTATAATAAGTGAACGAAAAGCTTTTCTTAAGTCTGATGAGACGTCCGATTTAGTATTTTTACATAATAATATGTAATATACATTATTATTGACTATAAGTTGTCGTATTTGTTCTTGTGCTTATTATAGTATTTATAATATAATATTTATAATATAATATTTATAATATATAAATATATTATATTTATATATACTTATAATATTTAAATTATTTTATATTCAATAAAAAAATGTGTGTGTTTGAAACTTGAATAATTAATTAGTTTAAATGTTTATTAAGGTTAAACATATATTTGTTATATAGTTTAAATTAATTTCTACATGTAAATTTTATTCAAATAAGTTTTTTTTATATTGTGTTAATTGCATATAATTTTCTTTTCATATAGAGTTAATTGCATTTAACTTTTCTTTTTATATTGTGTTAATTGCATTTAATTTTTTTTTATTATTTATAAACGATGAGTACAAAAGTTATACCAAGTCTTGATTAGTATTCAATATATGGAAAATTTCACTGAAGTATACTCTCACAATAATATAAAAGTTTGATACATGGGGCTAACATCAAAAGTCTCTACTTAGTTCTCCACCTCAAATGCACCTAATCAGGCAAGAGTTCTAGTTCTCTCTTCAATGCAAAGCAACATGTTTTTTCTTTTATATGTATTATATCATATGTTATATAGTTTATTCTGAGTATAATTAATATGACAGATTTATATACATTATAGATTAGATATTAAACTTTTTGACAACTATAGAACGATTATTATTGTTCTAAGTAAATGTTTGTACAGACTTTGTTGAAATGATGCTCTCATAACATATCTCCTAACCATGCAATGTTCTTAGTCTTCAGTTTTCATTTTTCATAATACGTACGTAATTGCTGTTCCTGTCAGATCTGTTGAAACATAGTAGAAGATTTAATGGTATAGTCATGGGTTGGGAGTAGTGTCTGGAACGTTGCATTTTAGATGATATATGCCTATAAATTTAACATACTGAGTTTATAATGGGTTGATGGTAGGGACTGTTAAGTACTATGTAGTGTTATGATTTTTAAGATTTAATATTTATTTATTATCTACAACATAGTAAATTACTTTTGTTACATTATTTCTTTAAAATCGTTTTCCCTTCCCCCTTCTCTGATTTCTTTTATTTTTATGAGGTTAACAATTAAAGAGAGCAAGGGACTATTGTTTATTTAAAATAAAATTTTTTTTAAAATTGTTATTTAAAATTTTATTAAATTTTTTTTATTTATATACAAATATTTTAATTTATTAATTTTTTTTTTTTATTTCAGTCCGAAAATTTAATGCAATTCAGTCAGGTATGTATTTTTTTTTACATATATGCAAAATTATAAAAACTATAATTGGAATGTATATATTTATGAATTTAAAATATATCATATCAAAAACTTCTTTACAGCCAAATTAAAAGTTTTAAAAATAAACCGAATTATACTAGGGAAGATCGAAAGCCATAAGTCTGCTTGTAAAACACATATATTATAATCAGTGCTGCCAATGAACTGTTTTTAATTCCGAACCTAAAAAATGTAATATACGCAGTATGATTAAAAAGTAACAAGAATTTCACATTTATAAAATAATTTATTGAGTTTCAATGTCGTATCCATGAGAACTATTTTCGATATAACATACAACACTTATGCCATCGTAGTTTTCTGCAACACTGTTGTAACGCCCTTTAGATATGGTCTTCATTTGGTTTTATTTTATCTGTTGATGGAAAATATTTTTTGAGAGTCTCTCTCAATTTGAGAAATGAAAAACAGTTTCAGGGTGCTTAAAACTAGATAAGTTGGTTGTGGTATTACAATGTTATGTTTTGTCATGAGATACAATATACAAAGTAGTGAAACAAATTTTGATGTCACTTTATATTCCAAATATTCCTGAATTCTCCTCGCGAGTCACATGATACTCCTATCCTATTTTTTTAGACCTCTGCAATGGTAATTCTTCTATTAGCAAGAGCAGTCTGTTGAATAACTTTCACGTTTTTATCATTCATAGACTTGGTTGGGTATCCAGAACTTAGTCATCTTAAATATCTTCTTGGTCGCCATAAAAGCGTGACAAAGTTTCTTTCATGACAAAGTAATCTGTAGACACTTTGTCATGACAGACCTATGATGGTTACATGGTATCATCGCTAATGCTATTTTTTAATATTTTGAATGCTTTGTTTAACTACAATTTTTTTTTATCATAAAATTTCATATAAACTATGGGCTTCGATATTTTCTTATACAAAAAAATTGGCAAATACATTAATATCTATGACTTATTCATTTGCTTGGCGGAAACCAAGTACCGCGACTGCCTGATAATTAACTCATATTGCACTAGCAGTGCACCAATACATAAAAAACCATGACTTGATAAACAATGTACAACGCGTACAATCTAAAAATTTTTGGTACTTTAACTTATTTTAAATAAATTAAAAATTTATTTTAAAGAAAATCTTAGTGATAAATCGCTTTGTATTAAAATTAGTAAAAAACTGGTGACAGCTGATAGAACCTGTAAATTAAAATAAAATAATTTAGAATATACTTTACAATAAATTTGAAGTGATTTGAACTTACATCGTGTACTAAAGACATATCTATTTGCAGAAAGCCTAAAGGTTCTGTTTTATATTTGGTGACAAGTAACAGTGCTGAAAATGTTTCGGCAGATTGTTTAAAACGTATGTCTACATGAGTTATGTTCATATGTTGTAATATAATGGAGGTGTTACGTACCTAAGCACAGTGAATAATCAATATATATTTAATTATAATTTAATTTAAATAAAATTATAAAGTAAAACTTACAGTCATTACACTCTTGTTGCACATATAAGCCTGTAAAGCAATATCGCAAATAGATACTACCAAAAACACAGAGTTTGTTATAGCATTAAATGCATCATAGCTTTCTTCATTGACTAGCGTTTCCACAATGGCCAGATATTGTGTGAAGAATCCAACAGTAATGCCGAACAAATTGCAGACTAGAGAACAAATAAATGGTACAGCTACCAGATCAAAATATTTAATTGAATCCACACATATTAAAATAAATTTTTCCGTCAGAACATCCATATTATCTGCTAAATCACAAAACCGATGCATACGATAGTAGGGTTTCTGGAGTTTCATTTGCAAATCCGTTTGCAGACAATTTACCTCATTTACTATATTCTGTAGACGTTCATTGAGAATACTAAACAATAGACCACTCACGACTATTGCACCAAAGAAACAATTTGGTAATAAGCTTGCTATTATGGATGGCAATAATAAGAAAAGTGTTCGCACCAGGCTGTCATCCTTGTTGTTTGCATCGTTCCGGTAAAAGCGGATCACTGATACCAAACCAATTGCAACCTGAAATGCTATTGTTTTTGTTAACACTAGAGTAGCCGCCGTTGTAAATACTTTTTTTCCGGCCTCAAAATATGTTATCAACTCAAATAGTTTTACTCGTTGTAAGAATTCAATTGTAGGAACTACCAATGCCACCATGCTAATGTAACTAGCAATAACCGCAGCTACATTCATATAAGTATGCAGTTTACCAACGTTTTTCAAGGCAATCAGGTTTGCATTATAATCGTAGAGGAATTGTTCTCCGTAGAATAAAGTAAACACTGACAAAACCGCTATGGAATAGCAGAGCAGGACTTTGGAAAATATAAACTTCTTTTCTGCTCTAGAAAAGTAACTTATATGTAGGCCTAGTAATGTTAGTAAAGAAATAATTAATATGACTATCAATTGCACTAACTTTTTATTATTCATTTTTGCACTGAGATGTAAGGTGCTACTAATTTTATGAACTTCAGTATTTGGTCTGTAATTTTCTATTGTTTAAGCAATCGAAGAAGTCCATAATAAAAATTAAACCGTTTTTATATTATTTTTTGGTTTTGTATTAATGGCATTTTAATTGCTCTTAGATATTATTTATAAATTAAAGGATTAAAAATGGTTGGTGTGTTTGATAAAGATTCATTTGAAGATAAAATTAATAAAAAAATTTAATAGTAATTGATCCATTAATTAGAGCTATAGGTTTACCGCTAAAACTACATTAAATGTAAGCATTTATTAATTGTTGTGCTAATATAGTAGTTCCATTTGCTTAACTCCAGTAGCAAATCGATAAAAAATAAAATAAATAAAGTTTTTTTCTAACATTCAAAGTGTAAAATGAGCCGAAACCAGAAGTTGAAATATGTCATCACAGTTGATTGTGGTATCGTATTTTCTGTATTGGTTTACCTGTAGGTTTTGTTTCTTTTTGTGTTTTTTTACATTATTATTATTAATATTATTAATAAAAGGAATTGTGCACTGCGACCTAAAAGATGTATTTTGCCACTTACCCGGGTTAGAATGTTTCTCCAAGTCCGATTTCTTTAATGAGAGACAGTATAGAGCCGACCTTTCCTAGACTTGAATCTTTATGATCCATGAAATACCCTCCTAGGTGTTACATCCGCTTGTGCATCAATGCCGGGCACACCCCAAGCACATAGTATGCTGTTTTTTACATGTATGTACATACATTTTTTACATATATATATGTTGTTTTCTTGACCTCATCATATTGTCTGAAAAGAGCACAGTGCTTAGTTGAAAAGTATATCAAATTACCTAACAACCGAACAGAATTTATAAACACTTTAGCTGTATCCTATAATTATCTTATTTTGGTAACCTGAAGAATATATAAGCATTCTATAATGAGTACTTATGTTGACATCCTTGATTACTGCTAATAGAATCTACGTGGGCCTTTATATCGTTACACTTTGATAATCTGAAAAATTTAGAAATGCTTAGTATAGTCTATAATTGTGCTTAATGAGATTAAAGTTTATAAAATATAATTGCAGTTAAAATCTAGTACATTCATTCATTTAATAATAATAATAGTTGTATTAAAAAAAATTTACCACAAAATTTAAACATTGCAGACGATTTTTTTTATATGCGGATTTTTTTTTTCAATTTTTTGTGTGAAATAGATATTAGCACTAGATTTAAGTAGAAAATCTACTGTCATTCTATTTTAAGATTAGGTGTTACATAGACTTAAACACAATTTTTTGCTCAAATTTTGATAACGTTATCAAAAGATCTAATTTTTATTTTAAATAAGTTGATTCATGATAGATGTGAGTCGTCCTTGGTCACGTTTAGTAGTCATCGCCAGTCAGCTCGATCAGTGGCTTGTTGTTGTCAATCGGTTGTAACAAATGTCTTCGTATCGTTAGTCCTTCGACCGAAGATGTGGAGGTTCTTTACTGCGTTTTATAATAACGGCCATTGAATCAAATACTTTTTTAGATGGAGTATTTTCTTCCATTTGCCTGACATAAGCAAGTCAGTGAAGGTTATGAGATTAGCAATAGTGTATTATATTTAAATATGTAACATATATATTTATTTATATTCATATTTATCACATTTTTGTGTTATTGATGTTTGCTAAAAAATAACAACGATGATTAAGTTAATTTTTTTACTTCAGCTAACAAATAAACAGAATCGAAGCATGAGATAGATTAAGTAATAGTACGTTCGTTAAAGTAGTTTATTTGATTTAGGTTACTAATTAAGTTAATTAACGGTCCGAAGAGCTTTTGTGCTTTCCAACATAGTTAAGAATAAATTAAAATAAATTAGTTAAGATTTAAATTAATTACATCGACAACAATATTGCAAAATATATTTCCCAAAAGTGAAATGATCGAAATTTAACATATTTGACACATGAAACAAAGTGTAAATAAACACAAAAAAAAACAAATTAAACAAGCAAGAGGTAAGAATTATTATGTTTGTTTTTCTATAAATATAATATATAAGTTATGTATGAAAATATATAAATAAGTTTATATATCAAATATATATTTGGTATCATCATAGAATTTTATATATTATTTAACAAATTAATTTCAGTTGGATGTCAACTGAAATGTAAATAAACTAGAACTCTCATAGAACTTTTTGACGCATTAAAAGCTCTTTCACATTTTTAAATCAACTAATGCCAATGGAAACGATCAAATTTTAATTCAATTAATATAAATTGATTTCGTTGCAGTGGGAACATGGTATAACTGTCGCTGGTTACAGTAATTGGCGATTCTGCCATTGTTTAATTATAGTCAAACTTCTATAACTCGAGGGTGCAACATGTTTTAGAAGGCAATTTACATAGACTTAACAAATTTATAGACACTTCTTTAATTTGAAGTGTCTATAAGTCGAAACATTTTTTTTAATCCTCATTGTTGCAGTGCTACTGAAATGCATTTGAGAAATTATATTCTTGACAATTTCAGCTACTGTAGTCAGCGACTGTTGTTTAATCGTGCGTTTATCTATTGCATCGATGTCGCTTTTCTTCGTACCAAATAGAAACAATAACACAAAAATGTGAAATATATAATTATATATTGATATATATGTATCTACATATATATTTATTTTTTAATATTATTTACTACTCTCGTAGTAATTTCATCACAATTTTATAAATTTGTTACAGTCCAAGTATATAGTGAGAATCTGAGTATCATATGAGTATGAAAGGAGATACTTTGATATTTAAATTGTTTTTTTTTTCTGTTTTACTTAGTCACTTCGTTGTTATTTCGTGTTTATAATTAGTTTTTTAATATACTCTGTGGTTAAATATTATGGTCTGTTCAACACAAAAGATACTTTTACAATGCAAACCATTTCACTTTGCAAATATCTCAAAGCTGCAAAGTAATTTGCAACTCATAAAAAATAACAAGTTCTTTTGCTTTGTTTCTTTTGATAATTTTTGCCTTTTGACAAGTTTGAACTTGCAAGCATTCCCTTTTGTGTTCCCAGATACATTTACTTCTGGATTGATATGTGTGTATAGATAGATGTGTATGGAATTTTTCATTGATAAAAAAAAAATTACCTTTGATGACGTATGAGTCACTTATAAACATACTACTACTTACTGATTAATGAATAATAAATTTCACAATGCTACAAAGTGACGTCACGATGATGATACATAAAAATATTATTGCAGTGTGGTTATTTACTAAAAATTAAATGAAAACAAAGTCATTTCAAAACAAACTGTGCCACAATGAAGTTGTTGCAGATATATAGGCATAACGTACGTGTGACAACTATAATAATAATAAAATATTTATTTTTAAATTATTATCTATATTATAATCTTAATGTTAAATTATAATTGATGGATTTTTTTTTAATATAATTTTATAAATATTTTTTGTATAATTTATTTTTAAAATTATTTTATTTTTAATATCAATTTATTATTATTAATTTTAATTTATTATAAATTTTATTTTATTAAAAATTTTATTTTATTACTAATTTTAGCAATCGGCGCTGCAGGAGATAATGATTAAAGAACAATTAGATGCAAAATGTTTGGTAAGTTTAAAATACTGTATATATTGTATATAGTATAGTGAAAAAAAGAACTATTAAGCTGCAATAGCAATTGCGTGTGGTTGAGAGAACCATAAGTATTTTATATGAAATATGAAAACTGAGAACTAACAATGTTTATTTATGAATATTGTTTAAATATTTCTCTATATCTATTATATCTATTTTGTTTTTTTTTTTTAATATTTTTTATTAATTTCATTTTCTTTATGTAACAGAATGTAGATGTCTTACCCACATTTGAAGATCATGACATTGGAGGTTATAGATTTCATTTGAATTTGCAGTCTACCCGAGCTATGTTTTCAGAAGCACTGAATAAAGTCTATTTACGGATGAATGAAAATTTTAGCTTAGATGTAGTATATACACCTAAATTACCATTGCAACCTTTACGTTTAAGAGTATTTATGTGTTTTACAAAAGAAGCTAGTAAACCAGTACTTCGATGTCATAATCATATGAGTCTGGAGAAACGTATGTATAATATTAACATTATCAATTTGACACACAACAGTTTCATATATTTGTCATTTAATTATAGAATTGGATTCACAGTTACGAAATAGTCTGTTGCGATCTGAAAATCCTTCAGCAACCTATTGCGGTTCACCTGAAGGCAAAAGTATAAATGAACGCTTCTCAGTGCTTATACCTTTGGGTATCAATGGCATGCCACGTGAAGATAAATCAGTCAAGCAAACGATCGAATTGAAATTTACCTGTCAAAATTCCTGTATAGGTCGTAAAGAGACTAATATTGTATTCCTATTAGAAGCTGCTAAGTGAGTATAAAAATAGTTAATGACTAATTATTATAATTATTATTGTGATTATTATCAAGTTTGTAGAATAAACAAATGTTATGAAATTGTAATAAAAATATGTATTATCTTTAGCGGAGAAGTGCTTGCTCAGCGTGTTATAGATGTTAAAATTTGTACTTGTCCTAAACGTGATATGGCTATTGACCATAAAAATAATATTGATGGTTTAAAACGTAAAAATAATGGTAAATATTTTTAAAAATTATAATATTATTAATTTAAATATTAAATTCTTTTTTTTTGTTTGTATGATAGGAGTTTATTCATATTCACGTTCAAGTAAAATGCGTAAACTTCATAAATCAAAGAGTGTAAAAGACGAAAATAGCAGTGACTCCGAAAATGATGATAACGATAATAAACGATTTGATATACAGCGTACACCTAGCGGATCCATTCGATTGGTTATGAATGTTTCCAGCAAAGAAGAGGCACTACATCTCATAGACTGTGCGTATAATCAAGCTGCTTGCAAAATGTGTATCGAGCCAAATAAAAAACGTTATTCCAAAAACTTTAAAGCTTTAAAAAGATTACGTGGTAAGTTAAAGTAGTATATAGTATAGAATATACTAATTTTAACTAAAAATTATAAAATATATGTTTAATATATAAAAACGAAAACTGTTGAGACTTATAAATACATTTTATATATTTTAGTTTATTTGTAATGTTTATATTGTGATTTAATTTTAAAATTGTTTTTATTTAACTTTTTTTTAATGTAAATATTTTATTACATCAGTATTAATTAAAAAATAATATATAATTTTTAAATATGTAATACAATTATTTAACTGAAATAAATAAATAATAATGATTTTGTGCGGGTATAGACCATATTGGGAATGGCGAGTGGCGTTAGTCGTGGACATAAACCCATTAGTTCTCTTTGCGTTCACATTTGTCCAATAATTAAATTCTCAATTGGTCTCAGCTTAAAATCACTTAGGATATCTGTAAATTGTCTTTTACTCTTGCAACGAAAACTGTCCTTGCCTCATTGATGGTAGGATGTAGCCATATGTTAAATAGTTTCTTGTCACGATCCTGTACACAAATTTCCAGTGTATACCCCAATTGAAGTTTTACTATTCAAGACGTCGCTAAACTGTTGATTTATCAATTTATAGTTCCGTTCTATTGAGGTGGTGATAGAATCGTAGTTATATCCTATTCTGAATTGAGCTAGAACAGTTAGTTTTCTTCGCATAGATGTCAGTGAGACTTTGTCGCTATATAGATTTGCTCTCGAATAATGTATTGGTATGGAGACAGTTAGCACTTATTTATTCATTTTTACTGTATTTGCTCTCGTTTATATTCGACATCAGTGATGTTAGCCTACGATGGCTACTGATGTTAACCACCGTACTCGTCTTCACTAATGTTATCTTCATTGTAATTATTTACGATGTGAAGAATTATTCACGATGTGAAGAATTATTCACGATTTGAAGAAATGCTATAATATGGTCGTTGGAAGTATGTACCCTGTATATGTATGAACTGTTCTCAGTAGGTACAATAGATTGTGAAATATATTTTTATTAGTTTTGTTGTTGTTGTAAACTGAAAGTATTTGTAAATCAGATAGTATGAAATAAATTGCATGACTTAAGATGCGAATGAGTAATGGTAGTGTGAGAGGGAAGAGGATTATTAGGAATGGGAAGTTAATTGGGGTTTTTAATAAGTATCACCAGCAAAAAAATAAATACAAAAATTAGTTTTAAAATTTTTTTTTATTTAAGCTAAAAACTTTCAAATTTCTAGGATTTTAAAAATTAATTTTTTTTGTGAGTTAGACAAAGAGTAGAGATGATCAAGTTATTGTTATTTTAACTTTATCGTTATTGAAAATAAAGCTATATCGAAATGATCTGCAATATTATAAGGACATTTGCATTGAACACTCGAATTCAGAAAAGTGTGATGTGATTTAAATAGATTGAATATATCAGTAGCAAAAATTTATGCCGCTAAGATAAAATCGGATATGTCTATCTGGCCACCACAAAGACCCAATCCTAACTTACAAAAGTGCGATTATTACTCTGTACTACATGACATCTTATG
Source organism: Teleopsis dalmanni (assembly GCF_002237135.1). Classification (NCBI taxonomy): domain Eukaryota; kingdom Metazoa; phylum Arthropoda; class Insecta; order Diptera; family Diopsidae; genus Teleopsis; species Teleopsis dalmanni. The sequence continues at coordinate 200,145,146 of NC_051847.1, read as the reverse complement.
CCATATACTTAATAAAAACATTAGATTACTTCATTATTAATTACTTCATTATTATAACTTTTTTATATTTATATATATTTTTTTGTTATTTATTTTGCAGATAAGGCTGAGAAGATATAATCGACGTATTTCGCCTTGTTTCTTTTGCCTTTGTATATATAATCTAAAATGATTATATAGTTTGTTAGATATGGTTAAACTATTTGACTACGTTTCCAAGTTACTGCTCCCAGTTACTTTAAGTGGTAAGTCACAATTGTATTATTTATTAAAAAATATAAACTATTGAAAACAATTTTATTGCAGGCATTTTTTTAAATTTTTTATTGGTACAGTTTTATTTCTTTAAATGTAACATATTATATGTCTAATTTTCTGTACATAGTAGTAGTTTTAATATATAATTTGTTTAGACTATATTTATATAGTTTATATGGAAGTATCCGTTTTTTTTTTGTTTTTTGCTAGTTTGTGTTTATTAAATTGTTTGAAACAAATATATATTTTAAACGATATCTGAAATTAAAACCATTTAATATTAGTTATATCTTAATTAATTAAAATTCATATATATATAAAATAAATATATTTTTTAAATGAGAAGTCAAAAACTATTACAAAAATTTTATAATTCTAATTCTAAACGAATGTAAATAAAGTACTACTGTCTTTGTAGAAGTAAAAAACTCCAAATATTTAATAAAAATATATAATATTTTTATTACTGTTTTAATAGCTTTAAAATAATATGATAAATCAATCATTTATTATTTCTGAAATGAATGTGCCTTTATTTGTGAATTGAATTAAAATTAAACTTATTCATTAAACATAATAATTCCTCAGGAGTCATAACTTTATATTTTAACAACAAAATCTAAAATAAATATTTAGCTAGTATAATAGTTTAGTTAAACTGATTTTATTTTTTTTTTATTAAAGCCTTACTATAACGTAGTGAACAATAAATTTATATATTCATATAATTATATATTTCTTTATATAAAATTTCTCAATAAACATACAAAATATGCTTTGTTATATATATTAAAAATTAAAATACACCCAACTCTTTCTTTTCCACTCTCCTCTCAAATGGAGTTTTTTTATGATGAATTTAAATTTCTGCGGTTTAGAAAAGTTTAAATAAGGACTATATTCACGGTTGCCACTTATGGTACTTTAGTATCAAAATTGGTACTTTTTTTTCGTTTGGTACTCATGTTCAAAAAATGGTACATTTTTGACGACCCAACTTTATTGTGGATATTTCCAATTAATTTTTTTTATAAATGCAACTTTGCACTATTTTATATTTTGTTCATTTATAACACTACCTTTTTTTACAGAAATGGTACCTTTTTAAACCAATTTTGGTACAGGAAAAAATTTTCAAGTGGCAACCGTGACTATATTATATATTTGAGTAGCTCGAATACATTCGAATATACTTGAGTAGCTTGAATATATTCGAATATACTTGAGTAGCTCGAATATATTCGAATATACTTGAGTAGCTCGATTATATTCGTATATATTTGAGTAGCTTGAATATTTGAAGTAGCTCGAACAGTTCGAATATATATACGAGCAACTCTAATACCTTCGTATAGTGCAAATATTTTCCAATAATTTTATTGTAATTGAGTATACTTTTAATAAATAACTCTTAACTTGTACATTTTGTATAATATGGGGTTTTTAAAATACATATAGTAATAAAGTATAACAAATTTGTTGAAATATTTATTTTTATTCACGTAAATTTCTGATGGAACATGTTTACTGTATAATAAAGGGTTGGAATAATATTTACAAATATTTAGTTATAAAATAAATTTTTAAAATTGTTTTAAAAATTAAGTTCGAATATTTAAAAAGTTCGAATATTGAAAAGATGCTTTATATTTTTTTTATATATTATTTTTCAAATGTTAATGAGATAGTCCGTTGTTTTTGTTTTTGTATATAAAACTTGAAACAATATTATAAACATCTTATAGATATAATACAAAAATTTATTATTTTAAAATTATAAAACTATTATTGTGTAATTTTATACAACATTCCAAATAAATGAATGACTTACTAAAATAAAGATTTTTACTTTCTCATGATGCTAGAGAGGAATAAAAAATTTGATTTATTTTTATGCCTTCATTGCTTCCGTTTATTATTAAAAATAAAATGACGATTCATAAAATTTATAGATTATCTTTAGTATTCAAAACATTTAAATCATGTAGTATAGGCAAAGCTATTATAAATAAATTGCATGTGATATAGAATTGTTAAAGATTTGTATATTAACATAATGTATATGTTCTTATTTGTAGTAATACATGTTAACAGTATTCCATCTGTTCATTATTAACAATAAATACATATTTTGTTAAAGTGTCTGTGATAGTGTAATTAATGAAATTATTATTATTGAAATTGTTATATTGAAAAAATATACTCCATGTGATATTTCTTTCTTTATATATTAAAATTTCTTTAAAGTCTGTAATCCTTTAAAACCATATGAACTTTTATGTTGCAAACACTTGAAAGAATATAGCTAAATCTTGAACCAGAATAAGTACAATAACATACTAATTTATTTCTGTATATTATAGCTTTATAGCTACGAATAATCAATCCAATATCGTATATATTTATACAAACGATTTTTCCCTACTGAGCCCATTAATGGCTTCGTCCCGTGAAAGACGCTAGATTGCTTCACATTCACTCAGGCTAACTTCAATAAACAATTCATAGACATCCATATCCGTATCCTTCTACTTCATATCTCATATTTAATACAATACTGTTCTATCAATATTGTATACATATATCTATACAAAAGATTTTTCTCTACTTAGCTCATTAACGGCAACGTCCCGTGAAAGATGCAAAGTTTCTTTACTTTCGCCTAGGCTAACTTCAATAAAGACTTCATACACATACATATCCTTCTACTTAATACCTCATATTAAATATTCTTCTATACCATCTCACTCCATGTATTCATCTTGCAGTCTATATAACTTTCCTGCTGTACAGGTCTTTATCGTTTATGACAACAACTACAACAACAGCGATGTTGTGTGAAAGAATCAAGTTAGCCTAACAGTCTGCTCGTGTACCTGTTTATCGGCCGATAGTGTCTGAATTAATCTCATGAAATTTTGCGTAGATCCAATATCCATAAACTCAAATTAGTATTAATCATCTATATTATGTAGCCTGCATATATAATAAAGTTAATGATTATGAATATGTGTCCATTAGAAGAGCTTTTACTGTAACTTTTTCGCATTGTTGTACTTAATTTAGATTGATGGGTTCTAAATTTGGTATAATATGTTGGACTAATTGTATATACGGGTATATACAGTCGGACATTAAGCTAATATAAAAGGTGTCTTTGGAATAAATTTAGTAAGTGAGTCTCAGACTATCACCGAAAACTATTCTTCAACATGAAGAGTTAATAAAATATATATTCGCTTAAATGTTCAGCTAATTTATTTATATAAAGTATATATGGTTAAAAATACCAGATAAAGTCCGTTGCGTACTTATATGTACAATAGTTAGTATCTTTTATTTTTCCTTAATAACTCAGTGCACACATGCGGACTTCAAAGTCAATAAACTTTTTCAATTCATTTAAAATAAGAAGACTTGCGATTTAAGTACTTTTAATGTCTAATAATATTTTGAGATATAATCTCTTATATCTGTTTTCTCTTACCACAGAAATCTTGCGAACGCATGCGTACATGCATCCACGCGTTGCAACATGTGTAAGCCTTTTAATATTACATTTCTAAATTTACAATTTTCAAAAGAGAAAAAAATAATGTAAAGATTTTATTAAAAATTTTTGCAATAAAAAACAAAACAAAAGTATAGCTGACACATGCGGTTTTTCTCGAGTAATGATTTCTTAAAAAACTGGATACATTACCATGAGTCGATTTAATTTGAGCGCAATGACCTAACCTAACATCTTTGTAATTGCGTTATCTGAACAGTAATTCAACTTTATTGTAATAAATACTGTGTGTTTTTATACAGACAATTTTTAATAAATATTTGAAAATAATTCATACGCTTTGCGATCCATTATTCGGGGTTAAGGATGGATGCAGTTTACTTCGTTTAAAAGTATTGTAAACTTCTGAATGGTATTTCAGTAGCCAACTCCACCAGAGAATATCCGGTCTACTGCCTTTATACCGAAGGCCTTCATATGACTCTGCTTTTTCTGAATATGGTGGATCTAGAGAGGAAAACTAGATAAAACTCGTAATCCCCGGTGTTAAACGTACCGTACCGAGGGATGAATGGCACTACGTGTGTCATTGAACGGTGTACTTTAGATATATGGGCCCCTAGTTTTAATAAGCCTTACCGTAGTAATGGGAACTAGTTAAACGTAACAGAGTGGTTCAAAAACGTTATGAGACATATCTTAAACAAGGGTTCAGGGAATTGTGGTTGAAGAACTTGCTAAATCTAAAGATTTACAAAAAGTAGTTTCCAATCCCAAATCATATAAATCCTTTAATTTTGAATCCGATACTGAAGATAATGACGCGCATTTTGTAGTGATCTGGTAAAAGGATCTTAGAAGCCTATCATTGGTAAGGCTCTTTGGAAACTACTATTCTTTCATTGAACGAGATGAGTTGGTGTAAGGATCACCGAATAAAATGCACTGTTCCTCGAGAGCTTCTTACTCGAATCCAACAATGGAGTAATACTAGAAATTTCGCTAGCTCATTCCATTTTAAAAATAATTCTATACACCACGATACACGACCAGTGATAGCACTGGTACGGACAGGGGTAGTGTCGATAACTGTTAGTAACATGTTTGTAAATTCTTTAAATGGTACATCTAAAAGAATTGCTTTGTTACTGTCAGTACATTCAAACATATCCTGGACTACAACTTATTTTGAAATTCTACAATAATACATTTTATATGAAATCAGAAAACTATCTGTGAATTCTGACAAACCAAATTTTTATGGTTGTATATTTAAGTATGGATTTATAACTTTATTATATGATAATAAAAATGTCAGTACCAAAAATTGGATAAAATTTGATAAAATTGGATCGGTTGTACCCACATTAAAACCATGACTATATTTTTTCATCAGAATTGTTTTGTCTATGAATATAAAAAGATTTATGAATAGGGATGAAATTTTCAACCCAGCGTACTTAAGAGAACAACATCATTTTAAACAACAGTATGCTAGCAATGGATACTTAAATTATTATTCCTTTTTATAACGAAATTCACACCAACTATATTATGAAAAACAACATTATGAAAACATACTGTTTGAATGTCAAGGAAGTTCCAGGAATGAGAATGAAAGCCAACAGTGTCATGAACAACAGTTTTTACAAAACCATTGGATCCTAATCAAAACTGTTCTGTGACACAACAATGGGATGAACAGCAAGTTTCTGGAAGTAAATGATGTGAAAGATTTAGTAGAGTTATAAATGATAGGAAGAATTTTGATGTAAGATATTCTACAACACAACAAGCTCAATATCAATCACGTTTAGAAAAAAAGTATTTCAGATATTCTGAAAACAGATATTTTTCTAAAGAGGACTACCAATTGATTTATTCAATTATTGTACATCATAAGAAAACTGTGGAGAGGATTGCTTGACAAATTCGCATCATGATAGTAATCATTGGATGCCGGAACGTAATTATAGGAGATCAGACATGTCTCGACAAAATTATTCAACGAACAGTAATGACAAAAACATGCCTGATGGTCCTTCAAAGATGTTTTTGTAATGATACAATAATATCTATTTTTGGAACTTTGTGACGAAAATACTGAAGCCAAGACAGACTTATCTACATAAAGTTTCTTCGACAATCGTTTACATTATTTGAACTTCTTATCAATAAATAGGTGAGTCCAATTGGAGCGATTAAATTGAGTAATTTAAAATTAATCAGGTGCTCTTTCAGCATTTATGGATCGTTGGTGAATATTGTGTAAATAATTAATTGAATAAATAATTAATAGATTGCATAGAGCCGCGTTATTTCAAGTTACAGCGGGAGTAATTAATAGTAGTGCTGAATCGATCAATTTTACCATGAAAAGGTATTGAAGAAAAACGAAAGGTAAGTAAACAGAGTTGGGTGTTTAATTAGTCCTAATTCTTTAAAATTAAATAATTAATGTTGAGAAACTTTACTTATGGATAATTAAAGTCAAGTCGTACTAAATTAATATAATGTTTCTTTAGATACATTTCAAAAAAAAATTTGTGTTATAATTTTTTTAAGTTTATTAAGTGGATGAATTTTAATTCGTACCATTACTTTCAGCTCCAGTGTTTTACAATTATAAGAAAATATTCTTGAAGAATTGAATTTAATTAAATAGTTTTAACGTATGTTTTGTTTGAAGATTTTTATTATTGAAATATAATAAGAATTTTATATATATAAGACTTTATATATATAAGACTTTATATATATAATACTTCATATATATAAGACTTTATATATATAATACTATAAGACGTTATATATATGACTTTTTTTTCTTCAACTACTTTTTGTAACTATATATTATAAACGAGAGAATTTATATGTGCTGTATTATGTTATGATTTACAACATCAAAAAATGTAGAAAAGAGTGCTGATATGTATAAAGTTATATATGTTATATGGTTACTTTTTGTAACGATATATTACGAACGATATATAGTCTATGTAGAAGTTATATATGCTCCATTATGTTATGATTTGGGTGAAAAAGAACATTGAAAATGGTAGAAAAGAGTGCTGATTGTTTTTAAAGTTATTTGATTAAATCAAATGAAAACTATAACAGTAAGTAGAAATAATAAATTTATACAATATTTGTATAATATATTATATTTATGTTATAAGATATTACATTTATGACTAAAATCTATATTGTTATGGATATTTTTATTATATTATACAATATTTATAATATTAAATATATTTTATTATAATATTAAATACTTCAAGTATTACACTATTTAAATACTACTTCTATATAAATTAAAATTTGATTTTACTTAAATTAATTATTTTGATTTAATTTTAATTAGTTTAATTAATTACAGATTAAGCGCATGATTTTGTTTCCATGATATCTATAATTGTGTGATATTGAGTCACCTAAAATAGCTACCCGAACATTCTCAAAGTAAATATTGTATAATATATAAAAATAAAATTATAAATATTATGCATTATTGATTTTATAACCAAAGCTGAACTGTACACAATTGCCAAATGTGAATACGTAATTAAAATAATATAGAGTGTAACATACTTAATAGTCAGTCAGGTGCTAAAAACGGCGGAAGTGCTATGCCGGTAATATTTCCTTTATAAGTTATGGTGTGTACACATTGCATACATTTTTTAAAATCAAAGCTTTTCCTTAAAAAGATTTTTTATTTACAATATTTTTAAACATTACATGCATTAAAAAGGTTAAATAACGGTTGAAATACTTAAATTGCTTGCAGATTGCAGTTATTTCAAGAACTCGATTTAGACTCTGGTTGCTGCACTTCGATGTGTAATTGATATTGAAACTTTTAATTTGATGGTAAGAGGCCAGTTAGACTTGATTTGAGTATACCAATTCATTTATCTTTCTATTAATAATATAATATTTCTACGTTGGGTATTGCAACACTACACAACAATATTTTGTCCGAATGGTAGTATTCTTTTGATACTATATTGTTACTGCTATCACTTCCGAGAGGCCGTTGTCGTGAGTCAATTATTCTATAATTCTATTATTCTATTATTCTATTTACTTATCTAATATATTCTCGATCAGCCTGAAGAGACCAATTGATTTAGTGATGTCCGTCTGTCGGTGATGTAAGTCTACATTCTCAGTTACACTTGCTACTCTAGTTTTTTGTTTCTTATTTTATTGAAACTTTCCTTTATGGGATGTTGTATGTTGTTTACTGTTTATTTTTGGGGTCAAGGATGGATATAGATTACTTTGTACAGCACATCAGTGAAACGTGTTGTTTTTGAATACACTAACATATTGATAAGTAATCTATTCCACCAGAGGATATATGGCTTATTGCTATATGCCTAAGACCGTCCATACGTGATCTGATATCACACCCTGCACGAGGTGACCCTGCTTATACTGAATATGGCGGATCTAGAGAGGAAAACTCGATAAAACCCGTAATCCCCGGTGTTAAACGTACCGTGCCGAGGGATGAATGGCACTACGTGAGTGTGTCTTTGAACGGTGTACTCTAGATATCTGGCGACCTCTAGTTTTAATAAGCCTTCCCGAAGTAATGGGGGCTATGCGTCGGGTGACATACTTTCCCCTACACTCGTGGGAATCAAATGAGTAATAAATATCAAATTAATAAATATGAGGCGTCACCTCATTTTAAAAATGACAAAATAAATATATGTCCATCAACTTCACAGGCAAACATAATTAAATGTAAAACAGAACCAAATTATGAAGATGAAAAAAGTATTATTGTTATTTCAGATGAAGAGAAAACACCAGTTAAGGCTAAATCTGAAAGACCTAATCTTACCGAAACAGCACTTTATAAAAAACATTTATCATCATATCTTAAACAAGGGTTTAGTTTTACTAAATCTAAAAAATTTGCTCAACTTAATTGCATGCTAAAAAATACAAGTACAAATATTAGCGGCGAACCAACCATTCCACAAGATATTGATTTCAATAGTGTGAATTTGAAAGATATTGGTCGAATTAAACTCTCTGGATCAGCCCGAAGACGTCGCGCAATTTTATTAAGAAAAGGTTTTAGCATGAAGGAAGCTACAGTTTATTCTCATAATAAGATAAGATGGTGTAAGAATCAAGGTAGAAAACCAGGTGCTTCAAAGGAATATATTGAAAGAATGAGAGAAAAATATCCAAGCCGAACTAGTCTTATGCGTGCTGCAAGAAAATCTGAAGACAGCGATGAGGATAGGGAAAGTCCTGTAACTTTTGATACCGTGCCCGTAAATACTTTAAGTACCGAAACTAAAAATATTGGTTTGTTACCATCAGAATATCCAAGTATATGTTGGACCACAACTCAGTTTGAAATTCTACAACAATGCATTTTAAATGAAATCAGAAAACTACCTGCAAATTCTGACAAACCAAATTTTGATGGTTGCATTTTTAAGTATGGATTTATAACTTTAATATATGATAATAAAGATGTCAGTACGGAAAAATGGATAAAATCGGCTGTACCCACATTAAAACCATGGCCAAACTTTTCGGTTAGAATTGTAGAAGAAGAAAACATACCTTGTTCACAAATATTCACAGCCTGGTTTCCAGAAAGTAATGATGAGGGTAATAAAACTATTTTGACACAGATTGAGAAACGAAATAAGGGACTTAGTACAAAAAAGTGGGAAGTCTTGTTTAGAAACGAAAATGGAATAAATACAGAACTTATTTTAGATATTGATCCTATTTCCGTAAAAAATCTTGACCAACTTAATTATGAAATCAATTATCGATCTTACAAAGTTTGCTTTAAACGTACTAATGATAACAGTAATTATGGTTTCCAAACAGAGAACACATCAGGGGCTTTTAATACCTCAAAATGTAATAATGTAACTGCTAATTTTAAAACAAATCAAGAAGAAGGAAACATACTTTGTCCACAAATATTTACAGCATGGTTTCCAGAGAGTAATGATCAGGATAATGAAAGTATTTTGACAGAAATTAAGAAACGAAATAGGGGACTTAGAACAAATAAATGGAAAGTCTTGTTCAGAAATGAAAATGGAATAAATACAGAACTTACTTTGGCTATGGATCCTATATCCCTAAGAAATCTTGACCGATTTAATTACGAAATTAATTATCGATCTTACAAAGTTTGCTTTAAACGTACTAATGATAACAGTAATTATGGTTTCCAAACAGAGAACACATCAGGGGCTTTTAATACTACAAAATACAATAATATAACTGCTAATTTTAAAACAAATCAAAAAGGAAACATACCTTGTTCACGAATATTTACAGCATGGTTTCCAGAAAGTAATGATGAGGATAATGAAAGTATTTTGACAGAAATTAAGGAACGAAATAGGGGACTTAGAACAAATATATGGGAAGTCTTGTTCAGAAATGAAAATGGAATAAATACAGAACTTACTTTGGCTATGGATCCTATATCCCTAAGAAATCTTGAAAGATTTAATTACGAAATAAATTATCGATCTTACAAAGTTTGCTTTAAACGTACTAATGATAACACTAATTATGGTTTCCAAACAGATAACACATCAGGGGCTTTTAATACCACAAAATGTAATAATGTGACTGCTAATTTTAAAACAAATCAAGAAGAAGGAAACATACCTTGTCAACAAATATTTGCAGCATGGTTTCCAGAAAGTAATGATGTGGATAATAAAAGTATTTTGAAAGAAATCAAGAAACGAAATAGGGGACTTAGAATAAATAAGTGGGAAGTCTTGTTTAGAAATGAAAATGGAATAAATACAGAACTTACTTTGGCTATTGATCCTATATCTCTAAGAAATCTTGACAAAGATAATTACGAAATCAATTATCGATCTTACAAAGTTTGCTTTAAACGTAAACATGACAACATTAATTATGGTTTCCAAACAGAGAACACATCGGGGGCTTTTAATACCACAAAATACAATAATATAACTACTAATTTTGAAACAAGGCAAGATGACACTTCGAGTTCTTTTAATTCACAAAACCAGCAGCAACGCTTAGAAGATGACTGGTTAATGTCTAGAAATAGATTTACTTATGACAATATGAATTTTGATTCAAGTAACTTTGATATGCAGAAAGGGCATCAAAATGAGCAATATCATCGTAAACAAAATTTTTCTGAAAATGAACACTTAAGATGTGAGAAAAGATTTATAAATAATATGGATAGTTTAGCCTTTGGGTACTCTGCGACACCACAACAACATTCCGAAAATAAAAAGTTTAGACGTGACGAACGATGTACAGATGATGACGAAAGTTCTGATTTCATGTACTCTATGAACCAACAACAGAATATGCAACAGCAGAACATGCAACAGCAGAATATGCAACAGCAGAACATGCAACAGCAGAATATGCAACAACAGAGTTCGGAAAATAAATCGTATATACGTGTTAGAAAAAATGTGTTTGACGATGAAAATTTTGACTCACGATCTTCTTCGCAACAAGAACGACAGCAACTACCCTATGAGAATAAATGGTCAATGGATGCGAAAAATTCATTTAATAGCAATGGGAACTTTTTCTCAAACTGTTCTAGGTCACAGGGACAACAAAATGAAATAGGACATATAAGTGATACTGAAAGACCTAACTCAATTATGCAACAGCAATATTATGAAGGGAAGCGGTTCGAAAGTAATTGGCCAGTGAGTGCTGAAACACACATGAATGATTCTCGTAATTCTAACTCAAGATTTTCTTTTGAAAAGCAATGTCAAGAAAGGTGCTCTGAAAATCAGTATCAACGTTTTGAAAACAATTCATTTGTAGATGTCGAAAGGTCTTTGAATGACGATGGGAATTCTAATTCTATACGTCAAAAACGACAACCTCATCAACAACATCATCAACAACAACATCATGTACAACAAAATTATGAAACGAATTGGTCTGAACGAGAAAGAATTCCTGAAAATAAGAATGAGAGCCAACAATATCGGCAGCAACAAGAGTTCTCACAAAACGAGTGGTGTAACCGGGAGAGAGGTCATATAAATGATCAACAACAAAATTATGAAATGAAATGGTCTGAACGTGAAAAAAGTTCTGAAAATAAGAATGAGAGCCAACAATATCGACAGCAACAAGAGTTTCTACAAAACCAGTGGCGTAACCGTGAGAGAAGTCCTATAAATGATCAAGAACAAAATTATGAAACGAAATGGTCTGAACGTGAAAGAAGTCCTGAAAATAAGAATGAGAGCCGGCTACAATATCGACAGCAACAAGAGTTTTTGCAAAACCAGTGGTGTAACCGTGAGAGAAGTCCTATAAATGATCACCAACAAAATTATGATACAAAATGGTCTGAACGTGAAAAAAGTTCTGAAAATAAGAATGAGAGCCTGGCTAACAATATCGACCAGACAAGATTGCAAAACCAGTGGTGTAATCGTGAAAGAAGTCCTATAAATAATCAACAACAAAATTATGAAATCAAATGGTCTGAACGTGAAAGAAGTCCTGAAAATAAGAATAAGAGCCGCCAACAATATCGACAGCAACAAGAGTTCTTACAAAATCGTGAGAGAAGTATTATAAATGATCGCGCAAAATCTAACGAAAGGTATTCTATGACACAACAACGTGATGAACACGGTTCTGAATATGAATGGCCTTTGAAGTTAGATCGAAATAGAGATGCTAATAAGAATTCTAATACAAGATTTTCGACAATACAAGGACAAAATCAACAACGTTTAGAAAATGAGTATGTTGCAGATCAGAATTTAAAGAGCGATGGCAAAGGATGTGTAAATAAATATTCTGATATTTTTGAAAGAAGACGCCCAAAAGATTCAACCAATTATTGTTCGCCGCAAGAAAACTATAGAAATGATTGGTCGACCGATTTAGATCGTGATAGTAATTATTGGAGGACAGAAAGTAATTATAAGGGATCAGACATGTCTCAACAAAATTATTCACCGAACAATAA
>NC_051847.1:200126092-200132258 GCF_002237135.1 Teleopsis dalmanni | reverse complement strand
TACCCAACTAAATAATAAACTCTATCGCAAGTTTTGACGTTACTTAATTAGAATCGAATGAATGGATTCGCACATAATTAGATATATAAAAATTGTAGAAACAAAAATTATACTTTTCCTTTAAATGATTTTGTATTAATTTATTCCCTGAGTCATATTTCACATATTTTCAAACCCGTAATATACCTAACATATATATATTTATGTATTAAAAGTTTGTGTTCACATATAAACATACGCATGCATTAATGTAACCAACCTACTCATATCTCCATATTGCATCAAAAGGAATAAATAGTATACTTTTCATAATAAATGTGATGTTTCCACTTGTATGTTTAATATCCCAAAGGACGTTGACATCTCAAAAGCAAATAAACATAATCACGGCAGGAAGAAGCAAACAATTTAAAGGTAACTACTAAATTATGTAAAATGTTTTTCATAAGAGTCAAGACGTATGAGCACCAGAGCAATTTATATTTTCACAATGCAGAAGTGTATCCTGGAGTAAGCGAGTAGCTTACACACACACTCGAATAACATTTTGGAACATCTGCCAGGAGCAATCAATTGCTTACAAGTATATGCAGTAAAAAGATATTGGAAAGGAAAGAAGAAGAAAAAATATAATTAGTTGGGAATATAAAGTCGGAAATACGTTAAAGAAATTTTTAAGAAGTTGACGAAGAAAGATGAGATTTAAGAAAGATGATTTAAGTTATGTATACGAATTGTATACCAAAAAAAATGCAAAAAAATATTTTTACGAACTAATGATATACTCAGATACGATAAATTTAATAATATAGAATGATCAAATTTCTAACTAACAAGCATAAACTTATACGGGCAGCTCTAATATGGTATAATAATGATAAAAATCTTAAATTTAATCCAATATCTTCCATAAGCTTCAATCTCGGTTTTGCTGGTAATGGATGTGAATCATCTCTCATGCATCATAAAATGCTGCAACACGTTTGTAGACCGACAGACTTTTTGACGTAAAAAATTGTTGGAAAGTAAAGATGGAGAATATATCGACATAGTTTACAATTTTATTATGGCAATAGAAAAAACTGGATGGATGTGTGAAGCGATTCGCAGTATTAAGATATTTAATCTTTTATCAATACCAGAAAATCGTTCTCTTGCATACGTTCAGAAAATTTAATTATAAGGAAAATACCTAAAATCATTAAAAATTCGATAAATACATAATTAAGTTCAAGAACACAAATGAACAGTAACGAGATCATCAGGGAATTAAGAATCAGTGACCTGCTTTTTTCGTTGGCTTATAATCAATGACCTGCTTTCTTCGTTGGCTGTTAAATACCTAGTTACTGATTTGTTACTTGATTTCTCTACAAATATATTATATTTATTTTATCTCAACGGTAAAAATTCGAATTGTCATTAAATATCCCCTTCGGAATGTGGGGATAGAATTCTTCCGCGGTTGGGATTGCCGGTTGTAAGAGGCGACTAAAATCCCAGAGCCAATCTAGCACTTGTGTTATGGAGTGTAAATGGTAGCGAGTATAGTTTCCACTTGCGACGCCTGACCATAGGTGACATTCTGGTACTACGGGCAGATTCTGCTGTTCCGCAGGTTCTGCTGTTCTGACGATATGAGGATGAATTCGTAATGGTTGTAGTTAATACCCAACCAATCATTCTTCTTCTACCCGGGAAGAGTGACTTTGGTATTGGATTATCATTCATTCAGCGTGGTGTTGCGTATTCATACCGGGTGCTACAGCCTACATAGTAGCAAAAATTTTAAATGGGTTTCGCATCTAACCAAGATGGAAGATTTGGTTAACACACTTATCTTCATTGGTACCGGCGGATTAGAGTAGGCTTTCCCAATGGGGCGTTTATTGGCGCATTATCCGGATACATTGTGTTTTTGAACACCATTATGTTAGGTCAACATGGTAAAGAACGTTTAAACAGACGTTAAATAAACAGACAGATAAACAGATCTATCTAGTGTAATACAACAGTAATAGTGGTAGTAACAGTGTAGTTATGGTAATAAAAATAGTACGAATAGTAGTGATAATAATGTAACATAGAAGTAACAAGTTCAGACTTCCCTCAAAGCTGGTGGTACGCGTAGTAATATCACAGGATAGATTTAAAAACTTCAGATTCTTATGAGAGAAAAGCGAAAAGTGCGCATTACAACAATATTACTGTCTTGCTCTTACTACTTTAAGTTCTCACAATCCGGAAATGCTAACCGTAGACAACCTATAGACACACATCAAAGTTGAAATTAATTTACGAAACATTTTACGAATTTATTTTATCAAAATTTATTTGCAAATAATTCACTATATCTACAGTTATGATAACTAGCTTAACAACTTATTTTGAGACAAATACATGACATAAAAGGGCACAAATTTATAAATCGAAATGGGACATATTTCACCCGATAAATGTTATTGAAAATATAAATCTCTTATGTTCAGTGTTTTCCAAGTAAATACATTTGGGCACTTTTACTCTATGTTGGCTAGAGGGTTTCTGCAGAGTCCCACCCATCTCACTGACTAATTTGAGTATTCCTCATAATCTTCGTGAGTATTCGATAATTGATCTAAGATCTGCGTACCGCCCCGTGCGTTTAGTGAGTACTCTGAGATTAGATAGTGCTAAGTAGGGCAGCCTAACGGTTTTCGCATATAACTTCAGAGCTGTATCCCTTATCTTTTTTTTTTACCGGATCGTTTCTTAGCATGTCATTTGTGCGGATGTACCATGGCACTTTAAAGAATATAAATCTCAAATTCATTTGAATTTTAATATGAAATTCACTTGATTTTGAAACTTTCTTACCTCTAAGTAGGACATGCATGTGATATTTGTATCAGAAACGCATTTAGACATCATTACATATTGCATTTACAAGTAGCAATAATCTTGTTTCAAAAAAAAAGGCTTTTTCTAATTAAATTTCATAAATGCTATTTTCATACATGAAAACCACAAAAGCTGTGTGCTCATAACCAAAAGTATGACAACAGGATGCAACATAACTGCAATTTCATTATTTACACAACAAACGCTTGAATTAACCCAAACAGAAGACACACACAAAAGCACCGAAAAGTACACAAAAAACACACAAGCTTACACAGAACTAAAGTAAATAAATGTTAAAAGAGCAGAGCAAAGAACAATTAAAGAGCAACGAATGAAAACGAATTTTCAACAAAAAATTTTCACAACAACAACAACAACAACGACAGCAACAAAACTGAAAAGTGCAACAATATAAAAATAATTGCACACAAAAACTTAGAACAATGGCTTAAGCATGTAAATGTCAACGAATCCTTTATAGTGTTGCCATTAAACAATTTAAAAAAGAACAACAAGGATTACAAAAAGTGCAGCACGTGCAACAAGGATATGCAAAAAATTTCCATATAAAGTAGACAAACAATTACGTAGAAGTGTTTACATCCAAGTGTAAGTGTAAGGATGTGTACGACGAGTATGCAGAGGGCATGCAGAGAATATGCTGCTCCAACAACAATTGTTTAAATAACTTTTTACCAAAGTAGTTAACAGCTTTATTTACCAAATGCCCTACAATAACAAAAGCCAACAATAACAAAAGCCAACAATAACAACAAAAAGGTAGTGAAAAAATTCCACAGATGACAAAACCAAAAAAAAGGATACATAATCCAAACAAGCACACGGAAATCCTACAACAAACTGCACGTGCAGTTGTTATTGTCCTTAAAACCCACTCAAAAATCTTGTCACACCACAAACAACAACACAGGAAAAACATTATTTAAACACACTTTTTAACCCACAAAAATATAAGCCAAAAAAAAAAAAAAACTCGAAACAATGACCAACTATGACCGACAAAGTGACCAGTCACAATGAGCAAAATACTAGGAGGCGTTGCGTTGTCACATTGTTGGTCATTTCATAACAACACTACTAACTATAACTATGAGTGATGCGTCAACAACCACGACAACTGCAACTGCAACTGCAACACCATTCATCTACAACAAAACAATGTTGCTTAAATGTTGCTGACACACAATTTCTAGGTATTTATCACAAAATTCTATGTAAATTTTTACATAAAGTAAAGTGTCCTTTAAAAGCTCTGTAAATGCAGAATAACCATGGTGAAATAATACTGGAATAAATTCGAAGTCAATCACAATAGAGGCTTAGTCAGATCATCTGACATTTTACGGTAGAGAAGTGTAAAAATTGTCATTCTACCCCTCGTTACGTTACCGCCTCAAAAATAGTAACAATAGAAATTTCAGAGAAAGCGTACACAAACAATTATTTTTATTTTTTACTATAGTTATTCTTTTTATTTACTAACTACAAGATCTAGTTGAGGCTAACTATCCTAGCAAGTTGTTCCAGAGACCAACTCTGCTAAACAAAAAACGTTTGTCGTATACGTCGTATGTAACACAGAGTAAGAGAATAACACAGAGTAAGAGACTATTTTATTATTCTATACATTCAGTGACAGAATATAATGCCTATGTTAAGAGATGACATAAAGTCTACTCACATTCGGTTTTTCTTTTAATATTTTCATGACCCTGGGTTATAGACATTGAACCCCTTTATAGATTTTCTATAGAATTGTTTAAGCATAAATGAACTAATTAACTAACTAATGAACTGACTAACTAGTGAAGGAACATATTTACGTCATCAACAGTTTGGGTCGGGGTTCTCTTAACGAGCTGTCTAAACGTATCACTGTTCACCTCATATGTGTACCTGGACATATCTTAGGTAGGTGTAAAACAAACTTGCAACGGCTAAACTAACAATCAAACAAAAATATTTGAGTACAACTAAACAATTTTGTACAGATGAATACCTCTGAGAGTTCGTGAAATTGACCTGATCCAAACTGAACATACCAACTGCTTCAACTAAAGCGCTACCTGTTCAGTACAATGGTAACGATACTGATAACTCACTGCGTGCTAGAAAGATGAGCTGAGTATAGCTTATAAACACTTTTCTCGTGGTTAAGGCAATGTTGATAAGCAGGAAACTAAACTCCACCTCATGCCTAAGTATCCACGATTGGCTAAGAGAAGATTCATTATTTTTGCGTCGCTTTTCCTTAACAACCTGATTGCGCTGTCATCCTGCAAAATTTGTTAATGACTAAATTCAAAAACTTAACAGGTTGGTTCACTTATACTTAAGTGGGGAGTCGTGCCATTTAGCAATGTTAGTACGATTGCTACTGCAGTCTTCTTCGGGAAACCTTCGAGTCTATGTCTGAACAACGCTAAACTGAGGTATCGGAACGATTATTTAATAAATTATATTCCCACAGAGAGCTCAAAATCATTTTTTTACTATAAAAATATTACTTTTGTTACTTTCAATTATTATTGAATTCATTATTCTCTATTCTGACAATAATTCTATTAACCCATAAAAAAATGTATCTTCACTTGGTATTGCCTAAAACTGCCTTTTATGTGTTATGATATGCAAAAATTGTGGAAACACAAAACATTCATACTATTTTGAATATTATAAGGATATGTGTTAGGATATGTGTTAGGATACAAGGGTCCGAAATAATAAATATGACTACATTTACAAGCTCAAAAGAGCATGTTTGGTATTGTGTAATGTTTTGGCCAGAACATGAATCAGTTGTTGATAGTTCTTTTTAAATATAATTTTGAACAATTTGACCCAATATGCTTATCCTGGTACATTTGTGCGTTCAGTAAAATTTCATTACATACAACATAGTCAACATGTTCAAAAGAGTACACAATAGGCACTGTCAGTGTTTTCAATGCTTCAGCATGAAGTACAAGGATTTTTTACTTTATTGTTATAAATATGTCCAAAACCCATATAATTTCCTACATTTGTGTAAATCCTTGTATCTGAGTACATGTAAGTGTAGGCTTGCATATTATAATTGCAATGAATGCAGTCCTTCGTGCGTGCCTATACCATATGCAATGGCGCTTATAAATGCATTTCTCTGTGCATGCCAAGCGTATGAGTATCTGTGCTTGGCTATTGGTTTCCTGTGCGTGCACACAATTTGTTCCAAAGGTTTTTGTTATCGAAAAATTGGTTTTTAATTGAAATTTAAATTAAA
>NC_051847.1:200116959-200125992 GCF_002237135.1 Teleopsis dalmanni | reverse complement strand
TTTTAATTTATTTTTTAAATTGTTTTCTACAACTTTCTTTAGATTTTGTTCATATTTTAATCAAATTCATCAATAAAATTTAAATACTATTAAAATAAATAAATCGTATTTTCTATTGGTCGAATTTCGACCACTGGCGACCCTAGTTTTCAAAATTATGTTAGCATACATATAAAATATTGAAATAAAGTTCCTCAAAATCTGTAACTATACTAAAAATCCATCCTATGTTTGGAAAATTGTGAAAACACCTCTATTTTTATTTAATCAAAAGGCTATCCTCTGATAGCATGTTGAAGTTTTCAATGGAGATCAATAACATGAAAAGTGGCGTTTCTATATTATTATTCTCCTTTACTCCTTGCTATTCGTACTAGTACAGAGAAAAGTTCTATAAAAGGATATGCCCAGAAAATCGGTATAATGCATTAATACCTGATTAGTCGAAACACAGTAAGTTGTAGTTGAAAGTGGAGGTCAATGATATAGTAAGAGGTGTTTCTATATATTTTGATTTACTTTTCAACTTGATATTCTTACTAGTACGGAACTAAGTCTTATATTTTCTGCTGCTCTATGTAGGTGTAAGTTCTTTGAGTATTTGGTTCAAGACATGTATATAGCTGGACATAACAAATAAGTCAAGTGATCAGCTTTAAAAAAAGAATAGATTATTGGCATATTATATGGTGAATATCTATGGTGAATATCAAACCTAATATTCAAAATCGGATAATGTATATGAATCTCTCTAGGCTATAACTGACTAATCCACTTTGTAGAAAAATTCGTAAACTCAACCAATAACGTTATTATACGTAGATATAATCTATCATTTTCTTCTAATATAGAGTGGTTCAAGAATATAAAATTCTAGTACATTCATTGTGGTAATACGTAACGATTTTCATAAAAAAATTTTATTCAAAAAATTATTCAAAATTATCAAATCAACTTTTACCGGTGAAACTAAGCAGTGTAAACGAAGCCTTTTGTGTGATTAATTAACGTAGTACAGCGAACTTCCGGTTGCCTTGCTTACTTTGTTTTTATTTTTGTTTTTATTTATTTTTTTTTCTATATATATATTTTTTTTTTTTTTTGAATTTTTACAACTTGCACACTTCCACACCTCAGTGTTAGCTGCTGACCAGTGTTCGCACTTCAGAGTGCAAAGGCGTTAGTGAAGTTGGATGGTGTCGTTGTGTTAGTTTGTCCATGGAAAACGTTGTGGGCGTACACGCAAATTAATTGTTTAAGGCGCTTTACTATGAGTGTATAGTGTGTAGTAGATGTGTGTCTGTGTGTGTATGTGAGTGTTAGAATATGTGTTAACCATTTCGTCGTCTCCTTACGTACGCGAAACTATTAAAATACTTAAGCAGTCTGTGCTTTGGCAAACGCCTACTCTGCCTTGATTGTTGTTGCTATATTTCGCTGGTTTCCTAAGGTTTTTCATTTAATTTTTCAGTGTTGTTTTGTTTTTTTGTTTTCTTTTGTTTTTTTGATTTTTTGTTTTTTGAGATAAGCAGCGAAGTGTGTGCATGGCGGCGGTTCAGTGAATGGCATTAAAAGCGCAACATCGCTGCTGCTTTCATTAAAATGAAAATCAGACTCACTTATCTTAATTAGCAATTCACATAAAAACCACGCAACATTGCTCATGTAAAACAAGTAAAATATAAACTCAAATATAAACGCTAAACACTACAAATAATATGACAAATAGAGCAGTTGGCATTTCGTGTTATTAACCTGAATACGCGCTTTAATATTGTATGTTTAGTTGTTGTTGTTGTTACTTGCGTTTGTTGTTCTTGTATTTTTGTTTTATTTTTTGTTGTTGCTGTTATATATTCCCCATGCAGGCGCTTAAAAATTCTTGTTGTAATTAAAATAACAGCTTAGATAACAGTTTTTTTTTCTTTTCGCTATTTTAGATAAGATTAAAAGTGAAAAGAACAACAAAAAACAAAAAACAAAAAAAAAAAAGAAAAGAAAGAAAAAAATGTGAATATTAAACCATAAAGGATGTGCTTATTACGATATGCTCATTATGCCTTTAACGTTGCCTAGACGCTAGGCGCTCTGGCATCATTTACTGAATGTCTCCCCTGGTACTCGCTGGAAAGTGGCAAATAGGCGCTGTGACAATATAATAAAAATTATTTAACAACAAAAAGAAAAAGGTGTGTTTTTATATGCGGATTTTTATTTAATTCCTTTTTTCTTTTTTTTAATCTTTTTGTCAAAATAATTTTTTTTTATTTGGCAATAAAAAAATAGGCTACAATTTTAAACACCGTATTTAAGTGTACAGTGGGTATAAAATTTATCTTAAACGAGTATGTATTAGTTCAGATAATTATCAATAAACCATTTAGTTATAATAATAATCCTTTTCTTCCTAAATTTTTAAAGTTTTTATGTATATCTACTCCAATATTAGAATCTCTTTTGATGAAAGCAAAAGCGAATTTGCCGAAATACGCATATACCAAAAATTTACACTCGAAATAAAAGTCAATATTCGTGAAAAAATAATACCGACTTTTATTCCAAACAGTTGAGGAATATAGTCTTGAGTTTTGAGTATAAAAAGTATTGCTTTATTTAGTCTACTTTTGTGTTTTATACACCATTTGTCATGGGGTTTCATAGTGGCGCTTATATCTAAATTACCACTAATTATAATGAAAGAATGCATATCTGTTGTGACATATGCGCCTAAATAAACACTAGTTACAATGAGATAATGAAATATCTGTTGCGGCATATGTGCCGAAATAATTACCAGAAGGATTTAGAATGTTTTTGATTGAACATTCTAATTACTCTAAGTTAAAATACTTGTTCATACTTTAATAATCTAAGACTTTTGATAAATACTATCTCTAAGCAGCTATCCTGTAAATGAATTGAGCAAGCAATTTTTTTGTACTAGACTTGTTTCAAGATGAGCTATGGAAACTTTGTGGAGTTTTATTAACATGAATGCAATAGATATAAAGCAATCTATATCTATTCACATTAATGAACTGCTCAAGCAGATTTCAAAGACGCTTGAAACGTCTTATTAATTTTACTTAGAAATAATAGTAGTAACATTTTCTTTATGGAAAAACCACAATTCTATCAAAAAAACCAAATATCTCGGAGGTGTCTTAACAAATTCTTATAGTTTGCTTACTCTTGGCAATTTCAAGAACATTACTTATCTACTGTCTGAGAGTAAATGTTGTAATTCGCATTACCACATATTTTTTAAACCTAAGCCAACCTTATCAATCTCATTTTGGTGAAATCTGTAAAATATGATAGAATAGCTACGACAGCACTAGTTAATGGTCATAGGCGATTAAGTTATTTTAAGCACGTCCGATTTTATAACGTGCTCTCCAACAAGGAGAGTAAAAAAACAGAACATCTTCTAAGTTTAAGGGACCGTCAGGGAAAAACTGCGATTCTACGTTTCAAATATTCTGTTCTTCTTTTTATCTAACTTTAATATGGTAATTACAAGATCAGGTGAACGAAAATATACAAACTTTTTTAAATTTTTGCATTCCAAATAGAAAATATCTTAAACTATTTCACGTATTCAAATCTGCTGCAGAACTTATTATTGTTTTTATTATTCCCAAACTTTCTAAAGGAATGTGTTAGAGTAATGCTTTTTCGGAACAATCATTATGATAGTGTCACGTTAATACTCAGAGTCTATTTATTAGAAATTAGGATATACGAATCATATCATCTCTTCAACATTTATTTGTTACTGTGGATCAATGGATTTGTTAATAGCAAGCAACATGTAATTCTTTCTCTGCGTGCTCCTTGTTTATGACAGAATACATGTCATTAGGTACGCTGATAAGTTGGGGAGTCTCTGTATTTCTTTAATAGAGGCTTCGTTATTAACCTCACTTCCTAGCGTAGGTACACTTTTTGCTACTCTGAAAGAAAAAATTGCGGCTATTGTGATAAGAAAAATGACAAGATAAATATAGAACAAAATTTGACATAAACTGGTTACATAGTATACATGTTCGTATGTTTGAAAATATCTTTGTGTTGACTTCTTCTGTAAATATATCACATATAAACGCCCACAACGTTTATATTTAGTATAATTATTGTACCTATATTTTCTTGAAATATTTACATTCATATTTTTTATGGTTGGTGTATTATTAAATAATAGCCTATGAATGCACCTCGGCCTAAAAGATCTATTGTGCGCCTAAAGGTCTAACTAAAACAATTCTAGACTATGCATAAATCTCGTAATTGCTGTAGGCTTAATTTTACCTATTTGATTTGGGACTAAGATCTCGTTTCCAAAGTAGTCGAGTCTACGTCTTGCCACCGCTGGAATATGTTCTGATATTTCCTTCTCCTCATGACAGAGTCGACAGGAGTCACTTTCCACCGCACCTATAATCTTCATGTGGTTGGTGAATATATCCCACTGTGCTTTTAATGTCCTTGCTGGAGTCATAATTTAAACAGCACGTCACCAATGGCCAAAGCGTGTTTTGTTGCATTGTTTCATGAAATTTGCTTCATGTGAGTTCGTGTCGCTTTGCTCCACAAAATTCGCGTGTTGTTTTTTAAATTTATATAAAAGTATATATTTACTTTGGTTTTGGCACAATTACATATATGCATATGAAATATAAACAAATTTAAATATGCAACAAAAACAAATATTTTCATTTTCAATTTACTCAAATGAAATGCAGGACAATCGTATGCAATATCCTGCGGTTTTGTGGCCTCACCGCTTGCCTATTTCCATGTCTTCCACACTTTTTCATATTTGAATGTTGCTCTGTTTAATATAATATATATGAAAATATTTGAACTTCATAGAGAAAATGTTTAAAATAAACAAAATTACGTGATAAATAATAATTTCTGGAAGAATTATGCTATATTGAATTTTTAAATTACGAATATAATTGAAACCGGAAAATTCTTAATAGGAAAGTAAACAAATAATAATGACCAAAATTTATAGCTTTATTAAGCAAATAGTGTATAATGGACAAATAATGAATACTGCATAAATAAAATAATTCTATACTAAAAACTAAATGGAATAAATATTTATTAAATTTATGATGAACTTTACTGGCGCATCAAACATTTGTAAGATTAAAAAACGTTTTTAGAATTAAATTTATTATTATAATAATCAAATTTCATTTATATTATATATTTTTAAATGGACTAATTGGTTAATTGTTCAAGCAGCACACATTTTAAAATAACTTCTTACAATTATACTTTCCTGTCATCAATATTTTGACTATATTGTAGTCTACAGTCCTTGAGTACCCTGAAAATTAATACAGACTAACAGACTATCGTGATTTAATATTGACGACAGTAACATATACTTTTTAAAATTAATTGAGAAATGTGTATTATTTAAATAATTGGTTAACTAGTTCAATATGAGATACATAGGTTTCGGCGGGCATAGCTACCCATGCCACTACTGGAGATGAAAAATTACTTCGGGTGTCAATTCGTTGTCTCAAATTTTCGGCAGTGGGTACAGTTAAGGAAACAAGATCATTTTGAAAGTTTATAAACTGCACAATAGAGATATTTTTCTCATCAGAGAACACAATCTATGGGAATTCGCCACATTCGTGCAAGCGTAGTCCTGTGCTCTTTCTAGTCTAACTTTTTGTTGCTTTACTTTAAGATTTTATGTCTTTTGGAACTTGTAAGGCTTTACCTTGGCTGGAATATTTTTAGTTCTTTGGCCATTTGTTTATCATTACGACTTGGATTTCCTTAAAGTCGAGCCTTCAATTTCCGGACCATTTTTTTTTCGTCCACCACAATGGCATTTGGCGACACTGCCTGTACTACTAT
This sequence comes from Teleopsis dalmanni, assembly GCF_002237135.1. Classification (NCBI taxonomy): domain Eukaryota; kingdom Metazoa; phylum Arthropoda; class Insecta; order Diptera; family Diopsidae; genus Teleopsis; species Teleopsis dalmanni. The sequence goes on along the minus strand of NC_051847.1, from coordinate 200,120,100 downwards.
AACGATATCTGATGTGATACACAAGTATTCCATTTTCTTTGAGCTGTTTGAGTTCATGAACAATAGCTGGTTGTGATTTTCCAGCGAAATATAAAGCACCTAAAATTTTGTCTTTGTCCTTTCTTTGCTATTCGAATCCATCTAACTTTTAAATCGTTTCTTTCGTCATAAAAAGACACGCCATTATCGGCAAGAAAAAATTAACCTTAAAGCACCTATGTTTTATAAAACTAAGACCCCAATGCTTGTGGTAGCTTGCAAACAATATAAACAGCTGTCATTCGTATGAACTTCACGTAGTTGGCAATATCAATTTAACAGGTATATCTGTGTGTAGTTGGTAATACTTCAATTGCCTAACACTGTATAATAAAATAATGGTTCAGTACTCGGAACTTACCAGACTCTCCTTACATTTTATGGTCGATGTAATTCTCATTCAAACAATCATCAATTGCTTTGACAATAAACATTCTCAAATTGACAACATCCATCCATAGAGCAAATGATGTGTAGCGCACACTGAAATAATTGGTTCGGGTGTAGAACATTGTGTTAGGTTAGACTCTAATACGAACTGAAATAATTTCTATAAAACAGGGATAAATGCATGATGATTGAGTGGTTACTGATAACTAGAAAAACTTTATGGGATTTTTTAGTGTGGTGAACCACTTCTAATAAATATTACAACAATTTTAAGTTATTACAAAGATACTCCGAAGCCGCAGACGATTCCTACAACAGTTCTGTGATAAAATTTAAAGCCCTCTATTAAGTGATGGATTGATAAATTTGTTATTTATGATATTTGCTGGGATATTATAATTAGTTTATTTAAGACTTCCATCAAATATAAAAGAAATTTTAAAGACTAGAAACTTCCACGAAGAAGCATACGATATGAAAATTATAGATATGTCTATGTGGTGTGGAAATCAATCCATGTGATTTATATTTTTTAAGTTTCAAGTTTATGGAGCCTTAAGAGCCTTTTTGGGATATAAGGAACTTTAATTGATATTTATATAGTACTAAAACTGGCTCATTGAAGAAAAGTAAAGTTATGGTCATTGCCAAAGATCCATTTCGTGCTGGCAATCAAGGGAGGTCAATTCACTTTTCTTCAGTTTTTATTGGTTAAAACATGTGTTTATCGAGCATATTATCCATATCAACTTTAATAGAATATATGTGGTATTGAAAGTGGCAAGAAAAGTTATGCTTATTGTCTAAGATGCATATAGAATGGTATGTTTTCTACAAGAAAAGAATTTATAAAAGTTCCTTAAGACTTAATGAAGAGTGTATAAAATTTCGTTTAAACTCAAGCTTGAACTATTAGTAGTCTACACCATTCCAACTATTCCAGTGATACGGTTATATTAGTTGGTGAACTCATGCTAATTTTTGAGATTAAAAAAGGAATAATGCCTTTGCAGCTTTATAAAATTTTCTTCTCTATTGAAATTATACTGAGTCCAGTCTAATGGAGAACAGTATATGAGGTCTTGGGATGGGTGTGTTCTTAAACAAATGTCATTTAATAAAATCAACTTATTCATATGAACACATAAAAATAAAAGTCACAATTTAATAATAGTTTTTATATATTTCCTCTCTACAATATCTGTTTATTACTTCCTTCGTCGTTGTTAGTGTGACAAATTAACGATGGATGCTTTTTTAGATGGGAACACGCATCTGTTAATTATTTTTCGAAATATTGTATTTACGTTTAGATAATAAATTAATTTAATTAGTTTAATAAAAGTGCTACTTTTTAATGCCTTCCTTATGCTCTTACTTAATAAGTGCAATTAATTTCCTTGTAATTACAAAAAGCAAAAACATGAATTTTATTTTTATTTATTTAATTAAGTATTTTATTCAATGTTGTATACAATAGTATGCAATAATAAATTATCCAATAAATTTTAATTAAAATTCTAATGCAAATTTCTGCATTCATACGTACATTTAACGACAATAGAAAATAGTTTGTATATATGTGTATACTTGTATATATAGAGTAATAAATGAATTGATAGTAGGAGGTGGATATGCTTGAGAGCTACTTGTTACCACCAACTTCCTTTAACCTTGTGGAGCACAGTTTTGAAAACAGGCACCTTAACTGGAAAAGGACGTGGTACTTTGATGGGCACATATTTGACTACGGGATAGGGTACACGTTTCTCCACCGGCACTGGTATATGCTTTTCCACTGGAATTGGCACAACACGTTCGACAGGTATTTTTAATTCCTTCTCGACTGGCACTTGTACCTGTTGTGCGACAGGAATTTGTATTGGCACAGGTTTGCTGATTGGCACAATGACAGCATGCGAGACAGGAATCTTAACAGGCTGATGTACAGGTACATGCAGCTTCTTCACAACCGGGTAGGGTACATAGTTTATAACGTCTGGTTGGCTGTTTGTATTTGTGGCATGTGAGGTCGATAGATAATTAGTGGCGTCATCATAGCCATCGCCGCCATGAGCTGTTGCCGAGGACGTTGCTGAGGATGGCAGGGAGTGTGGTGGTAAGTGCTGATGTTCATAAAAATTTTGCTCACTCGCATCCGCTGCACTGCTGCCATACGAGAATGCAGAATGTGGCGAAAAACTATCGGCACTTGGACTAAAATATTGTTGCTGTTGTTGGTGTGAGTGTTGTTGATGATGGCGTTGTTGTTCAAATGTCGTTGCTGCTGAAAGTTCATTGTAACCGGAATTATGCTCGTAATGTTGTAGAAAATTGCCATCGGAGATTTTATCGCTCGATTGTTGTTCGTGCTGCTGTTGTGGATACTGATGTTGATGCAAAGTTCCCGACGAGGATGATGATGAGGCTGGATAGGCTACAGTATATGGTGAGGCTGATGTGGCTGCTGTTGACAAAGCTGCTGCCGTCTTGCCATGCCAGTCTAACATTGGGAGGAAGCTATTGTGCGTTGTATCAGCTGCATGCAAATTGTAAATCGTATTACTAAACGCACCACCAGCACCGCTGTTGGTATGTTGATTGTTTTCACCAGCGTATCCTGTTACGCCGGATGTGCTCGCAGTGGCATCATAATCGTTTTCTTGCTGCTCCTCATAAATTGGTATCTCTTGTTTGCTACCAACAACACCA
>NC_051847.1:200083119-200116859 GCF_002237135.1 Teleopsis dalmanni | reverse complement strand
AAATTGTGGCAAATCCAGCAAATGTTTTTAACATTTTTCATGTTTGCTTGGAAATTCAATTTGAAAGGACTTTTTTGCGGCTGACTCTTCATCAGCTTCAAAACAGTGGAGGAAGTATGAGGAACCCTAATCAACATTTTCTTCTGACTTGATATTATTGCGTTTACAAATCTCATACGAACATAAATAGAATGTATACGAACATAAATAGAATGAATATTCTCATAGTATCCGAAAGTAACATTCAACAATTTTTTTGGATTAGATAACCATGCCAACAATGGTCTTAAATTGGAAGACAGGGTAAAGGAATAGATCCCGTTTTAACAATATAATCTAAATTTCTATTATTAGAAACACTTGGCAAAGTTGATGAATCAAAAGAGTCGAGAAAGGGAAAAATTCTTATCTGACGATTAACCACAAAATAGTTAATCGTCGACACAGAAGCTAATATGAAGAGTTCAATATCTAATCTTGCCAAAATCATTTGACAAAATTAGTGAATCAAGTGAATTAAGAAAAGTGACTAAAAATAACAAAAAAATTGCTTGAGAAAACACACATTCCCACCATAGAATAGTTGATAATCAAAAAAGAGACTTTAATTAAAATTTATATATATCATACTATACAACCCATTTGACAAAGTTAATGTAGGTTTTTGGTTGAAGAAGAGGAAGATCCACAATAGAACTTAAAGATCTAATATCTACACAATTTTGACAACCTCTTCTGTTTATATTTGAATTTTACTACTAACTTTAAATTTTGATAATAAAATCTTCATCTGAGATATTTGTTACCTTTTAAACAGTTGAAGATTTTTAGTACTCACATGGAGCATTTGAAAACAACTTAAATAATACTATTACTTTCTAGATATTCCAATTATAAAGATACCTGTCCCCAACTCTCCTGCACAGTCCTGCTTACGCTGCTACGAAGTGCATAAACTAAATAATACTGCCGATATAGCATATGGAAGAGTGGCTTAAATCTAGGTGAAAGAACGGCCAGTCCACATTTTGATAATCCACATTTGCACGTAATTGTTAGTTAGCGCTTAAGTTAAATTATTTTAAAATTATATAATAAAGTATTCTAGTCATATGTCTGTAAGGATTCTGTATTCTGAATGAAATATAGATTCAATACGAACCATCAAAACAGTAGATTGATCCGAAAAGATCGTGAGATAGTAAAGAGTGCTTCCCATAAAGACTTATATACAGACTAGCTGAACTTTTTCAAAAACATATTGTGAGAGAAAGGTACTCGATGAAAAAAGTGGTAGTATACAGCAGACTACAGGCAGAATATTTATGCGTGCATTGCTTTACTTCATGTCTCTTATTTTAAGATTCCCTTCTAATGCATTGTTTACATCAAGGTTTTAGATAGCACTTGTATAATATGGTATTATAGATCGATCTATATCATTTTGAAGAATTAATTTTTTTTTAACATTTTGTGAGATTTACTTGCTTAGTCTCTGACAGTTTTTTGGGCTATTCAAAAAAGAGTTTATCCAGATATTTAAGTCTTATTCGTTGCCAAGAATGAATAGATCAATGCTTGACAATTGTCCTCTTCCTCTTTATCTTGCTCTATTTTTAATGTCAGACTTTAAGATTTACTTAGTTTTAACATAAATTGTTTCATTTTCCCACCTCGCTCAAGTTTTTTTCTTTTAGAAAAGAAGAAGATACAAACGTTGTACAGATTTGTTATCCAAAGAATAACTTCTACACCATTTATCTGCCAGACAGTTACTATGTTAGTTACTATGTCTCCAAAATACACGTACGTTGTTATGTCTACTCATCTCATTTTTAAGATATAATACAAGAAAGAATGATATCAGATTTATGATATGTGGTGGATGATATGTTATTAGTGGAAGGAGACCTTGTTTTTGTGAAAGAAAAAATTGATTGAGAAAAAATTGATTCAACATCAATACAGAGACTGATTTGAAGAGTTTTTAATCATATTGTTCAAAGCACTAGATAAAGTTTGTGAATCAAATAAATCAAGAAAGAAGACTATGCTGAGACAAGAATTGGTTAAAGAGTGACGATATAGCACCACATACATTGTTCAAACTACTTGACAAAGTTGCTGACTAAATAAAATTAAAAGAATATTATATTGAGAAAGAAATAGTTTAAAGGAAAAAGATCCACCATCATATATCATATTGTTCAAAACACATTATATAGTTAGTGTGTCAAGGTGAATGAAAGAGGATACAGTGTTGAGAAAAAAATGGTTGCTAGGGAAAATGGTTGCTTAATACCACAGAACAGTTTATCATCGAAACAGAGACGGTTTTGGAAAATTAAACATATCATATTATTCGAACTACTTGATGAAACTGGTCACATTGGTGATTCGCGGTATTAAGCATTTTCCCTTGCAACTAATTTTTCTCAACATTGTAGCCTCTTTCATCACCCTTAATGCACTAACTACATCATATTGTTGAAAACACATGATGTAGTTAGTGCATTAAGAATGACGAAAGAGAATACAGTGTTGAGAAAAAATGGTTGCTAGGGAAAATGGTTGCTTAATACCACAGAATAATTTATCATCGAAACAGAGACGGTTTTGGGGGTTAAACATATCATATTATTCAAACTACTTGATGAAATGTGACTGAATTGGATTAAGAAATAAAATTATATTGAGAAAGAGACAGTTTAAAAACAAAATTATCTGCCACCATATATTATGACATAGTGCATTGGTTGATAGAGAAAAGACTTAACACCACAGAAAAGCTGTTCATCGGCACAGAGGCTGTTTTGAAGAATTGAACATCTATTCTTACTCGAACCACTCGACAAAGTTGGTGATTAAATTAAATCGAGAAAGAAAACTATGTTAAGAAGTGTGAAAAGTGACTGAAAATATAACTGTCATATTTATAATTATTTTTATTTACTTTTTTCTTAATTTGTCACACTGTGCTTTGCTACTAAGCCTTAACTTTATTTACATTTCTCAACCGTCATTTTAAATCTAATTTAATAGAAAACGTACATGTTCGTTTGGCTTTTTTATAAATCCAAACTTGCGACGGACGAGTGCACTTAACGAACTTTAACACCAGCCAACAAAAACACAACTACACAACTACAACAACAACAGCAACAACAGCGATGAAGAGCAACAACAACAAAAACGCTTTGAACATACCAATGCGTTTTAACAATTTTGCAAATCGCAAGAGATTTTCCGCTTTCAAACGATTTCGTTTTCTGGAAGAACGTTTTTATGCCGCATGCCACCTCTTCTCTTCGCTCTTCACTCTTCGCCCGCGTTTTTATTTCGTTTTCTTCGCTGCATTTTTTAGAGTTATTTTTCTGAAATAAGATTTTTTGCTTATGTTCCTATGGTTGTTCATCTTTATTTTTTTGTGTCCTTTTTGCTAATTTTTTCATTTGGCAACATTTTTGTTTTCGATGCAAAGGTGCGCACTTAATTTAATTAGTGTGCAATTGCTGTGAGGAGAGAGAAAATGTTGTGCTCGCTCGGAAGGATGCGCAGAGGTCGGCACTGACAAATGGTAAATGGTAAATGGCAACTGAATTGCTGCAGTGAAAATAAAAGGATAACAGCATTTTACGAATTTGTTACTGTGCTGTGTGTACTGTGTACTGTGTACTGTGTGCTGTACACAGTTAAGGAAACATCCTTTTTCTATTACACTAAGTTGTTGCAGTTTATTTCATTTTGAATTTGAAAACATCTTCAAATAAGCAACAGTCAAAGAAATCAGAGGTTCAGAGGTTCGTATAGGGAAACTTAAGGAAATTGCAAGGAAAATATTTTAGTAAAATGAATGAAAATGCAACGTGAAAGGCACAGGAAAGTAATGATTTACAAATTAATTTGATTTGTTTAAGTTGCGCAATGAAAGCTTTATTTTCTATTTATTTTAATTGACTATCTACAGACGCCTCTAATGATTAATGAAAATTTTCTTTTTTTAATGTATATATAATATTCATGTTGACATTTAATTTAATGGAAAATTCTTTTTGACCTCCATAAGAAAGAGAAAAATGATTAATGTCATCACACTAAAAAACTGTCGCTCAAAAGAACCTTTTAACTGCACTGTGTGAAAGATTGAAGCCACATGTCAACTCACTGACTGAGCATTCGACCTGATTGCCACATCATAGAATAGATATTCACCCTAATTTAAAGTCAGCACCCACCAACTTTTAATCAATTATAAAACTGTTTTCGATTACCCATAAGCTCGATCTGAGCTCGGTATCCCTACAAAATTAGTTATTACAATGTTGAGCTGCAGCTCCATCAACTTAGGATCAAATCTCTCCGAACCTTCCACAAACATCTTTAAGTAAATTATAAAGCTGCTTTAGATAACCCCTTATGAGGTTCGCATTTATACCGCCATGTCTGAGTTCGGTATCCCTATAAAGTTAATTCGACTCTGCACAAATGACTTGAAGTGGCAGGTGATTTAAACGCTCAAGATAAGATCGATTCTATCCACACCTTCCACAATCATCCCTTTGTCGATTATAAAGCAGCTTTAGATAACCTTATAAAGATTCGCATTTATACCACAATGTCAGAGCTCGGCAACCCTGCAAAGATAAAACGAATTTTCAAAATGATATTGAGCTTAACCTCCATCAAAGTGGGATCACATCTCTCCGAACCTTCCACAACCGTTATTTTGTTGATTATAGAGCAGATTTGAATAGCATCATAAGGGACTGCATTTGCACCGCAATGTGTGCCAGACCTTCCACTCCTTATTTTTTTTTGTGCCAATTGTGAAGTAGCAGTCGATAGTCTATTACACATCGCAATATATAGGCTCGATATTGTGACGTTCAGCCAAATAGGTTCAATAAAGTAAAGTTTTGATACCGTGTGATGCTTCAGATAAAGTGCTGCTAAGAAAAGAAATCTGTATGCTACTGATACAAATACGCATGGCACAGACTTCGAGCTGGCAGCTAGCTATTATATTTTCAAATTTGTCAAGAATTTCGACTATTTTAACACCACTGTAATGAAAAACAATGACGTCAGCCTAAACATCAAACGAAGAATTAGAGTCGCCAGTAGGTGCTACTATAGGCTTGGTAGGCAATTAGGATGTAAAGCTCTCTCTCTCTCGACAAACAAAACTTACACCCTCTAGGTTATTTATTCTACATGGCGTTGGTGTTATCACAAAATGATGAAACAGCATTAGGAGTTTTCAAAAGAAAAGTTATTTCGCTATATCTTTGATCCTATACGTATTGGCAACGACTAACATATCGGAAAGAATTACAAGTTATACGAACTAATTTACGACACTGATATAATCCAGCGAATTCACAACTAGCGATTTCGCTGTCGTGAGAACGGATGAAGATGCTCAAATTTAAAGCAGTAGTTATAGGAAGAAGACATAACATTCGACCGTGTCTCTGGTGGAACGATCAATTTGACGAAGTACTAACCGCGCTTGACATGTAGAATGCCCGCAGACAGCAGGTGTGCCTGGGGAGACATGCTGTTACGGGTCAACACAAAGCAACAGATTGATATGGTTATTAAGTAAGTAAGTAAATAAATTAATTATGATAAAAGTTCAATTCAAGCCAATTTAATTAGTGAATTATTAGATTTGTAAACAGTACATATAATAAATATTAATATATTAGTTTATTTTTATTTAAAAAATTCCTAGGAATCCTATTGTTTCTTAATAATAAGATTTAAATTTGTATAATAAATACCCAAAAACAGGAAAATATAAAATTTAAAACCTATTTAGCACATAAGACTTTTGAAATACCAAAGGAATTCAAGCAAAAATGGATCCCTTTCTACTTAAGTTAATATAGGTTGAAATTAAATATATACCTATATTTATATATTTCTTGTATACCTATATTTATACCTATATTCTTGTACTTAAGTATTAATACTAGAAAAAATTTAATAATTACGTATAAAGTAAGCCAGATAACATTACACTGAGCTATTTAAAGTAAAAGTAAAAGATATTTTCCCATATCATATATATATTCATATATACCTGATATGTAATACCTGAAATAAATTAGGCACTTAATTCGCCCATATCCCCTCCACAATTCATCACCACCTACTCTATAACACGTAATAATAACGATTATCCTGTGCAACACATCCACTTCAACGCATTCAACGTTAAGCTGCCCACTTGTGTGTTGATATCCTTTATACTTTTTTAACTAGAAAGTCTACTGATGCCAATATTGCTACTTTTTATCTTATTGACATGTTTTTGTTGTTGTTTTTTCTGTAAACATATATAATTTTTGTTGTTGTTGGAGCTAATGCACAAAGCATAATACAATCTAATTTTGTTATTTAAGTTTCATTTTATTAGTTAAAGATTTATATAAAAACCATAAAAGTCCTTAAGTCCTTACGGTGTATGGTGTATGGACGAATATTATATGTACTTGCTGCAAGTATTGCCTGCTCTGATGGGTCTGCATCTTCTTACTTTTTTACTGTCGTAACATTTTGTATTCTCTAAGCTTATTTCAAATATTCTGACCATCTCAACAAATGTTATTGTACTTGATTTAGTCATGAGTTTGTATATATTTTTGATAACAGAAAAAAAAAGATATTTATTTTTACCTCAAATTATTTCCATTTTACTTTTGAAGTCAAAGCAGACGTACGAGTTTGTCCTTTTTATGACAATATTACACAGAAGAAAACAGATTACTTAACCAAGATAATGAATGAAATTTGCAATATTTTTGTTTTATTGAAGCTTTGTTTTGTTATCTACTCAATTATTTATGGTATAAAAATAAACTAAAATGAATTATATTTACTATTTATGATATCAAAATACATTTAAAATATTAATATTAATATATTAAAGCTTTAATATAAAATATTAAAGCTTTTATTAGAGACTTCTTAAAAGAGACGTAGCTCAATCCATAGCTCAGACACCACATTTTTGCCACTCATGAATAATATACAGTCCATACTTTGTTACATTAAATACGTATTATATATATTTACAAATAATTAAATATATAATTACTTAGCAATACTCAAACAAAAAGATAACTCTTGCTGAGGAAGACACTTGCAGACTATGTCTAGAAGAAAAGGAGACTGCACTGACAACTAGGAGGAAGACTGTCTTGAGACACCATTGGGTTGGTGATGACTTGGCAGGCAACCTCAAGCTAAATGAGCTGATTGCATTAACAAGGGATGTAGTTATGCGAACGGAAGCCACTCCAGCTTTAACTCAATAACGACATCCGAGAATAGAAGGACGAAAAAGGACCCAAGTAGTTTCGTGGTCTACTTCGGCGAATCCTTTACTTCAATGGGGCCACTTGTTGGACGGTACGCTGTCACAACGTAAGTACCAACATAAGTAGAAAAACTCGAAACAGCGTTGTATGGTCAACCAAATTTCAATAAATTAACTAAAAATTTTTGTTGTTGTCTCTTCACTTCTATTCGAACCCTTCTAACTTTTAAATAGTTTCTTTTCATCATAAGACGCGTCACTTACGACAAAAAAATAAAAAATAAACTTTAAAAAAATAGAATTTTAGGGAATACAAATACAAATATTGTTCAATTTGAAAGACCGATCTAAGAATAATCAAAGAGAATATAGGCTCAAGCAGTTATTGTGATCTGCTAGAATTGTTGATTATTTGGCTGTACCGATCAAGGTTAACGGTTTGTATCGACACTTCCGTAAACAAATCTAACACAATGCAATTCCGATGGCATTTGTAGACGCAATAATATTAAGACAGTCACTTTTGAGTTGTCACTACCATAGATACCACAACTTTGAGTGTTGTTTTAACCACGAGTCAAAAATGCTAAACCCTGAAGAAAATTTAACACGAAAAATCGTCACTATTGATTATTGCAACAAATTTTCACAATTTTAATAGAATTAACGATTGTTAAGCGATTCATATATAAAATAACAAATCTTTAACTAAATATTAAATTCATAATATAATAGTTCTGTTTCATACATGCTACTAAACCAGCGGTGCAAAATCAAGCCCACGACATAGATAAACCCTTTGTAATAGTTGACTTAAATCCATCTTAGATCAAACCCACGACATATATTGATATTCAGATGTCTGAGTTGGTGAATCAGCACCTTTACTCTATTTTATCTGTGGACAGTTTTAAGTCACACTAAATACGGGGCTTTACGGGGCTTTATAATATGATGGATCTGATGTCTTTGTATCTGCCTGTGTTTATCAAATTTCGCTGTATTTTTAGGATACTGAGTGTTGGATTATTGTGACTGTCAATTGTATTGAACAGTTTCAGAGCACGATCTTTAATGTATTTTTCAACTGAATCCACTCTCAGATCTCTGTGGATATCGGCTCCTCTTACATACCATGGGGCGACATAGAAACACCTTTATAATGTTGACTTAAATCCATCCTGATCACATCCTAGAAGTTTTGGGGAATTACGTGCAAATATGTTATTTTAGATTATTACAAATTTAAACATCTGACTACTACTGCTCATATTACTGGATGTATAGTAATACTGATTTCTGTACGATTTGAAATTTTTTTTTTGTGTTATTTTAAATCGACTTACCTCACTTTATTTTTTGTCATATCGTTTTATTTAATAAAAATATTTTGTTAATACTTTTGCTTATTTAAAGTACTGCTATTTGAAATTGCTGGTCTTTACTACATGTTTTGCTGGATTTTGGTGATGTTACATAGCACTTTTACTTTTGCTGATTTTATTATATGCTAACTATAATGAGATTTACTTTGTGATTTCTATAAATGAAATTAAATAAAGCACTTCATATGTAACATAACACTCGTATACAACAGTTTATGTATCTATTTGTAAATAAACCACTTTATATGTAGCGTAACACTCATAGACAACAGTTTATATATTTAATTATACATAACAATGGTTAACCTAATTACTTTAGTAAATGATGTACACGATTTATTTTTTAATACTCGTAGAAGGACTTGTGAATAGTAGTGAGTTACAAGCGATTTTGTCTTAATTCGAACTTTTTTTTACTTTTTTTTGGGACCTATTTATTTTTATTTTATTTCATTTTATAAAGCTTTATATAGTATAGAGGTATATATTCCACATGATCATTGTGTAATTATTTTAAACTTATATCATTATAAATACTTTTATGATATTTGCTTTATGCACGATTTCATTTCAGTATAATTTAGTACGTAACTATGAGTACTTTCGGGATTTTATAATTATCTCAAGCAATTTATTAAATAATTTACAACTTTTCATCAGTACTTGAGAGAGTTGGAAAACATAAACCTTCTCATAAACAAACTGTAATCAAATACGTAAACAAAAACAACAACATTAACAATAAAAATAAATAAACAAATGAACTTCATACTCTTCAAATGTAATTAAGAAGTAAAACGGACGCTAGTTATAAACTTTTCCAACTACTCGTAAATTACTTCCTTGTTAAATTTAGGCTGCTGAGCAACAGCCACAACAACAGCCACAGCAACGGTCATAGCAACACACGCTGGCCTCGCAACATTGATGCCAGCAACAAGCTGCAGAGCAGAGCTGTGGAGTGCAGTGCAGTAGAGTGCAGTGCAATAATCGCTTTAAATTGTTTATAAGTGCAATTGAAAACATCAAAAGAATGATTGCAGGTGCAATGAAAAGGCGTTCACTTTTACACAATTTGCCTGCTGAGATTGCGTTTGAGCAGTCAGCGAAAGGTGGTCAAAATGTTGGGCCAAAGCCAAACAAAGGTTAATACCAAATCAAATTATTTCGATTTGATTTGAAATAGTTTTGGACGACCCGAAAACAGCAGGCACGCCCAGCAACGACTATGAAACAATGGCAATAAAACATTTGGTAGCCCAAAATAAAATTGGAAATTAAATTGCCAATAAAGTTGCGGCCAAAAACGTAATTCATCGCTGCAGCAGTAAAACTGCAACAAGGGAAATAAGTACTTGAACGTGCGCTCGTGCGCTTTAATTACCAACAATGGCTTGATGCACTGCATCATATGCAGTCAATGAGGTGCAATAACAAGTCAATAGTCAATAATCACGGTTAATACTGAGATGTAGTACTTATTCGACTGTTGTATCTTGTGGCTGCTGTTGCATCAATTGTTTATTATTGTTGCGCATGTTGCTTGCAAATTTCCTTGGATGGGACTCGTCGTGAAACCTTACTGATGTAACTAGAGCGGCTCTGTGCGGTGGTACTATAACTTGGGGCGAACACTGCAGCAAATACAATAACTGGTTTCATTTGACGCAAATGATTATTATGGATTTGAATTATGATTACTTTAAGTGATCGCGTAACTTCATTAATTTGGCCCGAAAAAGGAAGGTAAATGCAGTGACGGTAACAAAGGTCTGTAAAGAATACTTTTTTTTAAAACAATTTTTATTTTTTTAGAATTCATTTGGGATTTTTTTTAATTCATTATATTTTATTTTGTTCTATTTGATTTTATTTCAAAATTTTAAATACCTGTTTATAAGCTTTATTTTTTTAGATTCTTCTTTTAATTTTTTTAAGTTTTATTTTCAAATTTTTTTAAATTTCTTTTTATATTTTTAATATTCTTTTTTACAAAAATATATTTTTTGTATTTTTTTTCATAATTTTTTTTTTATTCTTTTAAATATTTTTTTGACTTTTTTAGATTTTTTTTTAGATTTTTATTTAAGTAATTTTTATCGATTTTTATTTAAGATTTATTTTATATTGAAATACTCTTCAAATAAAGACCGTCGCCGGATGTTAAGTGTATAATAATAAAAAGTTTCTACTAATTACCTTTCCTAAAAAATAAAACAATCTTACCCCTTTTACAACATCTAAGGCAGAGCTCTTCAGATCAGAAAAGAACGCGGGCCAATACAAATTGCTGAATAGGTTGGAGGACCACAGAAATACATATATACTCTCATAATTTTTCCGGAGCAAAATAATAATACAACGATAATATTAAATTTAGTTTTATTAAATTTATATTAATTCATCTTTTACAATTCTATCAATATCAACATTATAAATATTAACTGTTGCAATACGAAATATATATAAAATATATTTTATCTTTAATGTAATGACTTGCGGTTCAGGATATAAGTTTTTCGAACCATTTGTACACTTTGTTAATTAAGCGGATTGTACTTTGGACAACCTCGATCTTAGCCATTTAAAACGTGAATCAATTTAAAATCATATAGCATTGTTTCTTGAAAATATCTGCATTGAAACTCTTTCAATACTGAGTATCTTCCCATAAAAGGGTATTGATCTTCTACTTCTACATTTAAATTGATTCTTATTTCAATTGATTTATATTATCTACATTTAAATATAAAAATACATAAAGAATATATTCGCGATATACGTTTCCACCTTACAATAAATGTCGTTTACTCATATCAACTCTGCGTTGTATTCTGCTATTTAGTGAATCACTTCTAATATCAGATAGATTTTCAACGACCATTTTAAGATGTTTAACGTCCATTTTAAGAAACAAAATTCTTAATATAAACTGTTGTTTTTAATAGAAAGGTTTTATCATAGCAACAACAAAATTTTTTTTCATTATTTTTAATTAATTAAATATTTGGCTGACTGAATAAGCTGTTCCTAGTAATATTTTAGTAAATATCCCTCATCAATGGTCTTGGAATTATTTATTAATTTTCAGAACTATTTTCTAATCTATATATCTATTCAATAAAATTTGATTAATTAAGAACCAAATCAAAGTAGAATAATTCGTAAAGATTTATTTTTTTAATTTTTTTAATATTTTTCTTTTTTATTATTACCGCCACTGCTTTTAACTTCCTGTCATTTTGTACATTTCCCTTTCAAAATAAAAATTTACTAAAATAAATACTTTTACGTTCAAATACCGTGATTTCATTGTTAAATCTTCACTGGACTATCTCCTTTCTAAGCTAGAGAGCTGCGCTGCTCCACTTTCCATCGCAGTGTAGCAATTGTGCAATTGTTACGAACGTTAAGCATCCCAAAGGCGCCGCTCACTCCCAGAAACGGTGCACTCCTCAGCTGTGCTTTTCTTTGGTTAAAAATAAAAATGATATAAATTGTTATGCAGTTCGTTGGAAAACGCATTCGATTCATTACACAATCAGAGTCAAGGTCTTTTACGTGGATTAAGTGAATTTATAAAGAAATTTTTAAAAGAATTAATTCCAGTCAAGAACATGACAGTGATGCAATGGGTGAGTGGATGAGGTAGCACAGTGAAATTGTAAAGACAATCGAGTATTGTGATGCATTTTATGCAATTTATATTAAAAGCTACGAAAATAATACGTAAAATTCTTTTAATTAATTAAAATTAAAAAAAAAAAAAACACGAAGAGAGAATTTAATTATAATTATCAGAAAAGGTGCTAAGTGCTAAGTGTTATTTAAGCTGATATGAAAACCTCATGTCTTTTAAAAAAGTTTGGTGATATAAATTCTTAAAACAGAAATATAAATATTAAAAAGATCATTCTGAAATTTGAATAATATCATATACCTCAATAAGAGTTTAATTAGTGATGCTTAACCAGAATTATTCCACAAAGTAAGAATATCTTATTTCTCAATAAGGTTTAGTTGATTGAACAATTTATTACCGGAAAGTGAGTCCTTCATATTCTTTTCATCGTATATAGTTATATACTGAAAACTAAAAACTAAAGAAAAGAAAAAAATGAACAGTCCTCTTGTCCTTTCAGTCGCATATTTCTATACCTGAAAAACCGAACATCATTTGCAAAATGACAAGACCCACTTTGATGGAAGACTATCAAAATAAGAAGAGTTAAAAAAAAATCAATTAATATAAAATCCATAAAGGCAAAATAATATTAAAGTTTGATAAAGTACTAAAGTGAACCAAATATCGAGCTAATCGCTCTTATTACTATATTTTTACTATATATATTAATTTACTATTTTATATTCAATACCATATATATTAAATTCATATTGAATTATATTTTAACTAATTCCCAGTTAATATAGATACGACAGTGATCTAACTAAGTTGGATCGATTACAACTCAACTGTGGATGACTACTAAGTGAATGCTTAATAAAGACTAGAAATTAATTAATTTAATTAATTTCGTGTTTTAAATCCAAAAACAAATCAGTTTTGAATGAAGGTTATGAACTTCTTCAATGAGACTTTTATAGATTGGTGACTTGAGGCAGCCACCAATAAAACAGTGGTGATGCGTCTTTCATTGTTTTTATAATTAAAACATTGATGAAGGAAGAAAAATGTTTAATATTTTACATGACTGCCGTCGGTAGTCAACCGATAACTTAATGTCTTATAAGAATCCAACAAGCTATCAAATACATGAGTAAATTTTATCAAACAATATTGTTATTTAGATTTCAACGTTGTCAAATATTACTCAATTGGCTGTAAAGTCCAAGATTTGAAATTTCAATTAGAATTTTCACATTATCACCACAGTCATCATTGCTCTTCTTAATTACCGTAAACACTCCTAGTCAAATGTGTGATATGTTAGCTTGAACTAACAGACTTATTAACTTATTAATAGTCCTGTGCTGTCCTAGTTTGCTATTGCAACTATTTCTAAGAACAACACTTTAGATACTATAGGTTTCAACGTAATTTTGCCCCTTCTAATATTAATAAAAAATTATTAGATATTATTTTAAATATATCATCTGAAATCACTTGAAGTCCTATAGGTTTTGGTGAAACATAGAAATAAACAGCATCAACGATATTAAACGATATTAAAATCTACACTGAACTTCTTACAGGACACTGTAGACTTAATTACATGAAGATTATAGGTGTGGTGACTCCTGTCGACTCTGTTATGAGGAGAAGGAAACATCAGAACATGTTCTATGCAACTGCCCAGCGGTGGCAAGACGTAGACTCGATTACGTTGAAAGCGGGATCTTAGTCCCAAGTCAAATAGGTAAAATCAAGCCCACAGCAATTACAAGATTTATGTTATAAATAGTCTGAAATTGTCCTAGTTGGGCCTTTAGGCGCACAATAGATCTCTTAGGTCGGGGTGCTATAATAGCCTATTACTTAAATAATAATAATAATAATAAGTATAAAATAATTACTTTTATGTTTCTAAAACAGAACTTCAATATCTGCAGTAAGTTTTAGTCTAAAGCAACTTAAAAAGTTTTTTTTTTTTATTAAGAAAAAAGTTAAAGACGTTTACGTTTCTTCCATTTCACTATAAAATGTAGTAAAATATATAAAATAAATAAAATAAAATAAAAAGTATTGGTAAAACACATTTTTATATTTATAATATTTAAAAACTTTTTATTTAAAATACTTCTGTTCCCCAACAATTCCTACTACTAAACACAACTAAAAGCTCTCAAAGTTGGTCAATTACTTTCATTCAAACAAAATTAACCTCTTTTTAATCTGCTAATTAGAAAAATAATTACTTTAAAAATATAAAATAGAATACCTAAAAGAAACCGCATTTAAGAGTTAATTTGCGTTGGTGTGCTTATAAAAATACTGGCAAAAAATTGTTATTTTTAAAATGAAAAAGTGATTACACATTTAAATACACATACGTTCACACGATAAGCGAAAAAAGTGCTACTTTTAATTTATTTTAACTCACAGACTGAAGCATTTCACATTTATTAATTAAAATTCAAACACCAGATGAGAAGAATACACACACTCACACACTAAACAGTAGGAAATTACATGTGTGTAATGTTAGAAAAAAAAGATAACTACATTTAGCTACATGCATATCTAAGCATACATACATACATAGAAAGAACAACAGCATAAGTGCACTAGTGTACTTTACTATGCATTAGTGTACACTAGTATGTACTTGTGTGCAGTAGTATGCACTTGTCTCTACTAGTGTACACTAGTATGTAGTAATGTGTACTGGTACTCTATATGTACAAGTGTGCATATGCGAAAGCAAACAAAATTTCATTTCACACCATTGAAAATCCATTAACGTAAAAACAAACTAAACTAAACTTAAGTAAATCTCAAACCGCATAAGCCTCAACTTAAATCAATCATGTTAGTGCTGCTAAGCCACATAAGCGACAGCATGACGTCATCAACATAATTCAGCATTAAGTGCTCGAGAGTAGAAATCAAAGTTCACATGCACTTCACCATGCACAAATACTCAACCAATATTTTGCATTTAACATTTGCACATTTGAACATTTTTCAATTTTCAATTTGCACTTTTTCCACTTTTTTGCACTTTTTTGCACTTTTTTAAACTTAGTTCTCCTCCAGCCTTTGTTTTTCTATCTTTTATCGAACACTTTTTTCTTCACTTCTTTCATATGCCATATATGCGAATAGCAAACACTACACTTTGTGGTAGCAACGGCAACATTGATGTCAATTGTCTATGGACCAGCAACAGTGCAGGCAGTAAAAACTTCATCTACATTAGCAATGACAGGAGCGGAAGTGCATGACAGTCAATCCCACAATAACAAGCCCGTATATGCTAATCGAGCACAACGACAACACCAGCAACAACGAAATTCTTATGGTAGCAGCAATCAAAATGATGTGTCTGGTGCTGCCTCCACAGCCGTGGAAATAAGTGCAATAGCAGCAAAAAGAAATTATGCCAGCGGCAATAACGACATCACTAGCGGCATTGGTAACAGCATCAGCAGCAGTAATAGTCATACCACGTATGGTCGCAGCTTAATGAAGGCGTTTAATGGTCTCACCAGTCTCTCGGGTCTTCAACACATTAGCAATGGTTATGGTACAGTCAATGATGATGCCGCTTTATCTGGTGTTGTTGGTAGCAAACAAGAGATACCAATTTATGAGGAGCAGCAAGAAAACGATTATGATGCCACTGCGAGCACATCCGGCGTAACAGGATACGCTGGTGAAAACAATCAACATACCAACAGCGGTGCTGGTGGTGCGTTTAGTAATACGATTTACAATTTGCATGCAGCTGATACAACGCACAATAGCTTCCTCCCAATGTTAGACTGGCATGGCAAGACGGCAGCAGCTTTGTCAACAGCAGCCACATCAGCCTCACCATATACTGTAGCCTATCCAGCCTCATCATCATCCTCGTCGGGAACTTTGCATCAACATCAGTATCCACAACAGCAGCACGAACAACAATCGAGCGATAAAATCTCCGATGGCAATTTTCTACAACATTACGAGCATAATTCCGGTTACAATGAACTTTCAGCAGCAACGACATTTGAACAACAACGCCATCATCAACAACACTCACACCAACAACAGCAACAATATTTTAGTCCAAGTGCCGATAGTTTTTCGCCACATTCTGCATTCTCGTATGGCAGCAGTGCAGCGGATGCGAGTGAGCAAAATTTTTATGAACATCAGCACTTACCACCACACTCCCTGCCATCCTCAGCAACGTCCTCGGCAACAGCTCATGGCGGCGATGGCTATGATGACGCCACTAATTATCTATCGACCTCACATGCCACAAATACAAACAGCCAACCAGACGTTATAAACTATGTACCCTACCCGGTTGTGAAGAAGCTGCATGTACCTGTACATCAGCCTGTTAAGATTCCTGTCTCGCATGCTGTCATTGTGCCAATCAGCAAACCTGTGCCAATACAAATTCCTGTCGCACAACAGGTACAAGTGCCAGTCGAGAAGGAATTAAAAATACCTGTCGAACGTGTTGTGCCAATTCCAGTGGAAAAGCATATACCAGTGCCGGTGGAGAAACGTGTACCCTATCCCGTAGTCAAATATGTGCCCATCAAAGTACCACGTCCTTTTCCAGTTAAGGTGCCTGTTTTCAAAACTGTGCTCCACAAGGTTAAAGGAAGTTGGTGGTAACAAGTAGCTCTCAAGCATATCCACCTCCTACTATCAATTCATTTATTACTCTATATATACAAGTATACACATATATACAAACTATTTTCTATTGTCGTTAAATGTACGTATGAATGCAGAAATTTGCATTAGAATTTTAATTAAAATTTATTGGATAATTTATTATTGCATACTATTGTATACAACATTGAATAAAATACTTAATTAAATAAATAAAAATAAAATTCATGTTTTTGCTTTTTGTAATTACAAGGAAATTAATTGCACTTATTAAGTAAGAGCATAAGGAAGGCATTAAAAAGTAGCACTTTTATTAAACTAATTAAATTAATTTATTATCTAAACGTAAATACAATATTTCGAAAAATAATTAACAGATGCGTGTTCCCATCTAAAAAAGCATCCATCGTTAATTTGTCACACTAACAACGACGAAGGAAGTAATAAACAGATATTGTAGAGAGGAAATATATAAAAACTATTATTAAATTGTGACTTTTATTTTTATGTGTTCATATGAATAAGTTGATTTTATTAAATGACATTTGTTTAAGAACACACCCATCCCAAGACCTCATATACTGTTCTCCATTAGACTGGACTCAGTATAATTTCAATAGAGAAGAAAATTTTATAAAGCTGCAAAGGCATTATTCCTTTTTTAATCTCAAAAATTAGCATGAGTTCACCAACTAATATAACCGTATCACTGGAATAGTTGGAATGGTGTAGACTACTAATAGTTCAAGCTTGAGTTTAAACGAAATTTTATACACTCTTCATTAAGTCTTAAGGAACTTTTATAAATTCTTTTCTTGTAGAAAACATACCATTCTATATGCATCTTAGACAATAAGCATAACTTTTCTTGCCACTTTCAATACCACATATATTCTATTAAAGTTGATATGGATAATATGCTCGATAAACACATGTTTTAACCAATAAAAACTGAAGAAAAGTGAATTGACCTCCCTTGATTGCCAGCACGAAATGGATCTTTGGCAATGAGCATAACTTTACTTTTCTTCAATGAGCCAGTTTTAGTACTAACATATATAAATATCAATTAAAGTTCATTATATCTCAAAAAAGCTCTTAACGCTCGAAAAATCTAAGAAACTGAATAAAACTTACTCATTTCCAGACCATATAGACATATCTATCATTTTTATATCAAATGATTCTCCATAGAAGTTTTTATAGTCTTTAAAATATCTTTTATATTTTATGGA
The DNA here is from genome assembly GCF_002237135.1 of Teleopsis dalmanni. Lineage (NCBI taxonomy): Eukaryota > Metazoa > Arthropoda > Insecta > Diptera > Diopsidae > Teleopsis > Teleopsis dalmanni. Next base: position 200,098,616 of record NC_051847.1, on the reverse strand, counting down.
AGTCTTAAACTAATTTAAATAATACCAGCAAATATCGTACATAAAAAATTTATCAATCCATCACTTAATAGAGGGTTTTAAATTTTAAATCACAGAACTGTTAAAGAAATCTTTGCGGCTGTGGAGTATCTTTGTAATAACTTAAAATTGTTATAATATTTATAGGAAATGGTTTACCACACTGAAAAATCCCATAAAGTCTTTTTAGTTAAGTGTAACCATTCAATTATCATGCATTTATCCCTGTTTTATAGAAATTATTTCAGTTCGTATTAGAGTCTAACCTAACACAATGTTCTACACCCGAACCAATTATTTCAGTGTGCGCTACACATCATTTGCTCTATGGATGGATGTTGTCAATTTAACAATGTTTGTTGTCAAAATAATTGATGATTGTTTGAATGAGAATTACATCGACCATTAAATGTAAGGAGAGTGTGGTAAGTTCCGAGTACTGAACCATTATTTTTAAACTAAATTTGGAAAATACACAAATATTGTCACTTCATGTAAATATCATAAACTATTATTACAGGAAACAGTGTTGCCAACTTGTAATTTAAATCCACAGAAAAACCTTCTCTATAGTTGATATTATACATGGTCAGGGGATTGACGTGTTCCCTACTACACACAGATATACTCGCCCTATAGTTGATATTATACAGTGTTAGGCAATTGAAGTATTACCAACTACACACAGATATACCTGTTAAATTGATATTGCCAACTACGTAAAGTTCATACGAATGACAGCTGTTTATATTGTTTGCAAGCTACCACAAGCATTTGGGTCTTAGTTTTATAAAACATAGGTGCTTTAAGGTTAATTTTTTCTTGCCGATAATGGTGTGTCTTTTTATGACGAAAGAAACTATTTAAAAGTTAGACGGATTCGAATAGCAAAGAAAGGACAAAGACAAAAATTTTAGGTGCTTTATATTTCGCTGGAAAATCGCAACCAGCTATTGTTCATGAGCTCAAACAGTTCATAGAAAATGGAATGCTTGTGTATCACATCAGATATCGTTATAGTAGTACAGGCAGTGTCGCCAAACGCCATTGTGGTGGACGAAAAAAAAACAGCAATATCACCTAAAATGGTCCAGAAATTGAAGGCTCGACTTTAACGAAATCCAAATCGTAATAATAAACAAATGGTCAAAGAACTAAAAATATGCCAGCCAAGGTAAAGCCTTACAAGTTCCAAAAGACATAAAATCTTAAAGTAAAGCAACAAATAGTTAGACTAGAAAGAGTACAGGACTACGCTTGCACGAACGTGGCAAATTCACATAGATTGTGTTCTCTGATGAGAAAAATATCTCTATTGTGCAGTTCATAAACTGTCAAAATGATCTTGTTTCCTTAGCTGTACCCACTGCCGAAAATTTGAGACAACGAATGGAGACCCGAAGTAATTTTTCATCTCCAGTAGTGGCATGGGTATATATATCTATATATCTCATACTGAAATGAATTTAATTTATATATATTTTTGAATGAACTAGTTAAATAAATAATTTAAATAATACACATTTCTAAATTAATTTTAAAAAGTATATTCTACTGTCGTCAATGTTAAATGACGATAGGCTCAAGGACTGTAGACTACAATATAGTCAAAATATTGATGATAGGAAAATATAATTGTAAGAAGTTATTTTAAAATGTATGCTGCTTGAGCAATTAACCAATTAGTCCATTTAAAAATATATAATATAAATGAAAATTGATCTTTATAATAATAAACTTAATTCTAAAAACGTTTTTTAATCTTATAAATGTTTGATGCGCCATTAAAGTCCATCATAAATTTAATAAATATTTATTCCATTTAGTTTTTAGTATAGAATTATTTTATTTATGCGGTATTTTTTATTTGTCCATTATACACTATTTGCTTAATAAAGCTATAAATTTTTGTTCATTATTATTTGTTTACTTTCCTATTAAGAATTTTCCGGTTTCAATTATATTCGTAATTTAAAAATTCAATATAGCATAATTCTTCCAGAAATTATTATTTATCACGTAATTTTGTTTATTTTAAACATTTTCTCTATGAAGTTCAAATATTTTCATATATATTATATTAAACAGAGCAACATTCAAATATGAAAAAGTGTGGAAGACATGGAAATAGGCAAGCGGTGAGGCCACAAAACCGCAGGATATTGCATACGATTGTCCTGCATTCATTTGAGTAAATTGAAAATGAAAATATTTGTTTTTGTTGCATATTTAAATTTGTTTATATTTCATATGCATATATGTAATTGTGCCAAAACCAAAGTAAATATATACTTTTATATAAATTTAAAAAACTACACGCGAATTTTGTGGAGCAAAGCGACACGAACTCACATGAAGCAAATTTCATGAAACAATGCAACAAAACACGCTTTGGCCATTGGTGACGTGCTGTTTAAATTATGACTCCAGCAAGGACATTAAAAGCACAGTGGGATATATTCACCAACCACATGAAGATTATAGGTGCGGTGGAAAGTGACTCCTGTCGACTCTGTCATGAGGAGAAGGAAATATCAGAACATATTCCAGCGGTGGCAAGACGTAGACTCGACTACTTTGGAAACGAGATCTTAGTCCCAAATCAAATAGGTAAAATTAAGCCTACAGCAATTACGAGATTTATGCATAGTCTAGAATTGTTTTAGTTAGACCTTTAGGCGCACAATAGATCTTTTAGGCCGAGGTGCATTCATAGGCTATTATTTAATAATACACCAACCATAAAAAATATGAATGTAAATATTTCAAGAAAATATAGGTACAATAATTATACTAAATATAAACGTTGTGGGCGTTTATATGTGATATATTTACAGAAGAAGTCAACACAAAGATATTTTCAAACATACGAACATGTATACTATGTAACCAGTTTATGTCAAATTTTGTTCTATATTTATCTTGTCATTTTTCTTATCACAATAGCCGCAATTTTTTCTTTCAGAGTAGCAAAAAGTGTACCTACGCTAGGAAGTGAGGTTAATAACGAAGCCTCTATTAAAGAAATACAGAGACTCCCCAACTTATCAGCGTACCTAATGACATGTATTCTGTCATAAACAAGGAGCACGCAGAGAAAGAATTACATGTTGCTTGCTATTAACAAATCCATTGATCCACAGTAACAAATAAATGTTGAAGAGATGATATGATTCGTATATCCTAATTTCTAATAAATAGACTCTGAGTATTAACGTGACACTATCATAATGATTGTTCCGAAAAAGCATTACTCTAACACATTCCTTTAGAAAGTTTGGGAATAATAAAAACAATAATAAGTTCTGCAGCAGATTTGAATACGTGAAATAGTTTAAGATATTTTCTATTTGGAATGCAAAAATTTAAAAAAGTTTGTATATTTTCGTTCACCTGATCTTGTAATTACCATATTAAAGTTAGATAAAAAGAAGAACAGAATATTTGAAACGTAGAATCGCAGTTTTTCCCTGACGGTCCCTTAAACTTAGAAGATGTTCTGTTTTTTTACTCTCCTTGTTGGAGAGCACGTTATAAAATCGGACGTGCTTAAAATAACTTAATCGCCTATGACCATTAACTAGTGCTGTCGTAGCTATTCTATCATATTTTACAGATTTCACCAAAATGAGATTGATAAGGTTGGCTTAGGTTTAAAAAATATGTGGTAATGCGAATTACAACATTTACTCTCAGACAGTAGATAAGTAATGTTCTTGAAATTGCCAAGAGTAAGCAAACTATAAGAATTTGTTAAGACACCTCCGAGATATTTGGTTTTTTTGATAGAATTGTGGTTTTTCCATAAAGAAAATGTTACTACTATTATTTCTAAGTAAAATTAATAAGACGTTTCAAGCGTCTTTGAAATCTGCTTGAGCAGTTCATTAATGTGAATAGATATAGATTGCTTTATATCTATTGCATTCATGTTAATAAAACTCCACAAAGTTTCCATAGCTCATCTTGAAACAAGTCTAGTACAAAAAAATTGCTTGCTCAATTCATTTACAGGATAGCTGCTTAGAGATAGTATTTATCAAAAGTCTTAGATTATTAAAGTATGAACAAGTATTTTAACTTAGAGTAATTAGAATGTTCAATCAAAAACATTCTAAATCCTTCTGGTAATTATTTCGGCACATATGCCGCAACAGATATTTCATTATCTCATTGTAACTAGTGTTTATTTAGGCGCATATGTCACAACAGATATGCATTCTTTCATTATAATTAGTGGTAATTTAGATATAAGCGCCACTATGAAACCCCATGACAAATGGTGTATAAAACACAAAAGTAGACTAAATAAAGCAATACTTTTTATACTCAAAACTCAAGACTATATTCCTCAACTGTTTGGAATAAAAGTCGGTATTATTTTTTCACGAATATTGACTTTTATTTCGAGTGTAAATTTTTGGTATATGCGTATTTCGGCAAATTCGCTTTTGCTTTCATCAAAAGAGATTCTAATATTGGAGTAGATATACATAAAAACTTTAAAAATTTAGGAAGAAAAGGATTATTATTATAACTAAATGGTTTATTGATAATTATCTGAACTAATACATACTCGTTTAAGATAAATTTTATACCCACTGTACACTTAAATACGGTGTTTAAAATTGTAGCCTATTTTTTTATTGCCAAATAAAAAAAAATTATTTTGACAAAAAGATTAAAAAAAAGAAAAAAGGAATTAAATAAAAATCCGCATATAAAAACACACCTTTTTCTTTTTGTTGTTAAATAATTTTTATTATATTGTCACAGCGCCTATTTGCCACTTTCCAGCGAGTACCAGGGGAGACATTCAGTAAATGATGCCAGAGCGCCTAGCGTCTAGGCAACGTTAAAGGCATAATGAGCATATCGTAATAAGCACATCCTTTATGGTTTAATATTCACATTTTTTTCTTTCTTTTCTTTTTTTTTTTTGTTTTTTGTTTTTTGTTGTTCTTTTCACTTTTAATCTTATCTAAAATAGCGAAAAGAAAAAAAAACTGTTATCTAAGCTGTTATTTTAATTACAACAAGAATTTTTAAGCGCCTGCATGGGGAATATATAACAGCAACAACAAAAAATAAAACAAAAATACAAGAACAACAAACGCAAGTAACAACAACAACAACTAAACATACAATATTAAAGCGCGTATTCAGGTTAATAACACGAAATGCCAACTGCTCTATTTGTCATATTATTTGTAGTGTTTAGCGTTTATATTTGAGTTTATATTTTACTTGTTTTACATGAGCAATGTTGCGTGGTTTTTATGTGAATTGCTAATTAAGATAAGTGAGTCTGATTTTCATTTTAATGAAAGCAGCAGCGATGTTGCGCTTTTAATGCCATTCACTGAACCGCCGCCATGCACACACTTCGCTGCTTATCTCAAAAAACAAAAAATCAAAAAAACAAAAGAAAACAAAAAAACAAAACAACACTGAAAAATTAAATGAAAAACCTTAGGAAACCAGCGAAATATAGCAACAACAATCAAGGCAGAGTAGGCGTTTGCCAAAGCACAGACTGCTTAAGTATTTTAATAGTTTCGCGTACGTAAGGAGACGACGAAATGGTTAACACATATTCTAACACTCACATACACACACAGACACACATCTACTACACACTATACACTCATAGTAAAGCGCCTTAAACAATTAATTTGCGTGTACGCCCACAACGTTTTCCATGGACAAACTAACACAACGACACCATCCAACTTCACTAACGCCTTTGCACTCTGAAGTGCGAACACTGGTCAGCAGCTAACACTGAGGTGTGGAAGTGTGCAAGTTGTAAAAATTCAAAAAAAAAAAAAAATATATATATAGAAAAAAAAATAAATAAAAACAAAAATAAAAACAAAGTAAGCAAGGCAACCGGAAGTTCGCTGTACTACGTTAATTAATCACACAAAAGGCTTCGTTTACACTGCTTAGTTTCACCGGTAAAAGTTGATTTGATAATTTTGAATAATTTTTTGAATAAAATTTTTTTATGAAAATCGTTACGTATTACCACAATGAATGTACTAGAATTTTATATTCTTGAACCACTCTATATTAGAAGAAAATGATAGATTATATCTACGTATAATAACGTTATTGGTTGAGTTTACGAATTTTTCTACAAAGTGGATTAGTCAGTTATAGCCTAGAGAGATTCATATACATTATCCGATTTTGAATATTAGGTTTGATATTCACCATAGATATTCACCATATAATATGCCAATAATCTATTCTTTTTTTAAAGCTGATCACTTGACTTATTTGTTATGTCCAGCTATATACATGTCTTGAACCAAATACTCAAAGAACTTACACCTACATAGAGCAGCAGAAAATATAAGACTTAGTTCCGTACTAGTAAGAATATCAAGTTGAAAAGTAAATCAAAATATATAGAAACACCTCTTACTATATCATTGACCTCCACTTTCAACTACAACTTACTGTGTTTCGACTAATCAGGTATTAATGCATTATACCGATTTTCTGGGCATATCCTTTTATAGAACTTTTCTCTGTACTAGTACGAATAGCAAGGAGTAAAGGAGAATAATAATATAGAAACGCCACTTTTCATGTTATTGATCTCCATTGAAAACTTCAACATGCTATCAGAGGATAGCCTTTTGATTAAATAAAAATAGAGGTGTTTTCACAATTTTCCAAACATAGGATGGATTTTTAGTATAGTTACAGATTTTGAGGAACTTTATTTCAATATTTTATATGTATGCTAACATAATTTTGAAAACTAGGGTCGCCAGTGGTCGAAATTCGACCAATAGAAAATACGATTTATTTATTTTAATAGTATTTAAATTTTATTGATGAATTTGATTAAAATATGAACAAAATCTAAAGAAAGTTGTAGAAAACAATTTAAAAAATAAATTAAAATTTATAATTTCATCTCGTGCAAAATTATTTGTTGTGTTTCTGGTTTTGGCTTAATTCTTCCTTGTATTATCAATCCAATCAAATCGTTTAATTTAAATTTGTCGTCATATGTGACCACATATGCACCTGCGAAAGAAGAAAATAATTAGTATAAAATATTGATGAATTGTTTGAATGAAATACCGATAAAGTTTCGAACTGATGCTCCATTTTGAAATCTTTTCAACAAATAAATTATCTTAACATCTGCTCCGTACATTTGTTCTTCAGGTGATATCGGAAAGTTATCAGTATAGGAATCAGCAATTTTGTAGAACAGCACCTTCTTCTAAAGAAATTCGAAATTCTGACGCAATTTATTGCGTCAATTTATTGCATAATTTCGACAATGCGACTTTGCACAACATCTCGCTCCCGTGTTAATTATCAAACAAATTCCTATACTCTGCCATCACGAAATCAAATCGCGGTATGCAGTGAAGGCAAGAAACAAAGAAATGAAATTTGCAAATGAACGAATGAAAAAAATTAAATATTGAAAAACATTCAAACTGAATGAAATCTAAAATGATAATAATGTATAATAATAATTCTATATTTTATATCACGAAGTTCTCAAAACTTCAGTGTAAACAATATTTTTTGTAAACACCCTTTCATCATTAGCCAAATGACCTTGTCCACCTTCATTACTGACATAAAATTTAAGTCCGTCAAATGATCTAACTCAACTGGCTGCAACGTAAAGTTGACCATGCGAAAAAACAGGTCTCCTCAACAATATTCCAACTCTATCAAATGTCTGTCCTTGGGATTTGTTAATTGTCATAGCAAATGCGCTGATGACTGTGGAAACTGTGTTCTTTGAAAATTAAATGGCAGTGCAGTCCCTGAATACGTCAAGTGTATGCGTGGAATCAAAACACGTTTTCCGCGAGCAACTCCAGTGAGTACTTCACAATCTATTGTGTTATTATGCATTGCTTTGACTCGCAGCAATACCACTAAATGCACACGAAATACAGCGAAGATTAAGGGAATTTAATTTACGAATTATAGCCGTTTGTGTGAATGTTTTCCCACAACCTGCATGGGATGTCAAACAAAACACATTTGATCCTGTATCGTAATACTGAACTGCACGAATAACTTTATCAATAGTATCACGCTGTTCATTATTTGCGCAATCATAAAGCTCATTAAATAAACATTCTTCTACGAAAGGATCAAAAATATCGAGATCAGCAAATTCTGGCATTATTGTAGGTGTAGGCAAACCAAGTGACGTACATGTAACATTATGTGTTAACAAAATATCCTCGATTTCCAATAATACTCTATTAAAAGAAACATCTACACTACAACCATCTCTAACGAAATCTTCGCTTAAATGATCTCTAAATTCCACCCAAAGCGCTAATGCATTTGCTGGAATATTGAAGCCACAATTAATCGCAAACAAATTACGCATTTGTTTTCCTGAGTTAAATGTCTTAGCTTCATTGAGAGAAACTCTCCACTCGTTATAATTGGACGCAATTCCCCTAGCATGATTCGATAAATGTCCTATAAACAATTCCATTGAATGTACGCACATCTTCATATGATTTTGGCCCTTTTACATGCAACAAAAGTAATCTTAAATGGAATTGCTCAATTTCTTTGGGAAACACCATATACATCCGAGTAATAATTTTATCTCCTCCTCGTTGTCTTTTTTGCCAAGATTTTCTACTATCAATCCAAACATAATGCAATGAAATTTCTATATACGTATATTGATTAGCAGATGAATCACTTTGATTCAATTGGAAGAAAGCTAATAGCTTCGTAAGCTTAGGATTTTCTACTGCTTGTCTTTCTTGGTCTTCGCGAAATATAATATTTTGTCTTTGTGTCAAATGAATGTGAAGACGAATTATAATATGAGACTGAAAATGCATAGGAAATTCATATATTCGCCACATAGCCTCAGTTGATCCCACATATCGACCATTCAAAAAATTTCTAACGTCATCTACTTCAACTTGTACTTGTTAGTCATTTTCGTTTGTGCTTTCACTTTGAATTAAAACAGTTGCACTATCAAAACCCTTATATACATATTTGTATATGTACTTAATACTTTTGACGGAAGTGCACTCCTCGACATTAATGTGACAATTATATTTTGCAAACAAATACGGGTTGTATGGAACGACATAACGATTATCTAAAGACTTTCCTCTAACATCAACGGAAACATTATTATCGCGCCGTCTATACAACGGATAACCATTAACTGATTCTTTCGTTAATTGTACAAAATCCTTTGGAAATTGTTTTGAATATTTTCCATCTTGCATACATACAGAGCTTGGATTCAAAACACCGCATGGACCGTGCATCATGTGTTTGACAACAAATTCATGTAATTTTGGCTGCAAATTTTTATCCGGTATCTCTGCACAAACTATTTTATCAATATCAGCCGGCCCGACAATTTTGTCATTTTCACATAAAGTTATCAAAATGTGAGCATGAGGCAAACCTCTCTTTTGAAATTCGATTGTATATATAAGAGCCTCAACTTTGCCAAAAATATATTTATTCCAAATGTCAGAAATGAGTTCTTTTAACTTCGATTTAAATACACGCACAACTATTTCAGGCCTGAAATGAGATGATTCATTAGGATCAATATTATATACAATTTCCGCCCAATTCTGATTGCAAGTCATTGTAACAAAAAGCGATGGCTTGCCGAAGTACTGAACAATTGACATTGCATCTAAGTAATTTTGATACATGTTTCTCGGAGACCCAGTGAAGGATGAAGACAAAATCACTTTACGACCTAAGCTACCATCTCCTACTTGATTCGTTTGCAAATAATCACTAATATTGTTATACACATCTGCCCTCAAATTTACTTGATTCTGTCTTATAAAATGTAGTCGACATACTTCTATTCTCACATACATATCAACAATGTATTGCAAAAATAGTTTTTGCGATTTATGCAAAAAGCTAAATTGATCCCTTATTGCAAATCTGAAGCATGCAAATTGTAACATTGTAACTTTATTTCGAATCTGCCTACCATTAGAATTATGTTGTACGTTATGCGATATATTAACGTGCCAACCAAAATCTCCATTTGGGAATAGTAAAGGATATGCCAATGGTTCCAAAGCAGAATCTAATACTAATACATTCTTAACTACACCATTTGTTTTTAAAAAAGATATCATATTTCTCTCAAATGGTGGTTCGCCATCTATAGTCGTAAATATTATATCTTCGTATATCTGTATCACGATTCACGATAATTGCCATACAAATCTCTTTTGTGCATTGCATACTCTATCATAATGTTCTTTCATTGTACAAAATGAATATCTCTCGAATTGAAGTGTTGTTAATGTCGATTCAACCAATTAATTAACCTTAACTATCACACAATTCACAATTAAAATTCATCACAATTAAAATTTAACTATCACACAATACACTTGAAATAAATCTAAAAATTTCAAACTCATTAACCTTAACTATCCACATTTCACAATTAAAATATATCACAATTAAAATTTATCAAAATTAAAATTTATCACAATTAAAATTTAACTATCACACAATGCAAATAAAACGATTGATATCAAAGGATATTTCCACTTCAATGCGTTTTTTTTATTCACAAACAATATTTGAAATTAATGAGCTTTAAAAATCTGATTGTAACAGAATCCACAAAGTCCAAACACACAAAGTCCAAACACACAAAGTCCAAACACACAAAGTCCACTTTTTTCCAAAAGTGGAAAAAAATCGCACACACAAATCCACCGTAAACAATTAACAATTCGTCACAAAAAAAAACTTTGAAAAACACATGTATTTTGTTGTTGTAGTCGCTAAATTTACGCCAACGCATTTTTACCTGTGTTTCCGTTAACGTACATGCGAAAAAATAACGTTGTGCTCTTCTGCACGTCTTCACCTTTCCAACGGTATAAATTTTATCCATATATGTCAACGGCAACACAGTTAAAACGGGGTAACAAACTTTTATGTTAGCGTAATTATATATAGATAATAAAATAAATATAATTAATAAATCAATAAAAATAATAAATCAAATAAAATAAATAAATAAATAAAATAATAAATAAATAAAATAAAATAAAATAAATTAATAAAATAAATAAATAATATAAATAAAAATAAATAAAATAAATAAAATAAATAAAATAAATAAAATAAATAAAATAAATAAAATAAATAAAATAAATAATAATAAATATATAAATCTTTTTAAAGAATTAATGCAATAAATAGGGGGAATAACAGGGGATTCAATCTTATAGCAAAGTTTTCTAATCGGCTGCAACCCCTCAACAAACCCACCATAAGAGTGACATCTTTATATGGCATATCTCAATGAGAGTTCTCCATTTTGTATTAAAACCATGCAGCTAACTTTCATACAGATGTCTGTTTATGGCTAAAGGTTTCCAATTTTTTTTTTTTAAAGTTTAGCACAGTAAGAATTCGACAGATGTTCGAGTGGTGTTAACGATATGGTCAGATTTTGTAAATATTTCGTATAATTATCTGAAGCACTCCGTCTGGCCGCACCATTATTCTGAACGGGAATACAGACTAAAGAAATTTTGTACTCCATCGCCATCTCATTTAGAGATGAGTAGCAGTCAAAAACTGTTCTGGATGTATGGTAAATTAGACTGAACTCAATATTTGTGTGAGCGGGAGCACAGTCTAAAGAAATATTGAACTCGATCGACATATAATTTAAAGATGGATAGTAGTCAAAAACTGTTCTGGATGTAAATAAGATTGAACTTAGAGACTTTAAAGCAGCTTGAACATTTAATAGTATGTACATTATCTTATTTATTATAATATCCACTTTGAGACAAGCTATAGTTTCTCTAATAGCGATCACTACTACCTGGTAAACAGTGCAATGATCAAAAAACTCCATAGGTTCTTATAACAATTTAACTTTCATTTCACTGATTTTACTAAGAGATATAAGCTTGTAGACCCAGTTACACACTGATGTTTGAGGTTTTTGTTATTTGTGTTAATATAATCAATATAAAAGGGCCTTTAATTTTAATTATTCTTATCTATATATAATTACGCTAACATAAAAGTTTGTTACCCCGTTTTAACTGTGTTGCCGTTGACATATATGGATAAAATTTATACCGTTGGAAAGGTGAAGACGTGCAGAAGAGCACAACGTTATTTTTTCGCATGTACGTTAACGGAAACACAGGTAAAAATGCGTTGGCGTAAATTTAGCGACTACAACAACAAAATACATGTGTTTTTCAAAGTTTTTTTTTGTGACGAATTGTTAATTGTTTACGGTGGATTTGTGTGTGCGATTTTTTTCCACTTTTGGAAAAAAGTGGACTTTGTGTGTTTGGACTTTGTGTGTTTGGACTTTGTGGATTCTGTTACAATCAGATTTTTAAAGCTCATTAATTTCAAATATTGTTTGTGAATAAAAAAAACGCATTGAAGTGGAAATATCCTTTGATATCAATCGTTTTATTTGCATTGTGTGATAGTTAAATTTTAATTGTGATAAATTTTAATTTTGATAAATTTTAATTGTGAAATGTGGATAGTTAAGGTTAATGAGTTTGAAATTTTTAGATTTATTTCAAGTGTATTGTGTGATAGTTAAATTTTAATTGTGAATTGTGTGATAGTTAAGGTTAATTAATTGGTTGAATCGACATTAACAACACTTCAATTCGAGAGATATTCATTTTGTACAATGAAAGAACATTATGATAGAGTATGCAATGCACAAAAAGAGATTTGTATGGCAATTATCGTGAATCGTGATACAGATATACGAAGATATAATATTTACGACTATAGATGGTGAACCACCATTTGAGAGAAATATGATATCTTTTTTAAAAACAAATGGTGTAGTTAAGAATGTATTAGTATTAGATTCTGCTTTGAAACCATTGGCATATCCTTTACTATTCCCAAATGGAGATTTTGGTTGGCACGTTAATATATCGCATAACGTGCAACATAATTCTAATGGTAGGCAGATTCGAAATAAAGTTACAATGTTACAATTTGCATGCTTCAGATTTGCAATAAGGGATCAATTTAGCTTTTTGCATAAATCGCAAAAACTATTTTTGCAATACATTGTTGATATGTATGTGAGAATAGAAGTATGTCGACTACATTTTATAAGACAGAATCAAGTAAATTTGAGGGCAGATGTGTATAACAATATTAGTGATTATTTGCAAACGAATCAAGTAGGAGATGGTAGCTTAGGTCGTAAAGTGATTTTGTCTTCATCCTTCACTGGGTCTCCGAGAAACATGTATCAAAATTACTTAGATGAAATGTCAATTGTTCAGTACTTCGGCAAGCCATCGCTTTTTGTTACAATGACTTGCAATCAGAATTGGGCGGAAATTGTATATAATATTGATCCTAATGAATCATCTCATTTCAGGCCTGAAATAGTTGTGCGTGTATTTAAATCGAAGTTAAAAGAACTCATTTCTGACATTTGGAATAAATATATTTTTGGCAAAGTTGAGGCTCTTATATATACAATCGAATTTCAAAAAAGAGGTTTGCCTCATGCTCACATTTTGATAACTTTATGTGAAAATGACAAAATTGTCGGGCCGGCTGATATTGATAAAATAGTTTGTGCAGAGATACCGGATAAAAATTTGCAGCCAAAGTTACATGAATTTGTTGTCAAACACATGATGCACGGTCCATGCGGTGTTTTGAATCCAAGCTCTGTATGTATGCAAGATGGAAAATGTTCAAAACAATTTCCAAAGGATTTTGTGCAATTAACGAAAGAATCAGTTAATGGTTATCCGTTGTATAGACGGCGCGATAATAATGTTTCCGTTGATGTTAGAGGAAAGTCTCTAGATAATCGTTATGTCGTTCCATACAACCCGTATTTGTTTGCAAAATATAATTGTCACATTAATGTCGAGGTGTGCACTTCCGTCAAAAGTATTAAGTACATATATAAATATGTATATAAGGGTTTTGATAGTGCAACTGTTTTAATTCAAAGTGAAAGCACAAACGAAAATGACTAACAAGTACAAGTTGAAGTAGATGACGTTAGAAATTTTTTGAATGGTCGATATGTGGGATCAACTGAGGCTATGTGGCGAATATATGAATTTCCTATGCATTTTCAGTCTCATATTATAATTCGTCTTCACATTCATTTGACACAAAGACAAAATATTATATTTCGCGAAGACCAAGAAAGACAAGCAGTAGAAAATCCTAAGCTTACGAAGCTATTAGCTTTCTTTCAATTGAATCAAAGTGATTCATCTGCTAATCAATATACGTATATAGAAATTTCATTGCATTATGTTTGGATTGATAGTAGAAAATCTTGGCAAAAAAGACAACGAGGAGGAGATAAAATTATTACTCGGATGTATATGGTGTTTCCCAAAGAAATTGAGCAATTCCATTTAAGATTACTTTTGTTGCATGTAAAAGGGCCAAAATCATATGAAGATGTGCGTACATTCAATGGAATTGTTTATAGGACATTTATCGAAGCATGTCATGCTAGGGTAATTGCGTCCAATTATAACGAGTGGAGAGTTTCTCTCAATGAAGCTAAGACATTTAACTCAGGAAAACAAATGCGTAATTTGTTTGCGATTAATTGTGCCTTCAATATTCCAGCAAATGCATTAGCGCTTTGGGTGGAATTTAGAGATCATTTAAGCGAAGATTTCGTTAGAGATGGTTGTAGTGTAGATGTTTCTTTTAATAGAGTATTATTGGAAATCGAGGATATTTTGTTAACACATAATGTTACATGTACGTCACTTGGTTTGCCTACACCTACAATAATGCCAGAATTTGCTGATCTCGATATTTTTGATCCTTTCGTAGAAGAATGTTTATTTAATGAGCTTTATGATTGCGCAAATAATGAACAGCGTGATACTATTGATAAAGTTATTCGTGAAGTTCAGTATTACCATACAGGATCAAATGTGTTTTGTTTGACATCCCATGCAGGTTGTGGGAAAACATTCACACAAACGGCTATAATTCGTAAATTAAATTCCCTTAATCTTCGCTGTATTTCGTGTGCATTTAGTGGTATTGCTGCGAGTCAAAGCAATGCATAATAACACAATAGATTGTGAAGTACTCACTGGAGTTGCTCGCGGAAAACGTGTTTTGATTCCACGCATACACTTGACGTATTCAGGGACTGCACTGCCATTTAATTTTCAAAGAACACAGTTTCCACAGTCATCAGCGCATTTGCTATGACAATTAACAAATCCCAAGGACAGACATTTGATAGAGTTGGAATATTGTTGAGGAGACCTGTTTTTTCGCATGGTCAACTTTACGTTGCAGCCAGTTGAGTTAGATCATTTGACGGACTTAAATTTTAAGTCAGTAATGAAGGTGGACAAGGTCATTTGGCTAATGATGAAAGGGTTTTTACAAAAAATATTGTTTACACTGAAGTTTTGAGAACT
>NC_051847.1:200069464-200083019 GCF_002237135.1 Teleopsis dalmanni | reverse complement strand
GCTACAGGTTAACTTTATTTAAATTAAATGTTTGTTTAATATTTTTTAAAGAATTCTATAGTGCGACTGTCTTTGAGAGTCATCATTAGGATAAGTACAAATTAATAAACATTATTTAATATTAATAAAATCTATATCCATTCGTCATCTTTTTGGATGTTGGTTAAGTTTGCGTCCAGGCAACGCTGGTTTATTCAGCTCGAGTCGGTTTCTCCACAAAGAATTTTGTAAAGTTTGTCTAAGAACAACTGTTGTAGTACGAGAAATGATTGAGATGGATCAACATGCTACATACCGGAATATAGCGACGTCCTCGGGCAATAGTGGGACTAGCATACATACAATTTTACATATATATTTAGATGTCAGAAACATTTGTTCCCGTTAGATTCCAGATAACTTGATAATCGTTCAAAAAAAGGTACGTGTTGATTGGTGCAAGAAAATGCTAAAAAAATATGGCCAAGGTAGCTCAAAACACATCTATGACATTGCAACAAGTGACGAAGCATGGTTCTACGCCTATAATTCCAAAACAAAACAAAAATTCACTGTTTTAGTATTCCAAAGTGAGCAGAACGCCATAGAAGTTGTCTGTAGACAGATCAAATTCAAGCGAATTGTCTTATGTTTATTTGAAAAAACCCGTCATGTCTCAAATGTACTATTTGAACAACATATAGTTCTTAGTGGTACAAAACGATTTGTTTGCCGAAAGTCTTCGGAGAATTGAGAAACTTGAGTGGACAGGTCGTTGAGACTTTTAAAACCTTGGTGATGGAGATAGCAACTTCAGAGTGGCACAACTATTTTGAAAATTTGTTTAATCGAATTTAAAACCAAAAACTAATGAAACCATTTTCACTGATTAACCACTGTGTTTTTACTGTTAGGCACTAGACTTGAAAGACAGCCCTCGTCTTTATTCTATATGTTCGCTTTAATAACTCAATAAACTGTATAAGTTAACATTTGATATTTAATTGATATTTAATTAATTTAACAAATCTAGAAAAAGTTACAAAAACAAATTAAATTTGTCTTTGTAAACGCTATAGTATCCAATGAATATGTTAAATTTTGGAGTAACAATGGATCTACAAAAATGGTGACTACTTTTGGTAATGAACTTTTATTTGTGCCCACAAGTAACTGTTAAAAGACCATTACACCTTAAAAACTTCATATACGGAGTTGTGATTGTTTTAGAGATGTGATAGGACTGTCTTTTGTTGAAAATGGGAAATCTGTTAATTCTTGGTCTCTAATGTCCTATAATGATATAAATGTTAGATATACTCTAATCGTGTGCAGAGTGTTTTTGTGTGTTCCAAACATAGTCTTTATCGATTTCTGATCGCATTGCATCTTTATTCAAAAGGCAAAAACCTAATACCCCTGCAATCATTGTTTTCAATTCCATTCTGTTTAGATTGAGTAAGTTTCTGCTTTACTTCTCTGAATATTTTGGGGCAAGAGCTTGGTATAACAGGTTTCTTTTCGTTAGACTATTATTGGTTGGCTTTCTTCGTAAAGTTTAGTTTAATTGGGATTTTGATGTGATTTGTGCGGATGTTCAGAATTCGATCCGGTCTATATGGTTGACGATGTTAGTACAACTTAATAAATATCAAATGGATTGTTTTCTATTTAAGCACCAAGTACTTGACAAAAAACTTTGTAGGTCAAAAACTTGTTTTATTTTGCTTATATCCTTTCGATGGCAATACAAAATTGTGTTAGTTTAACAAAAGTAAAATCAATTAATTCGCACATTAAATTACCAGCAAAAGCCATAAATCCAATAAAATTTATGACCTTCAGTATAGAGAATGGGCTTTTTAACGCTTCGCAGGAAGCACAGTCAAACACTTCGGTATCCGTTCCTCCCCCTACACAATGACCAGATGAAATAATTTAGAAAATCGTCCACCCACACTAATACAATAACACATTTATAAATACATACATAATTTTTCTATTTTTCTCCATAAAAAGGAAGTCACAATCTCATTTGCTGAGGTTAATTCCGCACCATTTAAGCCAACTTAACTCGAATTAAACCAAAAAAAAAGAAAGAAAAATAAATAGAAAAATAAATACGAAAACATATAAAATAAATTAAAGAAGTGAAATGGCAAAAAATGTGATAAAACTTTAAGGAGAAGGTAATGAAAATATATTTTTTGGCAAAATTTCAAAAGATCTTTGCACTTCGAAATCAAGAAGCGTCATTTCCATGCGAAAAACTCAGCGGTTTGCCGTGAGGAAATGGAAGCGGGTCCGTGAGTTTCACAATTGACTCGATTGCAGCGTGAATTCCGCGTGTTGCAACTGCATTTGTTGGGACGTGTAAAGTGCGTCAATATCTGACACTACCTAAATACATTTCCACTTTTTCCTCTTCAAATTGCGTTTATTTTGCATTAATTCTTCAAGTTTCAAGTGCATTGCAGCATTTACAGTCGAAAAGTTTTGTTGTGGACAACACTTGACAGATTTTACACTTGCCCTTAGTGAAAAAAAGGAAATATAAGCAAATTGTATCTATTTCTGATTTACACAATTTAGCATATATAAAAGTAATTCTAAATCTTGTACATGTGTCATGTTTTAGTTATTTAAAGGATTAGGAGTTGTAATTGTAGAATTTATAAATTTTACTAGCAAATAAGTTAATTGCTTTGACAGCTGCTTAAGATTTAAATGATTTTGCTTCATTATTATGTAAATAATTTTTCATTTTGATGAACATTAAAGCAGAAAACGGTACATATTTCGCTGTTGTCGAGCATCCCATAGAGGACATCTACAAGATCATGGCTCCGGCTAGGAGTATCTTCTCATGAATAATATGACCGTTCATTGATCAGTTCTATTTGTTGGACAGAATTGATGATTCCTTCAAAGTCCATTTAACAAAAATTCCACTGTATATATGTTTTCAGATTATACATAGCTAATTTTCAATCTTTGTGCCTACTGAACTTTACTAAAATTCCTTCATTCTATCAACGAATTAATATACGTGGATGTAAGACACAAAAATTTTTGTGAAAAACAAATTTCGGGGTATTTATTCTAATGTTTTTCCAATCATTTTATACCAAAATTAATATATAAATATACCAAGCCCGATTATCAATTAACACCAACCTAAATGGTTGATCTTAAATACTAATAACTTTCAAGAAACATGGATGATAAAATGATAATCACATTTAAAACATAATTATGTAAAGATATATTATCGAAAATAGTAGTTGATGTATTTAAAAGTATATATGTATTTTATCTGATGGCTAAAATACTAAATGAAGTAATCTCATTTAGGTTTTTGGTGGAGGAAGTGGTCTAGGTAGAGCAATATCCATGGAACATTCTAAACGTGATTGTCATATTGCAATCATCGATATTAACTATGAAGAAGCGGAAAAAACAGTCCAATTAATCAATGAAAATTATAAAGTGAAAACAAAAGCTATAATTATTTAATTATATATATTTACTTACGCACGTAATAATCTAATAATCACGTACATATAGATGTGTAAATAACTGATCATTTAACTGACATACTTTATTTCTTATGTAGGTCGATATCACAAGTTATGGCGCAGTAGTGGAACTTAATAAAAATATTACGAAAGATCTGGGCAAAGGTACGATATTAGTATATAACGCTGGCATTCTAAGCTTTTCAGACAACTTTAAACTCTATCCGGAAGAAGTTCAAAGAATGATTAATGCAAATTTGACATCACATATTTGGGTATATTTGTTTCAATAACAATATTATGTTTCCAATTATCGTTAATATTTGCTTAAATTAAATTTTAATAACTCAAGACAAATCAAGTTTTTATGGAAAACATGAAAGAAATGGATAAAGGTCATAAAGGTTGCTATATGTTCCATTGCAGGCATGTTTCTTCCCTGATATTAACATCAAATTTTTATGAAAATACCAATTCTCATTTAACTATCAGAACTTTAACTTTTCATACAGTGTACACTTCGACAAAACATGCAGTTCGTGGCTTGATGCGATCTTTAAGAATCGGACTAAAAATATATGTATAAGTATAGAAATATAAAAACCACAACAGTTTATCTAACAGTTTTAGATATAAATTCAGCTGCTTTAGATTTCATGACCAAAAGATTTCATGACTTAATTTAAAGAATATGTTTTCTATGAAAAGTGGTGCATCGGCGGCTAATCGGATTATCGAGGGCATGCTCCGGAATGAGGTGGATGTTGGTATTTCTGATATGTAATTACAGTTTTCAAGCTGCATAAAGTAAGTTTTTAAGCTATATATTTTAACTTTTAGTAAATTAACTGTTTATGATAGCTTTTGGCCAGCGAAAATATATGAATGGATGACGGCGAAGGAGATTTTGAGACATGCAAGAAACTCATTAAAAATTTGATTTTAGAGACGATGGCATGCAAAAAAGAAATAAGAGTATATTTTGAAAATGTTTAGAGTATTTTTAAATAAATAAAATAACATTTAGTAATTTTTAACAAATTAATCATATTAATTACAATAAATATTTAAATAGTTTTAATTTCTTCAAAACATATTATTGTTACTATTATTATTATATTATTAAATTAAACCCAGTAGCATTTACTTGATTAAGTTTATACAATTTTGCGCTTTGACACAGATTGGTTGTATTGTGAATTATAAAAAAAATTCATTTATCTGATAAGAAATTCCCTAACTTATTGTTCTCTGTTAATGGGTTCAAAAGTTGTAGTGGTCTTCCCGTTTTGCGGCTTCCCGTTTTGCAAACATCTCTATTGAAAAGAATTACCTTATACTCTACACTACGTACTTTCTTTGAAGCGCGTAACCTATTCGCTTTTTCATCATAAAACATGGGGATATCCCCATTTATTTGTTTTTTCCTTTTCATCAAAAGCAAGAATAGCGTTTAAAATTGTTGTTTCATTAACATTACATTTTTCTGTGGAAGACAATCTTGCTAAAGTCGCTCAAACTTCTTTACTGGTGATATAGTGTCGCCAAGTGAAAAAGAAAATTCAATCAAAGAACATAGAGTGATCTAGAAAATGATAATTAATGAACTGGGCGTGAATGCCATGTCTCTCTCATGAATATTTTAGCAATCTTCTTGAATGAAGATTGACTTTGAAGACATCAGACATTGGCACTTTGGGTTCTAGGAACTGTTCTCAAAAAAGAGCACGTGTGCACCTAGCTTCATATTTTACTTTCTCGAATTTAATAAAAAACTGTTTAGCAGCTACAATAAAACTGTAATAAGTGAAGAAACTTGATTTAACAAGTACGACTCAGAAGCTGAGCAACAATTGATTGTTTGGAGCTCAGTAGATTTTAATCCACTAGTTGAAGTCAGATAGCAGAAGTCACTAAAAAAAATAATAGTAACCATACACTTCACCAGGGGAAAAGTTGTAGTTATTATTTCTCTGAAAACTGAATGAACAGACCTCTAAACGTGTCTTTTGTTTTCATTTACAATTGATTCTATTTTCTCTATCGATTATCATTGATCAAAAAGGTATTTATGCAACTATAATCAAAATAACATACTGAACGTTTGATTCGGATTGATTTATTAATTATAATTAAAAAGTAAATACTTTACTTAGTTTTTGATATATCAATAATATTTAAAAAATTATATGTAAAATTCTTTCAAATGATCTGGGTAACTAAGGTGGATCCAAATGCAAATTATTTTCGGTTTTGCAATAGGAGCTCTATTTAATTGAAATCTCTCTTAAGTATGTTTGTTATAAAAATTGAATATTTCTTTTAACCGAATAAAGGAACTGGTCCCTTAACCGGTGTACACTTAACAGAAGTTTCGCTATATATTTACATATGAGTTAACTCAATACAGGAAAATTAATTATCGAATATAACAACTGAGCTTTATATCAAATAATTAAAGGTTAATTGTTTTAATAAATTTATTTTATTGTAATTATAGATCTTTGTAAGAGAAAAAATAATTAGATTAGTGTATTTATTGAATACAATTTGTTGAAGAAACAAATCTTGTAATTAAAAATTTATTTTTTTTCTCATATTAAGTCCCTTGATAATTGCAATAATAATAAATCTCCATTTTGTTTCGGTTAAAATTTGATCGAACTATGTTCTTATAAATCATATAATTCTTATTGGAAATTTAGTTACTCAGCAACAGTCGAGGAGATTACTTCGATTAGAAAATATAGTATTAACACAAGTTTATAAATTTTAATATAAATAAAATGAGTCTGTCCCGTATAGAAATTGCAAAAATAATATCGATTTTGATTACTCCGGTTATGATTGTTTTGAGTGTATTACAATCACTTTATAATAAATTTCTTAGGTCCGAAAATGTTAAAAGTATTGCTGGTGAAATTGCAGTGGTAATGTGTAAAAAGTGTTTTATTTAAAGATCTTTATATAAAATAAAAAACTCTATAATAATCTATAACAAATATTAATATACAACTAAATGTTGTTAATAATTACACTATATCCAAAATATTTTTAAATTCTATAGAAGTAGCATTCTACGATATTCGTATTTGGGTTATTTCAGAAATTTATATCGTTAATTAATTCGAGACGTTTTTGTGTATTGATTGTGCTGCTGGTAACATAGAGTTTAACTATCGAGCAGGTCCTAGTGAAGATGAATAGATTTAGTTAACTAATACAAAAGTCACTATTCAAGTAAAAAATTTTATATAGGTATAATTTTAAGAAGATTAAAATTTGCATTAATATTGTATCATACAACTTATATGTATAAGATTAATTCATAATGATTTGGAGTCTAATGAAAAATTCAAGTATTGTCACAAAACATTGAACCCATAAAATTTAGCAAGGACATTAATATATCATCTTTTCGCAACTGGTTTCAAATTAAAAATATAGACTTTTGTATAAACCGATTTAGTGATAACCCTTTGGGGTTTTACGTCTGTGTTTAAATATGGAAACCTATGTTTTAGTTCATTAACTAATTGAATAAAACTCTGCATATGGATTTATTTTTAAGTAATTCAATAATAACTAATGATTAACTAATGTTTCTTCTAATATACCATATTACCATAAGAAACAATTATAAAATAAATTGAGTATGCGTACATTACTTTTTCCGCAGGTTACCGGCGGAGGAGGTGGTCTTGGTAGAGCAATTTCCATGGAACTCGCAAAACATGGTTGCCATGTTGCAGTCGTCGATATTAACTATGAAGAAGCACAAAAAACAGTTCAATTAATCAATGAAAATTATAAAGTGAACACAAAAGCTTATAAGGTTCGTTATCCGTTTTTTAACTTCAATAATTATTTAATTATATATATAAGTAATTTAATGCAACAAGTACGTAAATACGCAGTCTATTTATGACTGACAAAATTAAGTATTTCAAAGCTTTTTCAAATATATATATAATATCTTTTTTATGCAGATTGATATCACAAGTTACGACGAAGTAGTGAGACTTAATAAAATCATTACTGATGACCTAGGTAAAGCCACTATTTTAGTAAACAATGCCGGCATTATAGCATTTTCAGATATTTTTAAGCCAGACCCCATTGAAATACAAAGAATGATTAACGTAAATTTGACTTCACATATTTGGGTAAAGATATTTTCATTAAAAATAATTTACATTAAGAATTTTTTATTTAATATTTTTTATTATAATAGACAAAACGTGTTTTTCTCGAAAATATGAAAGAAGTCGGTAAAGGTCATATTGTTGCTATATGTTCTACAGGAGGTATACTTTTTGAAAAAAACGTACTGTTCTTTAAAAAATGTTTTTAATATTTATGTAAAGGTTTGGGTCCTTTTCCACTTTCATCTGTATATTGCAGTACAAAATATGGAGTTCGTGGCTTTATGCGCACCTTAAGAGTTGAATTAAGAATGGATGAAAAGTGTAGAGATATAAAAACAACAACAGTCTTTCCAACAGTAATGGATACAAATTCAGGTGTCTTAGATGATTTAAATAAATGCAACTGGAATACAGTATTTCAAATACAGAGTGGTGTTTCAGTGGCTTATCGTATTATTCAAGGTATGCTTCGAAACGAGGTGAATATTGGTGTACCTGCTTTAGAAATTCCTTACATGAAATGCATTGAGTAAGTATAAAAACTGTAAATAATTTTGGTTTTAAAACTTTTTTTGTTATTTTTAATAGGTTTTGGCCGGCGGAAATAATTGATCGAATGATGGCACACACATTTTTAAGCGCCTTAAAAAAATCTTTAGGGAAACAATTCAAGTGAAGACTGAGTTCTTATAAAAATCAACTCACGACATTCATGATGTTAAACAATACAAGTAAAATCTCAGAACTTTGTATATTTTTTAATAAATATTGTTAATATATATATATAATATATATATAATAGTACAATATTTATAAAAATATATAAAGTTCTGAGATTTTACTTGTATTGTTTAACATCATGAATATATAAATATATATATATTATATTTTTTTTTTTTTTCTGTAGCATAAATACTTATATTAAAGTTTAATTTATGGTAATTATAGTTATTGATACAGTTCGTTGACAATCTATATATTAATTATAAATTAATGATATAATTACTTAAATTTGCATAATTATTAATAGAAGCTTTAAAAGAAATTATATAAGTTATGGATAATGTTATATGTTCAATAATAAAAAAAAAGATAGGCTGATTCGTTGAAAACTTCATCGAGTTGAGCTCTAATAGATCATATAATTTCCATTTGAAAATTTAGTTACCGAGCAACAATCAAGAGGATTGTTTCGACTATATTAAATTAAATTAAGATTTAAATTTAAAATGAGACAATATTTTTTAAAACTTTTAAATATATTTTCCATCCTGTGGATACCGATTGTGGTACCACTAAGTTTATTACTGGAAGTTTATAAGAAACTTTTTAGATGTAAAAGTATTAAAAGCATTGATGGTGATATAGCAGTGGTAAAGTGTGAAAATATATTATTCAAAAATTAAAAATTCATAAAACAAAAAAGGAAAATCAAGGTCAATGAAATGTTAAGCATAAATATTTATAATTAATATATAAAAAAAAATAAAAACAAATATAGTATTCTAAAATACTGACAGTTCTATTTCTGGTGTTTTAAAGAATATAAAAATCAAATATTACAAATATTATATTACAGGAACTTATGAGTCGTGTACCTTTACAGTACAATCCATGTGTAAAATATTGACAGTTCCATTTCTGGTGTTTTAAAGAATATTGAAATCAAATATTATATTACAGGAACCTATGAGTCCTATACCTTTACAGTACAATCCATGTGTATCTGTAATAATTCTCTCAAAATTTGACTCAAACATATATTCTTCTGCCAAATTCATACAAAATTTCATCCTAAGCAAAGATGAAGGATAACTCTACATTTTTTATTTAATCTTTTTAATTAATATATAGTTTCATGTTTTGTTTTGTGCGGCGGAGAGAAGGCAAAAGTCTATGCACTGACTACGATCTGGCGATCCGGAAAGTATGTGTCCTTCTTGCACGAACTCAATCCTTCAGCCTCATTCTTAGAGACTTTGTCCTACCCAGGGATTATGTTAGTATTTATTCGAGGTAGGGCTCCTATAAGTCACTTAAACTTCCATCGATATGATCTGCGTTTAGGTCCTGTTACTGCTTTAGGTGATTAGCCTTGTACTTTGTCTTGGTTTAATACATCTGCTTGCTCTAGTTGTCTTTTACCGAGATCTATCTTTTGAACCTCAGGATTTTTTCAGCTAACATTGCTATGTGATCCAAATTTGGTTTATTTTCGTTCATTTTCTTCTGTCACCGTCCTGGGGAAGAGAACACCAACTTGTGTGTGGTGTTTTCCACACGTTAGCGCTTTTTGTTCGGGTGACTCTACTTTGCACATGCGGTATAGGTAGTTATTGAAATATTCATGACCAGGCATAATTTTATGAGATAATAGTTGACCTCGCCGATGTCCTTTGCTAACCAGTTTTTCTGCTTTGGGATGAGCTTTGCGACCCACGTTCACGGCTATCTGAGTATTAATAATTAAAAAAATTTATGGATATTTTATTATACTAGTAGGTAATTATAAAAATATCGGCTTCAATTTATATATGTTAATTATAAGGTATTAAAATAAATCACGCAATTAGCTTAAGCTAATTGATTCATTTTCGCTTGAACTGAATGATTTATTGAATTAATCAGAATCATTAATTTGGTATCAATGTAATTAATAATTAATAATAATAATTCGCCTTAATAATTAAGGCGAATCATCAAGATTTTATATATTAAAAGCAAAAAAATGCACATGATAGGAGAATATATTTTCTGTAACTCTGAAATTAATGCTAGAGTACTTGAGATAACATGTTGGATGGAGTATATGTACGTTTGCTTATTTGAAAAGACATACTTATACATATAGTCGTCAATTCATTTTGCGGAGTGAACTTGACGAATTGAAGTCGCTGCAAGCAATGTGCTTTAAGGTACTATTTTAGTCCTGTTTTAGATAAGCTACATGCGATATAAAAATAACATCTAAGACATTCATTTGATCAGTATAAAAAAAGACTCCTAAAGCGGAAAATGGACCTTAATAAAAACAATTGCAACCGAGTCTATGAAATCTGGTATGATAAGACAGAGCACAAAGAAAAAAAAAACAACAACGACAACAACATCAGTTGAATGAGCAGTTATCAAGATTAACTAGCGTAATCTGAATAACCTGTATTGGTTAATTCGACATAGGTCTTAAGCAAAGATAATCTTAAAACTACATACAATCTAAATGCCTAAAAACTATATATTCTACACTATTGTATAAACTTTGGAAAATGCATGTAGTATATGATTGGTTTATAGGATAATTATATCTGTAAAGTAAAATCAAGTTTAAGGAAGTTAAAACTATATATGTCTCTATCTGATTTTACTTATACAAATACAATATATTAATACAAAATAAATGCATTGTTTTCCTAGGTCACTGGCGGAGGAGGTGGTCTTGGTAGAGCAATTTCCATGGAACTCGCCAAACATGGTTGCCATGTTGCAGTCGTCGATGTTAACTATGAGGAAGCACAAAAAACAGTTCAATTAATCAATGAAAATTATAAAGTGTACACAAAAGCTTATAAGGTTGGTTATTTTAATCTATTACTTCCATAATAATGCGATTACATTGATATATGGAATGAGGCTTAGTTAATTGATATGCGTGAATATATGCAAATGATTATTTTATGAAGAATTCGAAATATTTGTAAAATGTAAAATACACTCTTTTTCATCTAGGTCGATATTACCAATTATGATGAAATAGTGGAACTAAATAAAAATATTACCAGTGATCTAGGCAAAGCTACTATATTAATCAACAATGCGGGCATTTTATACTTTTCAGATATCCTTGAACCCGAACCGAGTGAAGTACAGAGAATGATTAATGTTAATTTCACATCACATTTTTGGGTGAATGTTTCTATAAAAAATTAATATACATGATGGTTTTTAATTTTATATATTTTATCATCATAGACAAATCGTGTTTTTCTAGAGAACATGAAAGAATTGGGTAAAGGTCATATTGTTGCTATATCGTCTGTGGCAGGTATTTATTCTTTCTTAATAAAGCTGCGATCTTATTTTATGAATAACTATTTAATATTGATATAAAGGTCTGAATCCTCTGCCTTTCTTCTCTGTATATGCTGGTACAAAACATGCAGTTCGTGGCTTAATGCGCACTTTGAGGATTGAATTAAAAATGGATGCGAATTGTAGTGGTATAAGAACCACAATAGTCTATCCAACACCATTAGATACGAACTCAGTTGCATTAGATATAATAAGAAAGCTGAAACTTAATAGATTATTTGGTGTGCAGACTGGAGATGCAATGGCTAAACGCATTATTCAAGGCATGCTTCGAAATGAGGTGGAAATAACACGTCCAGATGAACGTTTATTCTTCATAAAGTGTACAGAGTAAGTACTAATGAAATGAATTGTCATTATATATTGATCCATTGTAACTTGTTTAAGGTTTTGGCCAACGGAATTATATGATTGGGTTACGGCGAATATTTTTTTTGGACATTTAAAAAAATAGATCAGAAGATAAGAATTAAAACTTCTATCAAATTAAAGTTAATATTGTGTGAAATTATTAAGTAGATAGTTTTAACAGACATCGTTACTTAACAATCAAATTTAATTTAATTATTGTAGTTGCATAAACGGTTTTTATAAGGGTTGAATGAATTTATATAATGACGGACATGGTAACCACGATATAGATATGCATGTATAGATACATATGCTATATAAAGCAATTAATTCAGCTAATTTTCAATAAAAAAAAAGACCTACAAATATAAATCAACTAATTGCTCTTTTACCATTAATAAATGGATCTGTATCCTTCTTTGTTGAGTTATTGTAGAGCAAGCGACACTAAACAAATCTTCGTATTGTGTGGTAACCAACAGGGCGCAACGGTGATCGCTGTTAGGAAAGCTATAGCTCGGCTGAAATTGGATAATTGGGATTTATATACCATTAATTAGTTAAACTATTCCAAAATCCTTGGGTTTAGAACGGTCTTTTACTGCTACATGTCTCTAAATAAGATGTCGATCCAGTTAAATATTTCTCTACTCTGGGTTCCCATTCATAAGAACATATTTGGGAACAAAAGTAAGTAATTACTCGGAACACCTAAAAAATCTGCACATATCCCTGATATTCTACAAATATATGTTGAATTTGGCAGAGGTTAAATGAAATTTTAAAACCTCTGTTTTTTTTCACACCGTAATTGGGATCTTTAGGATCGGAGGTATATCCTCATCTTCGATATCTAATTTTCGATAAGATAAGTTTAACTTCTTTAAATACTTTTTTGTGAAATATTACTTAGATTATTTTTATGTTCCACTTGTTAGATATCATTTACACTTTATAATATTTGACGAAGTATTATTGTAATAACTTTTTTAAGGAAATAAGGTATTTTTGGTTCAAAATAAATTTTGTATGCATTTGATTTATAATAGATAGGTGAAATAAAAGAAAATCAACCCGTCTCAATTTACTATAAAGCGATTTGAATTCAATATTCCTTGTAATTTTTAGTAAAAGGTTAGGCACATTATAATTAGCAGAACGCATTTAAGACTATGTGAACCTAACTGATATTTAGGTTAGAGGTGCTGTGGAGGGATTTATGTGGTCATATTCTTGATCAGGATTCAGATGAGCTTGTGGAAGTAGTATTACAGGTATTTAGAGGTTATATTCTCGAATATCAACGACTAAGACCTGTAATTAATTAGGGCCATGATATATGGAGAGTTATGTTTAAGTCAAATTTGAAATTGTTGTTGTTTTCATGTAAATAAAAAAATTGATAATAAAAAAAAGAGACATTTCGATTTAAATGTAGTCACGGTGAAGAGGCTTTTTTTTTTTTTTTTT
>NC_051847.1:199909229-200069364 GCF_002237135.1 Teleopsis dalmanni | reverse complement strand
GCCAAACTACATAAACTTAAAATATCGAAAAATATACAGCGCGCGAATCTTAAATGAGAACCTCCGAAAACCTTTCGGTCACAATGTACATTAAAATGTTTCTATTCAATAGGTCGTCTATTTAATAAATAGCAAAATGAAAATTTACAAATGCTTGACATTGACATATGAAACTTGGTTATAAGATACTCACACGTTAAAGTTTAAGACTGCTATCGAGAGCCGGTTTAGATCAATATTCATATAGCAGTTTCATAGAATCAATTGGCAATTGGTTCTTTGAGGGAAACACCCAAATAAGTAAAGTTATAATATCATAAAAACCAAAACGTTAGTTAGCATAAAGAAGAAAAAGAAAAAATCTAAGAGAGAAAAGGATGGTCAGTTTCTCTAGCTTACTAAGTAAACTTTCTAACATATCTATATACCTACTTTCGCAAAGACAATTAACATATGAACTATGTTTGAATTGTCTGAGTAGCGGATTATCTCTAATAGTTCGTACTTCAAATTATATGTTATATTATATATAAGTTATATAATATATATATTGTGATACTAAAAAGTATTCCCGGGTTTTGGCACATTTCAGAACAGAAATCTTCTTTATTGAAAATTAATTTTAATGAAGAATATATTTCTTTTTTGGACATAATTATGAGTATAGGTATATGACTTTTTGTCAGTTTGACGATAATATTATAATTCTAGCTTGACTCCATACCATAAAGTAAAATATCATTTCAATTGTTGAAATATATCTATTTGAAGTATCTTGATTCCAAGCTATGAAATTCAAAATTTTAACTGTTGAAATATTTCTATTTGAATTTGCAACTTGACTATATCTATATTCTGAAACATTTCTATTTGAAGTACTTTCTGATCAAAAAAGAACGAGAGGCTTATTTTTGAATTCCCGCGCTTATCCAATCGGTAAATTTTTTTTATTTTCACGCTGGCAACATTATTATACACATTCTGCCAAAGCTTAACGCATATCGTATGATTGGTTTTTGTTTGGCGTCTATACAAAGAAGTCGAAAAATTTTCGTGTGGCAATTTTTACCTTATGGCCTCTATGGTCTCAAAACGCGGGAATCACAGTTCCTGTAAATAAGTTCTTTTTTGATCACAAGGTATCTTGATTCCAACCTATAAAGTTCTATATTTCCAATGCTGCAATATTTTTAACTGATTGTTGCAATTATAATTTTGGTTACATATTTTAAACACCTTCAGTGTCAGTATAATTATTTCTACGAGATTAATTATATATTTATTTCCTCTTTCATTGTATTTTTTCTTAAATATTATTTAACTAAAAATTATTACAATGAAATGATAAATTATTTTTCAAATTAAAAAACAAAATTTTAAAAACAAATTTAAAACCCTACCTTCCAAGTAAGAAGTTTAATCAAGCGTTAGAAGTTGTATTCCATAAATTAAGCATCTCTTAATTTCCCATAAAATTTTCGATAAATGTTGTGATGATAAGCTAACATACATATATAAATACCTTCTTTTATATACAACACATCGCCCACATATTCCCTTAGTAAAATATTTATTTAAGAAGTCTTTACCAGAAGCTCATGAAAATGCTCGCTAATGATACGTGAAACAAACGCATTGGGGAATTCAGTCAATGGGAATACTTTCGACATTGAGTATGTAAAGAATGAAATTACACAGAAATGATTTTGTGTAAAACAGAAATACGACATTGAAAAATATCGGGACCCATTTTCAACTCAAAAGATTATATATATTTAAGCGAAACGCAAACAACGTTAATTGCAGTAAAAACTTGTACTGCACCACACCCTTAACCAGAACTCATTAAGGTTTACTGAATTAAATTATCTCAAATATATTTGAAATAGTTTATACCAGTTTTATTATTAATCGTCTAAAATAGTTCATAGTTTAAAGTGTATTTATTTTTAATTATATATTATATTTATCTCATTAGTCACTTTAATATTATATATTTATTCATGACCAATTTAATACTACAATTAATCATTAACGATTTAGACATTGTTTTTTTTTTAATTGGATAATTGGTTTACCATAGTATTTACGTAAAATTATTACTAATATTAAATTTTTTTAAGTTAGTATTAAAACAAATTCATATAAATACAGCAGTCTCATATAATTATAGACAAACAACTTGTAGGAATTTAATTTGAGATCGATATAATAAAAGTTTATTAAAAAGATTAGAATTATATATATATTTCTAGTTGATTCTTAACGTTTGTTTGAACGAAACTAAATACTTAATATTTAAATTATACTTAAATTAAATACTTAAATTATTGTTTTCAATAGGAAAAGATTTTTATCAAATAGTAGAGAAATTGCAACAACAAACATTTTATAATTATTTTTAATTATTTGAATTTTTGGCTGACCAAACAGCTGTTTCGAGTATTGCGAAATACCCATTATCAGTGGTATTGGAATTATTTCTTATATTTAATTGTTCCTAAATAATTTTTTGACACTGCAAGTAGCAAGGGTTTAACAAGGGTGCCCTGTCAAATTTAAAGCTCAGAGTTAGTGTTCATTAGTCGACTCACTCAAAGCCGTACTTGACTTTGTACGTTTGTACTTTGGAGTTTTGTTAATTTGCTCATTAAAAAGATAATTAATTTTAACTTGCTTTGCAATCTTAGAATGAAATCAGATATATATTTAAGTAAATAATTTTAAATTCAGAATTTTCTATTATTATTTTTTGCTATTGTTATTATTTCTATTGATTTTCTATTATTATGAATATATTTAATTCATTTATTTAATTTAAATTAAGTATAAACTTTTTTTTAAATTAAATTGTATATAAATAAAATATAAACTTCAATTATATTATGTACATATTTTAATTATTTTATAAACTGTATTGTTTGCTGCACTGCATTAACAGCATTTGCAGTGAAGCCATCTATTGACAATTGCATATAATCTATACATTTAGATCCATTTTTGTTGTACTATCAAACTATAAACACATCTGGACGAGTAGATGTCATATGTGGAGTTATAGCGTCTTATGTGCCAATGTCTATCGTTATTATTGTTAGGGGATGTAGCACTGCGATCGTCGGGTCTATTGTGCCCATGTCTATCTTTAACTTGTATAAAAATTTTTATGTATAAGGTCCCTTTTCTCACAGATCTGACAGAGCTGTTACGCTTCATAATTTAAAACATATCTTCGTGCATTGACTTGTAAGGTTTCAGTTGCATTTGTTCTTCTCAACATTGTCAATATGCCGTCCGTTTTAATCTTTATTTCTGTTTAGTGGTCTGTTAAGCCTCCACTGGTCTGACATACTTATAAACAACGATTTTATCCATATTATCACAACGATCTGTTATATGTGCGTAAGTGGGATTTGTTATGCAAGGCCACTACTCCTCAACCCAACTTAATTTCGGGTACTTAATATATATATATATTTTTTTTTATATAAATTTTAGTAAATTTTTGTTGTGCACTACTGTATTATTGCCAATAAAATTGGTTTTAAATCTTAAGTGACACATTAGTATACGAGTATCTTAATTATCAAGTGAAATAGAATTAAATAAAAAATTATTTGTCTAAAAATAAAACTCGGTTCCACTTTGGCCCCATACAAAGCTAAAGCAAATAGAAATTCATTTTTTAATTGATTTTTTATGAGTATAGGTATAACAAGTGTTTTAATATTTACAACAGATGGGCCTTTTCTGGTTATTGATAAAAGAGTACAATATGAATTTGAGGACATATGATAAAATAATTCTCTTCTAATGATGTAGGATAAAATGTGCTTTTACTATAGAAAAATCAAGTAATTCTCAGAATTTCAAAATAATATCACTGTCGGATAAGATGTCTCGGCCACCAAGAATATAATTATCTGAGGTATCCGCTTTTATATTCTATCCATCTGTGATGGATAGGTTATAACAGGTCTGTTATGGGAGAAACAAGAAAATATGTTTTTAATGCTCCTGATATGATATTATAATATTGTATAGCAGATGAAAAGGAGGTGTCTTTTTTCTATGTTTTGAGATTAATTTCATATATTTGACATGCTTTCACAATTGCATATGGGGCTCATCCCTTTTATTTTCTTCCCTCATTCAGCCATTGTTTTTATTGGAAACAGATTATAGTGTTTAAAATTTAGTCGGAAGTTATTTTTGAATTAAAATATTTAATGCTTTAATTTAAATTTCAATTAAAAACCAATTTTTCGATAACAAAAACCTTTGGAACAAATTGTGTGCACGCACAGGAAACCAATAGCCAAGCACAGATACTCATACGCTTGGCATGCACAGAGAAATGCATTTATAAGCGCCATTGCATATGGTATAGGCACGCACGAAGGACTGCATTCATTGCAATTATAATATGCAAGCCTACACTTACATGTACTCAGATACAAGGATTTACACAAATGTAGGAAATTATATGGGTTTTGGACATATTTATAACAATAAAGTAAAAAATCCTTGTACTTCATGCTGAACCATTGAAAACACTGACAGTGCCTATTGTGTACTCTTTTGAACATGTTGACTATGTTGTATGTAATGAAATTTTACTGAACGAACAAATGTACCAGGATAAGCATATTGGGTCAAATTGTTCAAAATTATATTTAAAAAGAACTATCAACAACTGATTCATGTTCTGGCCAAAACATTACACAATACCAAACATGCTCTTTTGAGCTTGTAAATGTAGTCATATTTATTATTTCGGACCCTTGTATCCTAACACATATCCTAACACATATCCTTATAATATTCAAAATAGTATGAATGTTTTGTGTTTCCACAATTTTTGCATATCATAACACATAAAAGGCAGTTTTAGGCAATACCAAGTGAAGATACATTTTTTTATGGGTTAATAGAATTATTGTCAGAATAGAGAATAATGAATTCAATAATAATTGAAAGTAACAAAAGTAATATTTTTATAGTAAAAAAATGATTTTGAGCTCTCTGTGGGAATATAATTTATTAAATAATCGTTCCGATACCTCAGTTTAGCGTTGTTCAGACATAGACTCGAAGGTTTCCCGAAGAAGACTGCAGTAGCAATCGTACTAACATTGCTAAATGGCACGACTCCCCACTTAAGTATAAGTGAACCAACCTGTTAAGTTTTTGAATTTAGTCATTAACAAATTTTGCAGGATGACAGCGCAATCAGGTTGTTAAGGAAAAGCGACGCAAAAATAATGAATCTTCTCTTAGCCAATCGTGGATACTTAGGCATGAGGTGGAGTTTAGTTTCCTGCTTATCAACATTGCCTTAACCACGAGAAAAGTGTTTATAAGCTATACTCAGCTCATCTTTCTAGCACGCAGTGAGTTATCAGTATCGTTACCATTGTACTGAACAGGTAGCGCTTTAGTTGAAGCAGTTGGTATGTTCAGTTTGGATCAGGTCAATTTCACGAACTCTCAGAGGTATTCATCTGTACAAAATTGTTTAGTTGTACTCAAATATTTTTGTTTGATTGTTAGTTTAGCCGTTGCAAGTTTGTTTTACACCTACCTAAGATATGTCCAGGTACACATATGAGGTGAACAGTGATACGTTTAGACAGCTCGTTAAGAGAACCCCGACCCAAACTGTTGATGACGTAAATATGTTCCTTCACTAGTTAGTCAGTTCATTAGTTAGTTAATTAGTTCATTTATGCTTAAACAATTCTATAGAAAATCTATAAAGGGGTTCAATGTCTATAACCCAGGGTCATGAAAATATTAAAAGAAAAACCGAATGTGAGTAGACTTTATGTCATCTCTTAACATAGGCATTATATTCTGTCACTGAATGTATAGAATAATAAAATAGTCTCTTACTCTGTGTTATTCTCTTACTCTGTGTTACATACGACGTATACGACAAACGTTTTTTGTTTAGCAGAGTTGGTCTCTGGAACAACTTGCTAGGATAGTTAGCCTCAACTAGATCTTGTAGTTAGTAAATAAACAGAATAACTATAGTAAAAAATAAAAATAATTGTTTGTGTACGCTTTTTCTGAAATTTCTATTGTTACTATTTTTGAGGCGGTAACGTAACGAGGTGTAGAATGACAATTTTTACACTTCTCTACCGTAAAATGTCTGATGATCTGACTAAGCCTCTATTGTGATTGACTTCGAATTTATTCCAGTATTATTTTACCATGGTTATTCTGCATTTACAGAGCTTTTAAAGGACACTTTACTTTATGTAAAAATTTACATAGAATTTTGTGATAAATACCTAGAAATTGTGTGTCAGCAACATTTAAGCAACATTGTTTTGTTGTAGATGAATGGTGTTGCAGTTGCAGTTGTAGTTGTCGTGGTTGTTGACGCATCACTCATAGTTATAGTTAGTAGTGTTGTTATGAAATGACCAACAATGTGACAACGCAACGCCTCCTAGTATTTTGCTCATTGTGACTGGTCACTTTGTCGGTCATAGTTGGTCATTGTTTCGAGTTTTTTTTTTTTTTTGGCTTATATTTTTGTGGGTTAAAAAGTGTGTTTAAATAATGTTTTTCCTGTGTTGTTGTTTGTGGTGTGACAAGATTTTTGAGTGGGTTTTAAGGACAATAACAACTGCACGTGCAGTTTGTTGTAGGATTTCCGTGTGCTTGTTTGGATTATGTATCCTTTTTTTTGGTTTTGTCATCTGTGGAATTTTTTCACTACCTTTTTGTTGTTATTGTTGGCTTTTGTTATTGTAGGGCATTTGGTAAATAAAGCTGTTAACTACTTTGGTAAAAAGTTATTTAAACAATTGTTGTTGGAGCAGCATATTCTCTGCATGCCCTCTGCATACTCGTCCTACACATCCTTACACTTACACTTGGATGTAAACACTTCTACGTAATTGTTTGTCTACTTTATATGGAGATTTTTTGCATATCCTTGTTGCACGTGCTGCACTTTTTGTAATCCTTGTTGTTCTTTTTTAAATTGTTTAATGGCAACACTATAAAGGATTCGTTGACATTTACATGCTTAAGCCATTGTTCTAAGTTTTTGTGTGCAATTATTTTTATATTGTTGCACTTTTCAGTTTTGTTGCTGTCGTTGTTGTTGTTGTTGTTGTCGTCATTGTTGTTGTTTTTGTGAAATTTTTTTGTTGAAAATTCGTTTTCATTCGTTGCTCTTTAATTGTTCTTTGCTCTGCTCTTTTAACATTTATTTACTTTAGTTCTGTGTAAGCTTGTGTGTTTTTTGTGTACTTTTCGGTGCTTTTGTGTGTGTCTTCTGTTTGGGTTAATTCAAGCGTTTGTTGTGTAAATAATGAAATTGCAGTTATGTTGCATCCTGTTGTCATACTTTTGGTTATGAGCACACAGCTTTTGTGGTTTTCATGTATGAAAATAGCATTTATGAAATTTAATTAGAAAAAGCCTTTTTTTTGAAACAAGATTATTGCTACTTGTAAATGCAATATGTTATGATGTCTAAATGCGTTTCTGATACAAATATCACATGCATGTACTACTTAGAGGTAAGAAAGTTTCAAAATCAAGTGAATTTCATATTAAAATTCAAATGAATTTGAGATTTATATTCTTTAAAGTGCCATGGTACATCCGCACGAATGACATGCTAAGAAACGTTAGCATAGATCCGGTAAAAAAAAACATAAGGGACAGAGCTCTGAAGCTATATACGTTAACCGACAGGCTGTCCTACTTACCACTATCTAATCTCAGACTACTCACTAAACGCACGGGGCGGTACGCAGATCTTAGATTAATCATTGAATACTCACGAAGATTATGAGGAATACTCAAATTAGTCAGTGAGATGGGTAGGACTCTGCAGAAACACTCTAGCCAACAAAGAGTAAAAGTGCCCAAATGTACTTACTTGGAAAAAACTCAACATAAGAGATTTATATTTTCAATTACATTTATCGGGTGAAATATGTCCAATTTCGATTTATAAATTTGTGCTCTTTTACGTCATGTATTTGTCTCAAAATAAGTTGTTAAGCTAGTTATTATAACTGTAGATATAGTGAATTATTTGCAAATAAATTTTGATAAAATAAATTCGTAAAATGTTTCATAAATCAATTTCAAAACTTTGATGTGTGTCTATAGGTTGTCTACGGATAGCATTTCCGAATTGTGAGAACTTAAAGTAGTAAGAGCAAGACAGTAATATTGTTGTAATGAGCACTTTTCTCTTTTCTCTCATAAGAGTCTGAAGTTTTTAAATCTATTCTGTGATATTAATACGCGTACCACCAGCTTTAATGGAAGTCTGAACTTGTTACTTCTATGTTACACTATTATCACTACTATTCGTACTATTTTTATTACCATAACTACACTGTTACTACCACTATTACTATTGTATTACACTAGATAGATCTATTTAAAGGTACATAACGTTCTTTCTGCTTGGATGAAATCACTAGTTATATCTTTGATGATTTCATAACAACACTACTAACTATATTCATCTACAACAAAACAATGTTGCTTAAATGTTGCTGACACACAATTTCTAGGTATTTATCACAAAATTCTAAGTAATATTTTACATAAAGTAAAGTGTCCTTTAAATGCTCTGTAAATGCAGAATAACCATGGTAATATAACACTGGAATAAATTCGAAGTCAATCACAATAGATGCTTAGTCAGATCATCTATAATTTTACGGTAGAGGTACATAATGTTCTTGGATCATCCATGTTTTAAATAATTTGATTTGTCGCCTTGAGTTTCGGAAACACTTCAGACTTACAGTTTTTTGGAGTATTTCTATAATGTGATACCCATATGATCCGTTTGCAGTCATGCTCGTACTTAGATATTTACTTGGTGAGATATATTCATTTGTGTACTGTTTAATGCCAGTAATCTTTTCTGTTATTTAACGTAATGTTCTTCACCATGTTGACCTAACATTATGGTGTTAAAAAACACAATGTATCCAGATAATGAGCCAATAAACGCTCCATTTTAACAGCCTGCTCTATTCCGCCGGTACCAATGAAGATAAGTGTGTTAACCAAATCTTCATTTCATTGATTATAAGCCAACGAAAAAAGCAGGTCACTGATTCTTAATTCCCTGACGATCTCGTTACTGGTCATTTGTGTTCTTAAACTTAATTATGTATTTATCGAATTTTTAATGATTTTAGGTATTTTCCTTATAATTAAATTTTCTGAATGTATGCGAGAGAACGATTTTTTGGTATTGATAAAAGATTAAATATCGTAATACTGTGAATCGCTTCACACATCCATCCAGTTTTTTCTATT
This sequence comes from Teleopsis dalmanni, assembly GCF_002237135.1. NCBI lineage: Eukaryota > Metazoa > Arthropoda > Insecta > Diptera > Diopsidae > Teleopsis > Teleopsis dalmanni. The sequence continues at coordinate 200,060,043 of NC_051847.1, read as the reverse complement.
ACCATAACAAAATTGTAAACTATGTCGATATTTTCTCCAACTTTACTTTCCAACAATTTTTTACGTCAAAAAGTCTGTCGGTCAACAAACGTATTGCAGCATTTTATGATGTATGAGAGATGATTCACATCCAATACCAGCAAAACCGAGATTGAAGCTTATGGAAGATATTGGATTTAATTTAAGATTTTTGTCATTATTATACCATATTAGAGCTGCCCGTATAAGTTTATGCTTGTTAGTTAGAAATTTGATCATTCTATATTATTAAATTTATCGTATCTGAGTATATTCATTAGTTCGTAAAAATATTTTTTTGCATTTTTTTTGGTATACAATTCGTATACATATCTTAAATCATCTTTCTCAAATCTCATCTTTCTTCGTCAACTTCTTAAAAATTTCTTTAACGTATTTCCGACTTTAGTATATTCCCAACTAATTATATTTTTTCTTCTTCTTTCCTTTCCAATATCTTTTTCCAGCATATACTTGTAAGCAATTGATTGCTCCTGGCAGATGTTCCAAAATGTTATTCGAGTGTGTGTATAAGCTACTCGCTTACTCCAGGATACACTTCTGCATTGTGAAAATATAAATTGCTCTGGTGCTCATACGTCTTGACTCTTATGAAAAACATTTTACATAATTTAGTAGTTACCTTTAAATTGTTTGCTTCTTCCTGCCGTGATTATGTTTATTTGCTTTTGAGATGTCAACGTCCTTTGGGATATTAAACATACAAGTGGAAACATCACATTTATTATGAAAAGTATACTATTTATTCCTTTTGATGCAATATGGAGATATGAGTAGGTTGGTTACATTAATGCATGCGTATGTTTATATGTGAACACAAACTTTTAATACATAAATATATATATGTTAGGTATATTACGGGTTTGAAAATATGTGAAATATGACTCAGGGAATAAATTAATACAAAATCATTTAAAGGAAAAGTATAATTTTTGTTTCTACAATTTTTATATATCTAATTATGTTCATTATGTGCGAATCCATTCATTCGATTCTAATTAAGTAACGTCAAAACTTGCGATAGAGTTTATTATTTAGTTGGGTATTCTTGGCCAAAATAATCAGATATGGGTGCTATGGACTTCGGGTAACATTACTGTTATTAATTCTCATCAAATTATATTAAAACTGTCAATAGAGTATGCTAATAACCTCAATATTCTTAACCAAAATATTTAAATATGGGTTCTATGGATTCTGGGTAACGTTGGTAACGAACCATTCTGTGGCTTAGAAGTGTGTTTAATTCGGTAAAAAAATGGAAGCAAAACAGAGACAGCTATGCCATGACAACTTACTATAGCTACCGCAATCAAAACTTTGAACCAAAACTGATTTAAGGTCTGTACATATTAACTAAATAAAAAATAACATGAGAATCATTCCAAAAATTTTTATAGGATTATAAACTGAATTTTCACTATATAAATTTAGAAGTTATTCTATTAGAAGTTGTAGATTTTGTAGGAAAGAGAAGGTAAATATTTTTATCAGATAAAGAAATTTGACTTGGCAAAGTCGGATCGATTATGACAATTTATTGAAAAAATTGGGATGGAGAAATAACCTAAGTCCAGCAAGAGAGTCAAATAGAACTTTAAGTCACTGAAAAAATGTTCTCCAAGTTAATAATTATTATTTCAATTTCCAATCTTAATCAGATACCTCCAAAACATGCAACAACGGTTTTTAAATGCAACAACGGTTTCTTCCGGCGACAAAAATCGTTGTCCATATGTCCACGCAATCTATTCTTGACGTTCGAGAATTCGGGAACAAGAAGAAGTCATTGGGAGCCAAATCAGGACTGTACGGCGGATGACCCATCAATTAGATTTTTGAATATTCAAATAGTCGGATAGTCGGTTGTTAGACGTGATGTGTTAGCATTTGCATTGTCTTTAATGGAGATGGAGAATGATCTGACGACGCTTGTTTGGTTTCCGCATTTTACTAAAGACTTTCGGTAAACAAGTGGTTGTATACCATTTGGAACTGACCGTTTTACGTTCCTGTAATGGTATATGTTAGTTGTCATATGATTAGTTGTCTCGAAAAAGCAAGCCACCATTTGTTTCGAAGTTCTTCGAGCGCGAACAACTTTTGCTGGATTTGGTTCATCTTGAAACACCCACGCAGTTATACAGTGGACCACTGTTTACGATCCGGCTCATACGGATATATCCATGATTGGTCACCTGTCACAGGGCCACGGTTAAAATGATTGTGCCAGCATTTCACAGTGGCAAAGGATGGACCTTCATAGAAAAATGTGGAAGTGATTTGTTAGATGTACTCTTGCCTTGATAATTCACGCCGAAAGTCGAAAGAACCTAACAACAATCAATGTTGCCAAGTCTTAAAATAAAAATAGTGACTCTCATATTGTGTGAGTGTTTTAAGGGTGTGGTATACAGAAAGTATGAAGCTTCACAAATGAAAATATGGCTAGGACTGTTAAATTGTAGATAATAATAGTGATACTGGATAAAACTCGGTTCAGATGTATTATTAAACAATTTACGAAACATTTTCCCTAATTTGACAGAGATCTTTATTGTTTTTAGAAATAAGAAGACTATATGGAAAATAGTTGGAAAAATAATTAAAGTGAAAAATTACTTCCAGATTTGTTTTTCTTACACTGACTGTCAGGATCGTTAATTTCAATCAAACCATACGATACTCTTAGTATTTCCATATGTGTTCACAATTCAACCATAAAAATGTCAATAATTTTTACTTAATTTTTTTTATTCTTATTTCATATGTAGCTTCCTTTCTCTTCAGGTTTAATGAACCTCTCGAAAGAGTCAGTGAAATTTATTCGAATGTGCAGCAAACGCTTTAAATAACAATGACATTTCAACTGGCATTTCTTTTAATTAATACATATTTAACATTTCGTTTTCCTTTGGAAATTCACTCCCGTACTCTTGACATATTGTTTATGTTGTTACGTTTAAGCTGTTAAATTATGTCATACAACTGTCAAGTAGTGAAGGAACGGCGCAGTTTTTCATGCGTGAGAAAATGTTATCCTTGCACCTAAATAAACATATTTTCCATTTTACTATTTTACTATAAAACACAAAATAGCAATATGTTAGATACATTTAGTCACAGAGTTAAGTAGCGTGATAGTTCTGTCAGGATACAACGCTACTGTAAGGTGGTAGTGTGTCATATTACAGGATCATGTGGATATTCATTTAGTCCTGTTGTGTTGTGGCTACAGTTCAACAAATCCCTGGCATGGTAAAAAAATTATGGTTGCATTATGTCAACAGTAAATTAAAAACAAATGTAAACCGCCTTTTTAACATATTTTATTGACGATTCTGTTGTCCTTTTTTCTTCCTTTTTTTTAAAAATTTAATTATTTAAAAATAGTAGAAATATTGACATAACTAAAAAAAGGCGTGTTTAATTGATTTTTACATTTTGCTCTATTTAAATGTTACGCCTGTCAAATGAAATACGGAGTTCGAACTAATTAAGTACCTTACAGTCGGCATTGATGATAAATGTGGATTGTGTGTACCCAATCCTTGTAACATGTGGCATTAATATTTGTTTGATTTTTTTTTTTTTGCTTTTTAATAGAAAAATATATAAGTTCCTCATAATAATTTTCATAATTTTATTAGTCCATGTTCTGTTTTTTTTAAATAAAAATTCTCTCTTGTTGGTGGCACTTAAAATTGGTGTTGACATTTTAATGAAAAATTACTTTCTTAAGTGCATTCAATGTTAAAAACTGGAAAAGTAATTATCGTTTACGATTGAAGAATCTGTGGGAAAGTCCTGCACTTGAAAGTGTTTAACTCTTTCTTCGTAATTATTAAAGGTGCTTTGCATTATCGTTCATTGCCATTCGCTATTCACTTATTTGAGATGTAATAGACCATTGATTATTAAAAATGTTAAAACTTAAAAGCAATAATGAAGCTCAGACCATACAATCAACCATATAATGCGATTGGATATGTAAAAGACTACACAAGAGTCTTTAAAAGACAAACAAAGAACGTGTGACATGGATGTGTCGAGATCATGACACCATAAATGAGCGATATAGTTATATATTAGCAACAAACCACTAAATTAAACTTAAAGCTTTTAATAAGGAGACAAGGAGAAATAATAAACATTCTTTTCTTTAGCACAAAATCACTGCATAAGCAAAAAAATATCACAGTTAGAAAAAACTTGTTACATATCAAAGCAATTATGGCTAAGAATCTGTCACAAGAGAACAACCTCCCTCTTAAGTTTAACATTTAGTAGAGTTGATCTGGTCATGTCTGTAATTATAGGTGAGTGTGCGATCAAATTAGATGCTCACAACAGAGTCTTCTATAAAAGCAGTCAGTATGGGAAAACCTCTCGATTAGCTATTGTGTTACTATGTAACTCTCTCCAGACAAAGGGTTAACTACATGGAAGGTTTCTACTTCAAAGAATTGACGGGATTGAAATCGGTTGACAGAATAAAACTGTAACAGTTTATTATAGAAATCATTTAATTCACAGATGGCTGAAAAGAGGTTAAATACTCCCAGGGTATCATAGGTATTACTAGGTGAGTCTCAAGTTATTTGCTGGGGAGACAAAATATCTTCTCCAGTTGTCCTTATTCAAAATATTTACATTGGGTTGGATTCTTCAATATTGGTTAAATTTTTGGGTGTTTAGCTAAATTTGAATTGTTCGATATATATAAAGACTATTAATTGTGCCATGTAATATCTGAGTTGTCATAGTTAAGATTGGCACATGTTTTGATTTAAAAAATAAATTATTTTTCGGCATCTGCTAAAAGGTGGAGTTTGTTATGATCGTGTAGTAACCGTGAATACACAGAGTCTACTTCAACTATTAATTTTATTCTTGGAATACTTGGAATTATACATTTCTTCCTATTGTTAAAGTTAAAGTTATATCTGTATGTGCTTTAATGATTATATAAACATTAGAAGTAATGAATAGATTGGAAAGCATCTAACATATATCTCAAAGCAAAACTCAAAAATATATGGATGCTGTGAACAATATTTTAGGTATTGTGTATTCTTTAGCTATATTCCGATACCTTATTAATTACAAAAAATATATAAGTTGCTTATAAATATTTAATTCAATGATTATGAGTTATTTCTTGCTATTAAAAAATAAAATGAAACAAACGTAATTAAATTTATTGAAGTTTTTATTTTATTATACTGCTTGAATCTTACCAATGGGTGTGAAATTCAAATTCATTCAAATGTCACCGATGAGATATCCTACAACATTGGAACTAGTTTATCTTCTTGACATAATGTTCGAAGTTTGTTTCGCAACTAGTTAACAATAAGTTGGCCATAACTTGATGGATGACGGAAGTTAATTTTCAAAACGAGTATTACTCAACATAATACTTTAGTGGTGTTATCATTTTAACGTCGACTCATATAACCAAAAGGTGCACGACCGAGAAATTCCTCGTCGAATAGAGTCAACACACGATATGTTGTGTGACTTGTGGTACAATTTTATTGAAAACATATATCTTCCACATTCATATGTTCTAATTTATGTCAAAAAATATGTAATCATGGAACTATAATAGATAGAAATGATAGGTTGTACCACACCTTCCTTATTTAAAAAAAAAGTTCTGTGTTATCACACTTCTATAACAAATACCATCTATGTAGAGATATATGCCATATCTAAACTATAGATCCAATTATCTTATAACAGTCAGTTGTAGATTATTACTGATTCAGATGGTAGATGTTGACATATGTACAAATTGTAAAAGAACCACATTAGTGCAGAATTTGTTGCGAAAAATCTAAATTTTTTTTATGGTAAATTAGCACAATTTTAAAAGGTTCAGCTATTGTTAGACGATTCATTTTGTAAAATGGCAAAGAAAATTATGCAAATAATGTTAAGTATGTAAAGAATTTTAAGTGGAGAGAAATCTATGAATGATTTCTGCTATAAAAAAATTAACGAAAGTGCGCATTAAATAAATTATTACTTAAGCTAAACGTGCGCAGTAGTGCTTTATACAGCACTATTGTTTTTTATTCATAATTAGTATAGACTTGCAACTAATTGGTTAAGATTAAAATAAAATCTCAAAATGAAAATAAAAACAAGACTTTTTTTTTAAATTAAGAAAATCAACGGAAAATAAAACCATTGAATCGCATGTCATCAATAAATAGAAAAATCACCTCCTGCACAGATGCTGAAATTATGTTTGACTCTTTTTTATGATGTTATGAAAATTCTGTAAAAAATCATAAATAAAAACTGAAAAATCTCACATTAAATAATAAATAAAACATTTTAAGAAAATAAAAAAGTATCTGAGTGTACGCTCACAATAAGTATATAGTTTTTTTTTGTCAACACGGCAAAAAAAAATTATAAAATGGGAAAAAATAAACGAAAGTAAAGAGGTTGATATTAAATATATGTAGAGTATAAAAAAGTATAAAAAAAAATATGATTTTATATAAAAAAAAATATATATTAAGGGAAATTATGTTATAGAACGTACGCTGACGACAATGGATAGGACGGTGCCTTTCCACTTCTGTTGGTCGTTGGAAGATGTTTGCTGATGATGATGATGATGCTGCATGTTGATGATGATACGAAATAAAGTGCGTGTGCAGCATCAGCAATATTCGTACGAGCACGAATAGCAACAGCAGCCATACATACCCATTAAGGCATATGAGCAATCTCTGGTGCTTGCTGCCGTTGCTGCCGTTGCTGCCATTGCTGCTGGCAGTTTGGCTTGAAGTAAGCAACCTCTTGTGCACTTTAACTCTACTCTGCCGTATTGAAATGATACTTAAGATAAAAATAAATTTTATGTTTATAATTTCGTAGATATTTCTTGCGTATTGAGCATATTTTTGTGCACATCAATTTTCAGTTACTTAATTTACCTAATATTTCTTCAAATAGTTCATACTCACATTTTGTATGCTTCGTAGAATGCAAAGTATCTTTAGTGTTTTCTTGTTCTCCACATTAAGTAATGAAGTAATGCACTTGTCAACTTTGCTTGTAATTTGCTTTCCGTGTACATTTGCATGACTTTTAAGTGCAGCATAAAAAGTATCTTATATCTGCATATTGAAACATTTGTATTAATTGTTTGCTCAAAGTAAAGATGCAACAAAAAAATTGCAGCACGCAACAACGCCAATAAATGCAGTATCTATAAATATTAATGAAATGAAATGCATTGCAATTGCAATGAGTAGCATCGAATGCATCACTTTATGGTTCAATGCAACTGGAAACGCATTATAGCAGCATTTTATGCTGGATACTGTGGCTTCTTTCTGGATGTGTGCAAATGAATTTTCCTCAATATTTTTTTTATGGATTTTTAATTTTATGTTTTAATGCAACAGCCAATGGAGCTCCCGTGAAGATTTTGACTTTTATTTCGTCGATCGAAAAAAATTATCGAAGACTTGACAGTTTTGTTTTCGTTTTTGTGCTTAATTTTTTAAGTTATGTATTTTTCTTCATTGAGTGAAATAAAAATGAAATTTTGGTTTATAGAAAATTCGGGTCACACTTCTTACACGTGTTCATACATTTTTTAAACTTTGTTTAAAAATAATTTTATATGATTTATTGCACTTTTTCAATTAAGATTTAAATTTTATCATAATTGCAAAGTATATAAGGCGCTTTAAACGCCAACCCAGACATTGAAAAAATAGCATAAAAAATGTTACACTTTTTTTAAAGGTTTCACTTCAAGTATATTTATAGAAAGTTATAAATTTAATTTATTTACAGAATATTAAATTCATATAAATATATATGCATATATATGTATATACTTTTAATAAAAAGCATACTTACTAGAGTGGTAGCTTCAAACGAACTGTAGTCGTAATTATAAGTGTCCAAAACAGAGTATAAAAGCTACGGAATTATTTTTTTTAGAACTGATAGCTCAAAAAATCGAACGGCTGTTATACTCTCTGAAGTAATTAACAGTTATTAAAGCATAGTTTTACGGAAACTATATTTACACTACAGATTCACTTCTCTATTTATCATTTCGTCTATAACGAGATAAACTATATACATAGTTAAATAATAATCTATAGTGTCTTTCCAACATCCTAATGTCATAGTCTGGCAAATTAAACCTCAGAATTTTAAGAAGAAGGTTGTCATACCTCTAACGTAGCAATTAGACTTATTGGAAGAAGAGTTTGATGGACATGTATTCTCTTGAAACAGACGATTTTGTAAGCTAAGGCCATTGTACCACTTTTATGGAAGGGTATTTGAAATTGTTGGTCTATACGCCACCATCGAAAGCACTATGGTGGAAATTTGACTCGTTTGGAATCAATTTCTTAAGATACTCTCGTGATAACCATATGCTTGAAACCATTTTTTATCATTAAGGCAATTCTATAGAGTTTTCTATCATACGTCTTATGTGTAGTTTTAAGTCTAAAACTATACTATACGGATTGTTTAACAATCACTAAATCTGTTACAAACTTACAACAAATATGGTGGCAATTATTTATATCCAATTTTTTTTAAAAACGGGAATTGTTTTTAGTTTTGCAGCTATATACAGAAATATTCATGTCTGTCATTTGTCTTAGTAAAAACCGACTAATAACTGATAATACTAAAATACTAAAAAATTTACAAAAAGTCATCGTGTGATTGAACTATTTGGTCTTTAGGTATTATAAGTCTGACGTATTCTTTTTTGAAAAGTGCGCATATGTGACACAAACTATAAATTGTGATCGCTACAATCACGAGATTTATTCCTTAGAAGATATAAATGCAGAAGTTATGTGGTCTTTATAGGATTAAAGCCACATATAATGTCTTGTTTTGGGTTTATTGCTTGAGAAATTTTCCGAGAAATTTTTGATATATAAATGCAGAAGTTATATGGTCTTTATTGCTTGAGAAATTTTCCGTATGTGTAATTTTACGTTGTGATAATGAAAGTTGGGGACCGATATTATGTGTTTTTTAACTTCTGGACTTTTTTGTGGGGTTATAAGTAAAACACCGTGATTATGCAGACAATCATCAAACTCTCGACTACTTGAATGCAAAGATCTGCCATCCGTCAAGTTATGGCTGAGTTATTGTTAAAACGAGATATAGTGTATATGTCCCGATTAATTCTAATACATTCATTAAAAAAAAAACAAAATGATACTAAAATAAAGTAAAATTGCAAAAATATCTTATTTAACTATTAACCAGTGGTTGTACTGATGTTTCTGTTTCATTTTCAGATTCTGTCTTCAGAATTAAATGAATTTTTTCTTATTATCATTATTATTTTCCAAATAAATTTTTGAAAATATATATTCAAAACTAACCACCTGAAGATTTAAGAAGCCCTTCACTTAAGTTTGGCCCAACATCGCAACATTGTGCACACGGGAATTTTTCTTCACTGCAACAATATTTACAATCCGTCGGCGTTGTCTCTCCACTAAAATTTAACCAAGTAGATTATATTAGTATCAAATAAATACATATTTAATGATTTCTTTTAGAAACAAACCTATGATATTGTGGAAAATCGGTAGTGGACACATATTTTATTTTAGGTTCTTTCGCATATATACTTTTTGTTGTTTCATCGTCCTGTATTTCTTCACCACTATAACTTCTTAAATAGATGTCATGAATATTAGGGAAACGTTTAAAGTAAATGCAAAACCAACCAACCTGTGATATTGTGGGACTGAAAATTTATGTGATTTCTCTCTTTCAGGTTTCTCAGTAGTACTTTTATTAATAATTGGCACTTCATGAATATTTTGTGGTTCTGTACGATTTAGCAAAGCTAAGGGCTTACTATATACACTTTTAACTCTATTTGTTGTAGTCGTACCATAATTTTCCTGGATCTCTACACTAAAACAAAATCAAATGTACTTTATTAATATTAAGAAGCGATTTTCAAATACATTAGACAATTACTTATTATATTGTTGGTGAGCAGTAGGATGAAAAGTATTGCTTGGAGATCGGTCCATAAAGTTTCTATTACCAGCAGAGATTTCTTGTATATTTTCATTTTCTGCTTTATTCAATAGAGGTAAAGGTTTTGTGTATATATTTTTTAGTGTATGTGTCGGAATTATTGTCGTTGTTGTAGTAGTTGTTGTTGTTCCTGCTGTTGTTGTTGTGGTTGTCGTTGTTGTTGTCGTTGCTGTTGCTGCTGTTGTGGACGTTGTTGTTGCTGTTATTGTTTTTGGTGCTGCTATTGGTGTTGTTGCTGATGTTGTTGTGGTTGTTGTTGTTGCTGATGTTGTTGTGGTTGTTGTTGTTGTTGCAGTTGGTTCTGTTGTTGTTGTTGTTGTTCCTGTGCTGATTGGTGTTGACGTTGGTATTATTGTTGTTGTTGTTGTTTCCGTTCTAGTTGGTGTGGTTGTTGTTCTTGTTGTTGTGTCAACTTGCAACTTTTCCTTACCACTAATTAGCATTTAAATAGACTATGTACGTATGAACGCATAATTGAACATTTCAAACAAACCTGGTATTTTGCGCATGTTGGAGATAAAGTACTTCCTGGTTAGCGGATTGTTCAGCTGGATTGTCGGAAACAGTAGAAATTCCCGGAACATTTTCAGGTTCTTTACTTTTTGATATACGCAAAAGTTTTTCATTTGAATTTTTATTGCCAGTGGCAACCTCTCTCTGTGACTCTCCGCTAACATATGTTTCATCTCTGTCGATATTGAGTTGTAGCGAATGAACACGAGTCAGTAAATTAAATAATATCAAATAAATTACAATAGTTTGTTTTTTCACTAAAATCATGTTTTTTTCACAATATGACTTAAAATAAACAATCTTAAATAATTCACAGAGTAATTACAGTATTCAAGTATTTTATTATAGCGAAAAATTATGCAAGTTAGTTTCCGCCGTGGAAACTATAAACTGCTTTGACTTTAACCGACAAATTGAAACTACTAACTTAGATCAACAAAAGCTAATTAGTTTTCTAAAGTCGCAGTTCTAATATTGAGCTCAGATTTCAGGTTTCTTGTTTGTTAAACTCTTCAAAGTTTATTGATTTAAGTTTTTTATTAATAAGAGAATAAATGTTTATATTATGTCATAATATTATGAAGTCAGAAATAAATTTTTGTGTATATATATCTCAAGTATATCAACAGCATCAGATTTACATCTCTGTTAACTAAACTGCTCATGACGTTTAAGCTAAGTTTAAAACAACTTAAAAAAATTATATATTATATTACTATGAAAAAATTTGTAACAAATATGATTCGAAAGCGAAAAACATCTCATTGATCTTATTTTATTTCATTGATAAAATACTAAAGACAGCCTAAGCTTATATTCGAGTATAAAAACAGTAACTATCTTATTACTATATTATAACTTTCTATATTTTCAATTTGAATTAAATTTAAATATTTTTATTTTTCATACCTGTTTCACATATTGTACATAGTTCTGAGCTTTTAGAGCAACGTAAAAAGGGGGTACATGATGGAAAATATAGAATTGTATCATCGAGGTCATCAAGATTACTGAAAGCATATTTAAATTATATCTCCTACTATTTATTAGATAAAAACATATGAACTTGAGTGTATTAAAAATCAAGAAAAGTAAAGAAAATTATTAACGGCAAGATAATTTGTTTTTCGATACCACAAAATCAAGAATCACCCATAATAATGTAGCATTAGTAGTTATTTTTCTTTTCAAACTTTTGCTAAGAGTGTAACCTAGCAGTTGTCATATAGAGTAGTGGTTTCATATGTTAATACATAGTTTGTAGTTTGTTTATTGAGACTACACTTATTAGAAAATAAGCACTAAAAATGTTCAAGTAATTATATATCTATTTTACAGTCAATATAATGTACCTATGTACTTATACAATTCATTGTATACTATATCAGAGTAGCATAAAGCATATTAAAATAATCATATAGTTTATTATTCTTAAACTTTGTGGTCCTTACTAAAAACAGGCATACCAAAGCGGTCCTTGGTCAAAGAAAGGTTGTAAATCACTGATTTAAGCCAAAAAGTCTATATTAACCGCTGAGTTTAAGTCGAAAAATTTCCGAATTTCTGATAGTTTTCATAAAGGTTGATTATGTATAAAAGTGTAAAAAACTATAGTAATATCAATGTTGACTTTTTTTTTTTCATTCCAAAAGGTTAAATTTGCTGTTAAAATCAAATAAATTGGTTTGCATGTCTGACAAGATCTAAAACTTTGTGATGACAAAATTTTTATTAACTAAAGTAGCATCTAGTCTGACTCAACCTGCAATCACATAAAATCTATCTCACATCATTTTAATATGTAATATGTCGAATATGAAGACAGACAAATAGACAGACAGACGGACGAAGGCGAAGTACTCATATTACAAATTAAATAAATAAAAATGCATTAAAAGTCACAAAACACAACAGAGACGAAACTCAAATAAAATTAATGAAATTTTGAAATGACAAATTTAGGATTGTTGAATGTTTAAGTGGCATGTCTTACCAGTACATAGGGATTAATGTACTTGAAGTATTACCAAAGCACATGTGTACAAACAATATTTCAAAAAATTATCTAAAGAAAAAAAGTATTTGATATTAATTATATTTAAAGTTGGCAGAAGAATATTTAGCTCTTTAAGTATATTTCTATAAAATGTTCAAAAATATTACTTTTGGTATGAAAATATTATGAATTATGTATGAAAAATATGTTGTCAAATCTGTTATTTACTTACTTACTGCAGTCCTTCACTACTAAATGGAGCATAGGGTCCCGTCAAATCTGTTATAATAAATATCAATTAAAATGTACTTAATTATCTTTCAATTGCTATAAAAATATTTTATACATTCCCTTCTTGTTGTTCTGCTAATCCTGATCAATTCTTATAAGTATGTACTACAGTGTATACATATTTACAGATTGTGTGTATTGACTACAGTGCACTGACATCCGCTGCTCGTTAATGTCATAATATCACCCCTAAACCCAAAACCATAGCTCATAACTCCATCTTCGTATAAATGGAGTTGTTGAAAATAGTCGGAAAATACCTGTGAGAAAAATGCTTCCAACTCCACTGTTCGCAGCTAATTTTGCTGGTGACACTCATTCTGCTTTCTCACGACATTCAATCGCACATGATAATTAACTCCTTTCCACTGCATGCGCGCCGGATATGCCTTGTTTGTCTGCAGTGTCAAATGAAAATTTATCATTAAAAAATATTAACATGAAAATAGAAGTGAAGCAAAAAAAAAAAAAATACAGTAAAATGAAACTAAGAAGTGAAGAAACTGCCTGCCATACTGACGTTTCAATCAGCGTTCAAGTCAAGCACAACGTCAAACATGATTTTCATTTAATTTTATTAGATTTTTTACGATTTCATTGTAAGCCAAAACAAACAACACAAACCCATAATTGCCATAGATTTCGGAAAGACTCTACTTTAGACGGCACTGTTGTGTATGTGATTTAATTCGATTCGTATTTTTATTTGATTAAAAACTTTTCAACAACTTGCGAGTGCAACTGCATCAGTTCCACCCTTTTTCCTTTCATGGAATTTTAACGTTAAGAAAACATTTGCGGAATTAAAAAATGCTTCAGCGCTTTTAGTACGGATTTCTTTTCTTTGGTAAATTACAAATATTTTTTATATTATTTATACACTTTTTTTTTGTTGCATTTCATTCTGTGCTATTTTAAATTATTTCCTCTCTACTTTTCCCATATAAACATATACGAGCTATAGATACAAATGCGAATTTAAGCTTATACAGACCCATTTGTATGCACTTTCCTTAACATATATTATGCACACCGTAGCGTAGAGCAAAATATGTATCTCTGTGATGTTTGCGTCTTTGACTACAATAGTGAAAAAGTAAATTTTACCAAAGCATTCTCTTCATTATAAATAATAGAATGTAGAACAAACGATTTTGTTAGAAATTACCAAAAATATAATATCAGTTAGTAACTGGAAAGCTATACCAATATAAGTTCATTTGAAGAAACTCATAGTTGATCTTCCACTATAACAGTAGAAACAATAACATTATAAAAATATTAGTTGTGATAGCATAGATTAATAGAATGGAGAAAAAACTATAACGGAAGAAACAATAATATTATAAAAATATTAGTTACGATAGCATAGATAAATGAAAGGAGAACAAATTATAACGGAAGAAACTTTGAAACTTCTAAAAATGTTAAATCAGTTACTAAGTAGAAAGAAATATCTAAAAAAATTTCACTGGAAGAATCTGATATTAAACCTAAAGGTTCGATTACAATTGTAAATAGAAATTATATTATGAAAACATTTGCTGCGATATCACAGAACAATAAAATGGATCACAAGCTATTATAGAAGAAAGTAGTAAAAATTTTGACTTTTGCTTTACTTACTCTTATAATTTTCGATTGACAAATCTAGGGCAAGTTTTTCATCTGAGATTTATTTTTAGTACAGTTCTTATTTTGATTAAGTAAGCTCAGGCAAAATATATAATTTCCGGGATGAATTCATAACACTTTAGATATATTACTAGTTTAAAGAAAATTAGTTAATTAATTTAATTAATTTAATTAACAGCTGCTTTATGTTATTTGACAATTGAAATATTGGTTTATGTCTATGTTTACACCTGGGTTTTCCAACTTCTGTTATCCATTCTCGCGATATGACCAAGCCAGCGAAGTTGCTAAATTTTAATTTTTTGAACTATATCAAAGTCGTAATAAAGCTCCTACAGCTCGAGGTTTGTTCGGATTAGTTAGGTGTAGTAAACTCCTAGAAGACTAAAAATGTTACAGAAATTTTTTTTTTCGAATACTTCTAGGCATATCGTCGCTGACCACCAGTTTGGCGCCCGAGCGCTGTTTAAATACATTAACATAATATATTATAATAAAAACAATATTAAAATAAAATGACTCCGTATGCGACAGTTATTAGGTTTAAGCCGATGAGACAGTTTGGTACAGCAATAATTACACGAATCCAGCAATGGATTCATTTTATCGTTTAACAAAAAATATATATATATATTAATATAATTTATATTAATATTAAATACAGTAATATTAACTGTCAACTTATCTCAAATATGTTGTAACTATCTTAAGTTAGATAGGTAACTCACATTACTTCACCTTCAGCTTATAAAAGTACTTAACTAATAGACAGTCACCCAGTCACCAAGAAATAAACTTAATGTCCTTACACGTATGTGGTCTTATGGTATTTATTTATGGGGTATTTAATCATCTCAGAAATCGAACATTGCGATAATTTAATTCTTCCTATAGTATTTACTGTTCTCTAATATTTACTTAATTAGACACTATAACGCGTTCTTAATTTGTTCACAATTGTAGGAAAGTAAAACAATTTACCATAATATACTCATCTTCCTTTTATTCTCATCCAAATTTTCAATCCCATCCAATTCAACAGAATTTCAATCCCATCCAGAGTCGTTATGGAATTACAGTAACTTTCAAGACACTTGCAAAGATTTCAATCAAATAATTTAGTAGTTTTGAGATAATTTTTAGGCAATAAACTCAAATAGTTCAAGATGATGGGTATTAGCATAGGATTATATTCTTCTAAAATCGAAATTTAACTTAGTCATAAGTATTGCTTAATATTAGTATAGATGTATTTTAGCATAGATGCAAATAACTTGTAGTAATTTAAAGAAATAGTGTTTATAAGATTTGTTCTATAACTAGACAACTGGATTTGTTATCGCTCTGGACATGTCTCGCAAATTTTTATATAAAACGTTATAAAACAGAAGAACTGTGAAGTTTTTCATTGATATAGTAAACTTTAAAATAATACAGGATCCAAAAATTAGGTCAAAACAGCAAGTAAAGGGAACCACTTTTATAAAAGCGAGTATAGACGCATTTGAGCGCTTTTTACATTTTTTTAAGGCAACACTGATAAGTGTGGCTGAAATTTTGATCTATTATCTATTATTTTTAAAATTACATTTATTTTTTTTGTAAAAATAATAAAGAAATCGGAAGTTTAGTTAAAAGTTGATTTTTTTAATAAAACAATTTTTTTTAATAAAAAAAAATAAATTCTCATGGTATGTGGAAATATAAATTAATAGATATATTTTTACTGTTTGAAATTTAAATCGAAAATGCAAATATTATAAGAAAAATATATAATATGATATGTTATATGTTTAGGTGGAATACTTTCTTATTAAAAATAAAAAAATAATTAATTTAACATTTGATATGTAAATAAAAAAATATTAGCCAACAAAAAAAAAAAAACAGTTCAAATTTATAGAAATAATATAAAAACTTAAAGAGAGAACGTAGAGTGAAAGTCATAGCAGTACAAAAGTGCATAATGTTGGATGCTTTATGTTTTTAATTTTGCCGCCTTAACTTATGCTGCTTTTTCCACCAAATCCTTTGTCAAGTTTTTAATTTAAAAAAAAGCATAAATCACGCTTGAAATGACCTCATGAAAGTTTCATAATGAGCGAATGCTAACAACAGCAACATTTTCTTCAGTAGCAGCAGCAGCAGCAACAACAACAACAGCTGCTGTTGCAATAAAAGCAAATGGTTGCAATGCCTGCTTGCATATAAGACCACATACACACACACCTACACATACATGTATATCAGCTGTTTTTGCAGTTGGTGGCAAAGTAACGCATACTTACACGCATGCTGACAAGTTGATTGGATGTTGGCCATTGCTGCCAACTGCAGCAACCATCAACAGTTTAACGAAATAAAAAGGTACAGAAAAGGTACAAAAAATGCACAAACAAGGCACAAAACAGGAAAACAAAATTTTATGCCAAAGTGTAATGGCAAAATTTACAAAATAATAAAATAGAAGAGTAAGGAAAAAGGTTTAAATATTTTAATACTTTTTTAATGAAAGTGCAGATACAAGCAGTGCAAAATGTGCAAAATGTGCAAAATGTGCAAAATGTGCAGTGCCAGCAAAATAAAAATATTAAAATTAAAATTAAAAACATTACAGAGCAAAATAGTTGATATGCAAAATTAACACAGCCAACAAGTAAAATAAAAATTCATTTAAATTTTTATACTTTCATTATTTGAGGTTTTGCTATTTGTTCTCTTAAGGACCCTAATATAGTGCACTCTTATTCTTTTAATGAACATGAATATACATGAGTTATCCTGTCCTACTTATTTGTAAAATATATTCTCCGAAATGGTAAACATAATATTGGCAGTTGAATTTAAGTCAAATGAAAGAATAAAATGAACTAGTCTTGCAAAAAAAGGACATCAGGAAATGCAGTATTATAACAGAATATCCACTTAACTTGTAGCAACAGGACTTTAATAACTGAAATATCGTTGATATGACAGGCTATTCACTTAGTTTGTGTAAACAGAATCTCAACAATTGTGATATTAGTCATAATAAAGCTGTGGGCTACATCCTGGATGCATTCCTCTTCAAAATACTATTACCATGAGATTATGTACTATTCTATACACAGTAGTAAATGCCGGTTATTGGCAGAAATACGCCTCGTTCAGATATCGAGTTGTTGGCGCCTATAATTACGTTGATATTGTTAGGGATTTTATTTTTCTGGGCACCTGAGTAAGTAACAACAATGTTATTATATTGATCACTATATCAGCGTGGAGATCAACGGACAAAAACCATTATTAAATGGTGATTACGGAAGAGTGGTTAGAATATTCCCGAGGTAAGACTTCTTAAGACAGGTAAAAGATGACTAAGATAGAATAGGAACAAGTCAAAACTGGTTGGAGTATAAATAGTAACAAGTGAGTTCCACTTACGGTATCTGAGCGGAGGTGTAAATCTAGTATTACGGGGACAGTATCACCAGCTTCAGCAGTTTTGACCTACTAAACTTGGCGGACTTAAAGTTACGCAGGTATGACTACATTCGTTACTTTCATTCAATAAGTAGGGTAGATTTCATCATCAGGTGTAGAACAGTAGAGGCATTAGATGGGCTCAATTTCTACCCATGTAGGAAACTATAACTAAACATATACCTGCAATTGGTGCCGAATCTCTAATGGGAGTGTTATTGTTGTGTTATACAGAAATGTGTTTTAAAAGCGCCGTGTTGTTAACCCTTTATGCCAGGTAATTACATTAAAAAACTATGGACTACGTCAATTGTTACTGCTATAGGCTCAATAAAAAATACAATGTGTCCATCTAACAGAACCATCAGAAGGTATATGTAGCGAAAACGTAGATGCTATTAGAGAATGTAGGAGCAATACTAGCAGCAAGATCTGTGATTCTATAAGACTTGGCGACAACTACCGTAAATATATGAAACACAAGCTTTATAATGATAATTTGTCATTGGTTTGGTCATGTCGTAAATATGGGAAACTATGCATGAGTGATAAACGTATTCGAAGCGGTAACCGATAAAAGAATATGTTGGCTTGTTGCACCATGTCACAGGTGGAGTTAATAAGTTAATGGACTGTAGAAATAATGAAATTAGAAGGGAAGTCTAGCGAAGGGTGCTAAATCAGGCTAAGAAATGGATTGTAATAACTAAGTAAATAAAAATAAAACGGAATTATTATTATGGTTAATTGTTAGAAAGGAATAGTATCTATCTTTGGCTGTGCAGGACATGGTGGAATTTAGTCGGCATATTAATTTGCTAAGGATCTTTCACTAATATAGGTTTTTCAATTTCTGAAGTTCATATTCTTCAAATTGAACGCAACGTTTGTACAACAATTGAGTTTTGGTCTTCGTTCACACTTTTCTTCAGGTATTTACTTAACCAAACTTGGGTTTTAACAATTTGAATATTGTGTTAAGATCAAAAAATTTTATTAAAATCTACATTTTTTGCTTTTATATTATGTATATTGGATTAAAAAAATGTTTACATTGTCAAAAAATATTTTTTATAGTATATTACCACCATTTGGATCAAACCTTGCTACATTAAAATCCACTCTATTATTTTTTTATTTATATTTATCTCTATTTGTTTGAAACGTGTCTGCAATATATGACCTTTTGACATTTGAAAATGTTGTGTTTACGATGAAGTCACTCCATATGTTCCAGTTCAAAAGTTGAGCACAAATTGCCTTTATCTGAAGACATTACTACTTGACTTCACCGTATATGTAGAGTGCATTAAAAACCAACACATAACCCTGTGAGAGAATTATTTGACGTCGTCTTTAATATTCCTTTTTTTATTTTATTGTAATATTCTGTAGTAAATGAAGTTTTATTATAACTGTTGTAGTTTTTATGACTGCAACTAACCGAAATGGGCGTTTAAATTACTGACGCACATAAAAATTTCAATATGCCTGCCTTGCGGGTCATTAGAGGAGATTTTTTAATTAGAGTTAAGTTGTGATTTATGAGCAACTATTTATTTCAAAACCATTTCTCTCGTACCTTCACGGCATGCTGTTCACATTTTATTACTTCTTTTATTTTACTTAAACCTTTATAACATATATATATTCCTTTTATAATTTTTAGAAAATTTATTCAAATTTAATTTTATTGTGAAATTTGAATTACTTTTAAGTTGCATTAGTTGAGCAAATGCCATAATTCATTGTGATGTATAGCATTTGCTTTTGACATTAACGATATGGTCGTTTATGAAAATTAAGTTTTTTAATACTCAATTTTGTTCGATTATAGAATTTTCCACAACTTCATGCCGCTCACAGCTCATTTTCACAGTCAATTTGAGCCCTTCCTGCGCGGGCGTTCGAAATAATATGCATAAAATGCGAGAATTCCAATCATTTACGCGATTTAATTACAACGAAATTAATGAACGTCAAAGTGCATTTTCGTGTGCGACAATATTAATGATGGCAACCCATTTCGCTATTGGCAATATGGAAATCACCAGTACAGTTGAGCGCATAAATTACACCAGCATAAATTGCAGCACGCACTGCATTCGCCATCATCTTTGGTGATAATTTCCATCAACGGAATTAATTAAATTAATTTGCAATTGGCAGCATTTGTTGTTTAGATGAGTTTTGAGAAATGAGAAAAAATCCAATGAGAAGTAAAATTATTGCCCAATGTTACCACAATAAAAAAAATTTAATTTTTTACTTAAAGTTAAAAAGTCAATTAAATGCTTAGCTTAATTATTGTTATAAATATTGACCCAAAAGTAAGCTATATTAATCTTTACGCTGTACATGGTTCAAACTATTTGATAAAGACTATGCAATATCGATAAATAATTAAAAGAATTGTGAAAAATGAGAGATACTACAAAGATTTGGTATCAAAGAATAATACCTCGTCAACATCATTACAGATGGGTTAAAATTCTAGGAAGGAGTTAAAGACGACGTCTACTTTGCTGAAGTAAGTTGATATCCGCTGTGCTTAGGCCTAATTCAACATAGTCTTCTCGTCGTTCTCAAACTCTTCATCCATTTTTGACATGAGTGTGAGTCGTATAAGCTCCCTGAATACTGTTGTGTGTTTCAGGCAGTCTCTATTGCTTTTTAACAAGATTTCCTGTTACTAAAACTACGGGGCTCTTAATACATGTATCAGTATATTGCGACGATGAATACCACATTGGAATTCCAAGAAATTTCGCCGGCACCAATTGAAGCAAATCGTTAGAATATAGTTCTGCTATTGTTTGGGCCAATGCACCCAGTTGGAGACGCAAACTTTACATCGAATTACAGAAATGAATACAGTCATTATTCCAGTGCAACTCTGAGTTTGAACCACAGCCACCACAATACTCCCATTAAGAGACGAAACTTAATTGATTTGCATTAACCTTGTAGAAAACTAGACGAACATATGCTATAGACAGGTGTTGATTTATGTTGTTGTTCAAGCGAAAGATCTGTAAGATACACTTGGTATTTTAAGTACTCGAAAAGTAGGGTACATGGTACCAATTTATGCGTATAAACTGAGCTTCACTAGCAGTGTTGAATGAAGAAACTGTAAGAAACCGGAAATAAAAGAAATGCTGGATGATCTGCTTTGTTTTTGTTCGGTTCTCTCGAAAACTTGAACTACATTCCTTGCTGCTGTTAGGTTGCTGTTAAGAGATTGATTTTTTACATAAAGTTTTGTTTTAGTTATAAAAGTTTAACCTAACAGATCCGTACACTAATAAATAAAGTGCAAAACTAATATGAACCTGCCTTCCGTAAAAGCGATTTCTTCTTTCTTCTATTGGACAGTTATACTTACATTATTCACCAAAGTCCTTTAAACTTCTTTTCCTGTTTGTTACCGTTAGTGAGCCATTCATTCGAATTAGCATATGTAGCACTATATGTGAGCTATGGCAATAGCTAAAATATAGTCTTGGTAGAGTCTTGGTAGTGTAAAGCTTTATAGTGGACAATCTATCGTCCTTTTTTAAGCTTTTTTTACTTTTGTTGTGTGGAAATGAAGAATTTTCAATGTGTTAAAAAATATACTGAAAGTCATTTATATTCATCTTATAGGTATTATTTTTTTAGACATACTTTGAATAACCCCCTGTTTATATAAATATTCCCTCCGTGTCTTTATGTATATTCTTCTCTTTGTACGCCCTTTCTGTATTGCTCTGAGAGTTCAGAACTGCTATGAAAAAATATTTAAACTTAATCGAATAGAAAGTGATATTATGTTATATTAATATTTGTTTTTTTTTTATATATCAATGAAAACAAGAAAATATTCTACACTTCCTAATTACAGTTATTATAATTTTTTATATTAAAATTTATAAAATTGAATTTGTATTAAACTTAAACTTATGCGCAGTTTAATTTACAGAGAAGTAAATTTAATGCAGTTGATATGCTTGAAAAATATGCACATAAAAATTAATTCATAAATTAATTTATGTTAATAGATATTAAATATCAGAAGTAAATTAACTGCCTTCGTGTTCTATGTTTAATAAGAAATATAAATCAATAAAGTTTTACAGTATTTTTCAATTCAATAACAACCGCCAGTTATGTTCTCTGGGAAATAGTGAATTTTAATTAGTAATTGATCTATATGAAAATTTAACAATAAGAAACCTGAAATATAAATTCAATAATAAAATTGTAGTATTAGAAGCTAAGTTAGATTTAGTTGATCTAAGTCTGTAGTTTCAGTTTGTCGGTTAAAGTCAAAGCAGTTAACAATAATCACGGAATAGAAGAACTTAAACAGATACTAACTATAATAATATATATAAATACTGTAATTATTTTGTGAATTATTTAAAATTGGTTATTTTAAGTCATATTGTGAAAAAAATAATGAATTTCATGAAAAGAGAAACTATTGTAATTTTTTTGATATTATTAAATTTACTGACTCATGTAATCGGGGACTTACAGAGAGAGGTTGCCACTGGCAATGAAAATTCAAATGAAAAACTTTTACATATATCAAAAAGTAAAGAACCTGAAAATGTTCAGGAAATTTCTACTATTACCTACAATCCTACTGAGCAATCTGCTAACCAGAAAGCACATCTATTCCAACACACTCAAACTAACAGGTCTGTTTAAAATGTTCATTAAGTGTTCACACGTATATAGTCTATTTAAATGCCAATTAGTGGTAAGGAAAAGTTGCAAGATGGCACAACAATAACAAAAACAGCAACAACTGCAACAGCAGCAGCAACGACAACTGCAGCAACAACAATTACGACAAAAACGACAACAATTACAACAGCAGGAACAACAACAACTACTATAACCACAACAACAATTCCAACACTTAAAGAAGAAAATTTATATAGTACACCTTTGCCTCTGTTAAAAAATACAGAAATCAAAAATGTACAAGATATCTCTGTTGCTAATAAAAACTTTCTAGACCAATCCGCAAATAGTAACTATCATCCTACTGCTCACGCACAGTATAATAGGTTAGTGTCTAATGTATCGAAAATGTGTCTCTGAGATTTTTAAATTCTATTTTATTCTGTTTTAGTGCAGAGAAGAAGGAGAAGAATGATGCTGTTATCATAACGAATAGAGATGAAAGTCTATATAGTAAACCCTTACCTTTGCTAAATAATGTGGAACGAAAAAATATTCACGAAGTCACAGTTGTTAATAATAGTACTATAGAGAAACTTCAAGGAAAAAAATCACATCAATCCCCAGCTCCACAATATCAAGAACCGAATAATGATGATAAAGCAACGAAAGAGAAACTTCAAGGAAAAAAATCACATCAATCCCCAGCTCCACAATATCAAGAACCGAATAATGATGATAAAGCAACGAAAGAGAAACTTCAAGGAAAAAAATCACATCAATCCCCAGCTCCACAATATCAAGAACCGAATAATGATGATAAAGCAACGAAAGAGAAACTTCAAGGAAAAAAATCACATCAATCTCCAGCTCCACAATATCAAGAACCGAATAATGATGATAAAGCAACGAAAGAGAAACCACAAGGAAAAAAATCACATCAATCCCCAGCTCCACAATATCAAGAACCGAATAATGATGATAACGCAACGAAAGGTACGGATTTCAAAAATATTCCGGAAGTTTCTGTTACAATTAATTCTACTGAAATAGAAAAAGTGTCTACTACAGAATCTCCACACTATGAGAGGTTCGTTTTTATTAATATTTTTTAAAATTTTCTAATTTTCTAATTTTCTAATTTTCTGATTTAAATCAAATTTTAGTGACGAGGATTACGAAGTAGAACCATACGATTCATCAGAATGCGTTAATTGTTGCAATAAAGGCGAGTCCCCGTGTACTGATTGTTGCGATGTTACTCCATATCTAAGTACATTTGTATTAAAATCTTCAGGGGGCTAGTTTTATATTAATATAACTAATATATAATATCAAAATTTAAATAAAATATATTTATATATTTAGAATATATTTACATTAATTATAAATATCATTTAATCAATAACCTAAATATGTATAACAATCAGCACAAACTACATTATTATTTAACGAATATTAACATTAACAAATAATAACATTAATAATTTGAATAAATTTTTTTGTGGAGATATTTTTAAAATGCAATACTGACATTGTACTAAAATGCAATACAATGTCATTGAAATTATAATATACGATTTTACATATATAGCGAACATACGACGGGTTTATCTGTAGCTGTCTAGCTCTAACTGCAAGCAGCAAGATTTTTTTTTAGACAGGAAGTGCTCAGAGTTTGAATTTAAAACATCATCCGTTTTAAAAATATTTCAAAATGGTCCAACAAAAGCATATAGTATTACCGTGTTAGGGAATGCATCGTAGTAAAATAAAAGTGAGTGGTTTATTAGATAGACGACTATAGCTATAGCCACGTATATAACTGCTAAATATTAACATTTATACTCAATTGAATATAAAAGAATTTGTATGTAATCGTGAATGAAGTTTTAACTCATTTTTATGTTAGATTTATTTAGTTCCATATAATCGTTCTAGAGAGCAACGCTCTTTATTTCATATAAACCTTTGCAGAATCGCAGGTAAAAATACTTAACTTTATTAAAGTAGTAAATATTGTGTATTCGTAATTACTGGCATCTTTATTTTTCTTTTTAAAGAATTATTTATACAGTATTCAATTTTTCGGTCATCATTAACTGGACTATTTCGACTGCCTTTTAACAATCCATATAATTGTAATACAAGTGTAATACAAGGTTTATAGTCAATTGTGGACGAACTTGTTAGAACGGTTTACCCCGTACATAATAAAGGGATATGTAATAGCGTTAATCAGTTAAAAATTCGTGAAATTGTACGTGCCATAAAAGTAAAACTTCATATACATAACAGGATGGTATGAGAGTTACACCTCGATCTTCCCCACGTAGGGCCAACGCCTCATAGATGCAACTGTTTTGTTTAGAGAATCATTTTCTATGCTGAACGGAATTTGATATAACGGAAATTATTCCTTTTATTTTCATCGAAATTTGATTTATATCTTTTTGTTTGGATATACAATTTGGGTGTTGCTGGACTTGTTCTATTTAACATTAAAAATACTATAAGACATAAACTGGTTCCAAAATATAAACAGAAAATATTCTTATTTAAACAGAAAACATCTTATTAAAAAAAATTGCAATAGAAACAAATTATATGTATTTGGGACTACTTTGAGGGTTATGAGTTATGATTAGTAACGTCATTACTAATGGCTCTTTGCTCTTCATAGGACCTACGGGAATTAATAATACATGTCCACAAAAAAAATTTGTTTTTGAAGGTTTGGAAGCGCAGGTCTCACCTATTCCAAGGGATTTAAAAATCTTTTAAAATTTTTTGCAAATATAATTTCTACGTTAATTAAAAGCTAATTACTTATTGAAATTCATTTATTTATGAGTACTTTTCTTGTCAAATAGTCAATTTCCTGTCATTTTTGACTAACAAAAATTTTAATACGTTATTTCAGCAGTTTTTATAGCTGCAATAAATATTCAAGACTGCATTAATAAATTCTGATTAAAAATTTAATTACTTAAAATGAACGAAAATTGCATGTATGTCCAATACACTTAAATGAAAATGGTTTCTGACAAATATATATATATATATGTATCTTTTTAATGTGAGCTAATAAATTTACTAAAAAGTTGTGTGATGTCATTTCAGAGTATCTTTTGTGTTCACGTTGCACTACAAATGCAGCCATTTGCGCACCAAAAGTACTACGAGAATACGTATATAGACAAAGGGACAGACGGTACTTTTATTACGTAAATGGCGACATATAATATACAAAACAAAAAAAAAAGAAATTACAGAACAATAACAATTTTAATTAAATAAAAATCATAAATTGAATACAGACAAGTAAATTTTGTAAAAAAAAATTATAAATCTTTTTACTTTTTACTGAAAAACTCAAAAGATTGCTCAACAGATAAAAATCTGATACTTTTCATTATTGGAATTATTTTCACATATAAAATGTTTTCTTTTTTCTGTTTAAGTTACTAATTTCTACTCAAGTGAGATTTAGTATATAGATTCAATCAGTGTTTGTTATATCGTAGTCGCTTAAAAATAGTATAAGTAACCTTATATGATCTCAAGCATATATTTATGGGATCAAGTTTCATTTGCCATATGAAGAATTATCCATTTTGTCATTTGGCAACACTGTTTCGGCAACATTTAAGGATCATAATGTTTGCTATCTTACAATACAGACTTCCTCGGTTACACAGTATCTTTGTAAATTAATAAAATACACAATTATACCACTCGTTTACACATTTTTGTTGCAACAATTATAATACTTTAGGAAGGCATCATTATGGTTTAGTAAAGTACTATTAATATCTGTAATCTTAAAATCGAACACTTGATTTTGGGTTAAAGTTTTAAAGCTCTCGTAAACGTTGACCATCAAAGCTTTTCTGAATTTTTAATTCATAAATTATTCCATTTTGTTTAAATCTACGCTTTTACGACGAATAATGGATATATTATTTTAATTATGATGTTGCTAATAGGTTAAGTTGGGTTATACTGGCGATCCAAGGAATGCTTTTAGGTTTATAGGCCCATTGTGTTATCGTATAAGGAAAAACTCAAAGATTTAAAACCACCTTGAACCTTTGGGAGAGCTTATAATGCTATTTTAGAGTACAGATTCTACAGTAAGTTTGCAGTTATGAAAATACAATAGCATACCAATAATACGACGAGTAACAACAAGTGAATGTACTTCTTGATTACTAGTTTTAATATATAAATTTATAAGTTTAAAAGCTGGTACCTCGATAGCTACGTATCGTAACGACGCCCGAAGACCAAAAGTCAAATCAACAAACAAATTAGAAGCATTTGGGGTGTTGTGTTAACGGCGAGTACTCAGAGTCTCTTGGGAGAAAAAGTATGGAATGCAACGATTCTGCGAAAATGCGTTCCAGAGACAGAGAGCTGTTTTTGGACATGAAACAGCATATTTCGGGAACATTTTGTGTAATTCTAAGTAAAAGCTGTTTTAGATTATAGCGTAAGATAAAACTGTACTATAATCGGGTTTTGTAACGCAAGTAAATAGATATCTTGGCTGTGCAATACTTAAGATTGGACTGGCATTGAAAGTATTGGATAACTAATACAAGTTACACGTATTACAGAAGATTCTTCCAACATTGTAATCAATAATTTAAATTAAAATAGGAATTTATGATTTTATATGGGATTGCATCATAGAAAAGTAGAATCGCAAAAACCAAGCTATTCACAGGTAATTTGAATGAAAAAAGTTATTCAAAATAGCTGTTTTTAATGAAATTTGTTACCGAATGAATACAAACGCCATCTAACGGCAATTTCTATGTGCACTTTTACATGGATCTCGAAAATTTTATAAATTTACAGCGTTATGTAGCAATGATACCCGCTGCCAAACTGGTGTGTTCAGGAAATCATAATGGCAGCGTTAAATCGTCTTTTGTATTGAATGACATCGTTAGATCTTAACCAGATTTTACTTTCAGGATTTAATTTATTTAAACTGGTGTATAAGTACGAATGCTTTTATTAAAAGTATAAAAACAAAAAAATTGGCTTCTTTTTTCATAAAACAAATTTAATACATAAAAGTAGCAAAGTTAAAAATCTTTTAATAAATTATCAACAATTTGCTTTTAATTAAGAGGTCCACCAACGCTCTGTCAATCCACCCACATGCCTGATAAAATTGTCATTAAATTGCTTGTGAAAATTATTAGGAAAATTTTTGCATATATTTCACCTGTCAAATTCCACCTCGTCGTACTCAAAACCAAGAAAATGAAAATTTTCGACAAGATTATTAAACAAATTAATTAAAAATAATTTGATTATCTCATGTTTAGTCTTTGTAATAACACAAAAATCATAGACGGCTAGACTCTGATTATTCTCCGAACGCAAAGATATTAAAATATTTTTTTTCAAAATATTTTGAAAAGTTCTTAAAAGTCTTAAGAAGTCGTAAATCTTCTAAATCACGTCAATGCCAATGACAGCTTCATTCATAAAATTCGCCTTGTCGAGATACTTTCACTCATTCCTTCCGGTAATGTGAAATAAGGAATTTATAGTTTGGTGACATAATTTGTTAAAGAAAATGTGCAAACAACACAAAAAAAGATTTCAGATACATTTTAAGTAAAATATACAAATAAAAATTTCAAAGTAAATGCATTGAAGTTTATTCTTCGAAATGTTTTGAAATATATTTCACTAAATACTGTAGATACAATGAATGTATTCAATTGTTGCCGTTGTCTTAAATTACCAAAAATGCAGTATCTCTAGTGTTTAGTGTACGCTTTCCTTTTTCAAATGTAAACAAAATCGAAAGCAATTAAATTTTGTTAGATACACGTAATTGTTTATTTAAAATGTTTTTCAATAAAAGTTCAATATTACGTTGCACTGTTGGCAGATCAAACAAACTTCGAAACACCGACAAGATACAAAACTCCAATTGTTTATTGTTGCTCTTTTCGTATTGATTGAATTGCATTTTGCCAACAACCATAAAATATTTACAGTTCGAGATACAACCACACATAATCACATGAACATTTGAATAAGACAAAAAATACTTTTCTGTTTTTGAGATACAATTATTATGTCTATAATTAATTTCTGTTATTGTAAACAAGTCTAAACGTTGACTATGAGGTGCGAACAAACTGAAAATATCTGAAGAGCTGAGGTGATATTTTATTTTATAATGAGAACAAGATTTAAACTTTATAAAAATTAGAATCATTAATTTTATCCATGAAATATTTCAATATTATCGAAGGTTCAGGCTAAAATTGCATGGCTAGAACTAAGCATTATAGGTATACAATTAATCACTAGAACTTCTAATTAAATTAAACGACTGATTTAGAAAAAACAGTACAAATTAAAATGTTAATTGTTTTCATGTTCTTATCTGAGTGAGCGACAATTTAGTTAATTAATTAATTAATATTTTTTATATAATAAAAACAATAATATAAAAAACAATAGCAATTAACCTATTACTAGCAATAATATTATTTTTATCTGAGACAGCAACAATTTAGTTAATTATTAATTTATATTTTTTATATAATAAAAAAAATAATATAAAAAACAATAGCAATTAACCTATTACTAGCAATAATATTATTTTTATCTGAGGCAGCAACAATTTAGTTAATTATTAATTAATATTGTTTGTAAATTTACTTCATTGTTTGTATTTGTACCTAATTAAGTTTTGAACGGAAATGAAATATAAAAAGTTTTATCCTTTATAGCAATTATTTCTTAATCTTATGATTGATTATGAATAATAATTATACTATAGCAATAAGATTTTTTAATCTTTTTTATATATTTTATATTCAGCTACAGGTTAACTTTATTTAAATTAAATGTTTGTTTAATATTTTTTAAAGAATTCTATAGTGCGACTCTCTTTGAGAGTCATCATTAGGATAAGTACTAATTAATAAACATTATTTAATATTAATAAAATATATATCCATTCGTCATCTTTTTGGATGTTGCTTAAGTTTGCGTCCAGGCAACGCTGGTTTATTCAGCTCGAGTCGGTTTCTCCACAAAGAATTTTGTAAAGTTTGTCTAAGAACGACTGTTGTAGTACGAGAAATGATTGAGATGGATCAACATGCTACATACCGGAATATAGCGACGTCCTCGGGCAATAGTGGGATTAGCATACATTCAATTTTACGTATATATTTAGATCTCAGAAACATTTGTTCCCGTTAGATTCCAGATAACTTGATAATCGTTCAAAAAAAGGTACGTGTTGATTGGTGCAAGAAAATGTTAAAAAAATACTGGCAAGGTAGCTCAAAACACATCTAAGACATTGCAACAAGTGATGAAGCATGGTTCTACGCCTATAATTCTAAAAAATAACAAAAATTCACTGTTTAAGGATTTCAAAGTGAGCAGAACCCCATAGAAGTTGTCTGTAGACAGATCAAATTTAAGCGAATTGTCTCATGTTTATTTGAAAAAACCCGTCATGTCTCAAATGTACTATTTGAACAACATTTAGTGGTCAATTCTTAGTGGTACAAAACGATTTGTTTGCCGTAAGTCTTCAGAGAATTGAGAAATTTGAGTGGAGATAATGAATGAACAACATCCACCACTACGACAATACGTGTTCCCAATTATCAGCTCCACAAACATATGTGACAAGCATTTTTTATGCTCAACAGGTCGTTGAGACTTTTAAAACCTTGGTGTTGGAGATAGCAACTTCAGAGTGGCACAACTATTTCGAAAATTTGTTTAATCGAATGCAAAATCAAAAATCAATGAAACCATTTTCAATGATTAACCATTGTATTTTTGCTGTTAGACAGCACAAGACTTGAAAGACAGCCCTCGTCTTTATTCTATATATACGCTTAAAAAATTAATTAACTGTATATGTTAACATTTGATATTTAATTGATATTTAATTAATTTAACAAATCTAGAAAAAGTAACAAAAACAAATTAAATCCTAAACTATCGAATACATATGTTAAATTTTGGAGTAACAACGGATCTACAAAAATGGTGACTACTTTTGGTAATGAACTTTTATTTGCCCACAAGTAACTGTTAAAAGACCATTACACCTTAAAAACTTGATAATACGGAGTTGTGATTGATTTAGAGATGTGATAGGTCTGTCTTTTGTTGAAAATGAGAAATCTGTTAATTCTTGGTCTATAATCTCCTATAATTATATACGTGTTAGGTATACTCTACTGATGTCCAGAGTGTTTTTGTGTGTTCCAAACATAGTCTTTATCGATTTCTGATCGCATTGTATCTTTATTCAAAAGGCAAAAACCTAATACCCCTGCAATCATTGTTTTCAATTCCATTCTGTTTAGATTGAGTAAGTTTCTGCTTTACTTCTCTGAATATTTTGGGGCAAGAGCTTGGCATAAGAGGTTTCTTTTCGTTAGACTATTATGGGTTGGCTTTCTTCGTAAAGTTTAGTTTAATTGGGCGTTTGATGTGATTTGTGCGGATGCTTAGAATTTGATCCGGTCTATATGGTTGACGATGTTATTTCAACTTAATAAATATCCAATGGATTGTTTTCAATTTAAGTACCAAGTACTTGACAAAAAACTTTGTAGGTCAAAAACTTATTTTATTTTGCTTATATCCTTTCGATTGCAATACAAAATTGTGTTAGTTTAACAAAAGTAAAATCAATTAATTCGCACATTAAATTACCAGCAAAAGCCATAAATCCAATAAAATTTATGACCTTCAGTATAGAGAATGGGCTTTTTAACGCTTCGCAGGAAGCACAGTCAAACACTTCGGTATCCGTTCCTCCCCCCACACAATGACCAGATGAAATAATTTAGAAAATCGTCCACCCACACTAATACAATAACACATTTATAAATACATACATAATTTTTCTATTTTTCTCCATAAAAAGGAAGTCACAATCTCATTTGCTGAGGTTAATTCCGCACCATTTAAGCCAACTTAACTCGAATTAAACCAAAAAAAAAGAAAGAAAAATAAATAGAAAAATAAATACGAAAACATATAAAATAAATTAAAGAAGTGAAATGGCAAAAAATGTGATAAAACTTTAAGGAGAAGGTAATGAAAATATATTTTTTGGCAAAATTTCAAAAGATCTTTGCACTTCGAAATCAAGAAGCGTCATTTCCATGCGAAAAACTCAGCGGTTTGCCGTGAGGAAATGGAAGCGGGTCCGTGAGTTTCACAATTGACTCGATTGCAGCGTGAATTCCGCGTGTTGCAACTGCATTTGTTGGGACGTGTAAAGTGCGTCAATATCTGACACTACCTAAATACATTTCCACTTTTTCCTCTTCAAATTGCGTTTATTTTGCATTAATTCTTCAAGTTTCAAGTGCATTGCAGCATTTACAGTCGAAAAGTTTTGTTGTGGACAACACTTGACAGATTTTACACTTGCCCTTAGTGAAAAAAAGGAAATATAAGCAAATTGTATCTATTTCTGATTTACACAATTTAGCATAAATAAAAGTAATTCTAAATCTTATACATGTGTCATGTTTTAGTTATTTAAAGGATTAGGAGTTGTAATTGTAGAATTTATAAATTTTACTAGCAAATAAGTTAATTGCTTTGACAGCTGCTTAAGATTTAAATGATTGTGCTTCATTATTATGTAAATAATTTTTCATTTTGATAAACATTACATATTTCGCTGATTGAGGCCGTCGTCAAGCATCCCATAGAGGACATCTACAAGATCATGGCTCCGGCTAGGAGTATCTTCTCATGAATAATATGACCGTTCATTGATCAGTTCTATTTGTTGGACAGAATTGATGATTCCTTCAAAGTCCATTTAACAAAAATTCCACTGTATATATGTTTTCAGATTATACATAGCTAATTTTCAATCTTTGTGCCTACTGAACTTTACTAAAATTCCTTCATTCTATCAACGAATTAATATACGTGGATGTAAGACACAAAAATTTTTGTGAAAAACAAATTTCGGGGTATTTATTCTAATGTTTTTCCAATCATTTTATACCAAAATTAATATATAAATATACCAAGCCCGATTATCAATTAACACCAACCTAAATGGTTGATCTTAAATACTAATAACTTTCAAGAAACATGGATGATAAAATGATAATCACATTTAAAACATAATTATGTAAAGATATATTATCGAAAATAGTAGTTGATGTATTTAAAAGTATATATGTATTTTATCTGATGGCTAAAATACTTTGGCACGATAAAAAATAGTTGAATCACTCATTTTTCATTCAAACATATTTTTTCTTTAAGTATAGATATAATGTTATATTATAGACCTACATCCGTAGGACTGTTGTATAACTTGAAAAGTTTAAGGGCTTTTCAATTTGTGATTAAAACTGCGCTATCATAGTACAAACGTTCTTTTAAATTGTGAATATACCAATAGAGGCTGGGGTCTAAATGTCAGTTGTCTTATTATATTTGTTAGGTTTATTGTATTTTTACGATAGTTGACATCTCTAATCATCGATAAGTACTAATTAAATATGATGTAACAAGATAAATTTTTAATCCAGGTTTTTGAAATAGAAAAAGAAAATTAAATAACGAAACATAATAACTATATACCATAGTTATCGCTTTATAACCTTGGATTATCTGTAAGTAATTTATGAGTAATTTGTTGAGTGCTATTTCTTTATGTTTATTTTTGATTAAATAAAGTAATCTCATTTAGGTTTTTGGTGGAGGAGGTGGTCTAGGTAGAGCAATATCCATGGAACATTCTAAACGTGATTGTCATATTGCAATCGTCGATATTAACTATGAAGAAGCAGAAAAAACAGTCCAATAAATCAATGAAAATTATAAAGTGAAAAAAAAAGCTTACAAAATTGGTTATTCCTTTTTTACTTATATCTATAATTATTTAATTATATATATTTACTTACGCACGTAATAATCTAATAATCACGTACATATAGATGTGTAAATAACTGATAATTTAACTGACGTACTTTATTTCTTATGTAGGTCGATATCACAAGTTATGGCGCAATAGTGGAACTTAATAAAAATATTACCAAAGATCTGGGCAAAGGTACGATATTAGTAAATAACGCTGGCATTCTAAGCTTTTCAGACAACTTTAAACCCGACCCGATGATTAATGTAAATTTGACATCACATATTTGGGTATATATGTTTTAATAACAAAATTATATTTCCAATTATCATTCATATTTGCCTAAATTAAATTTTAATAACTCAAGACAAATCAAGGTTTTCTGGAAAACATAAAAGAAATGGATAAAGGTCATATTGCTGCTATATGTTCCATTGCAGGTATGTTTCTTCCATGATATTAACATCAAATTTTTATGAAAATACCAATTCTCATTTAACTATCAGAACTTTAACTTTTCATTCAGTGTACACTTCGACAAAACATGCAGTTCGTGGCTTGATGCGAGCTTTAAGAATCGGACTAAAAATATATGAGAAGTATAGAAATAAAAACCACAACAGTTTATCCAACAGTTTTAGATACAAACTCAGTTGCTTCAGATTTCTTGACCAAAAGATTTCATGACTTCATTTAAAGAATATGTTTTCTATGAAAAGTGGTGCATCGGCGGCTAATCGAATTATCGAGGGCATGCTCCGGAATGAGGTGGATGTTGGTATTCCTGATATGGAAATACAGTTTTCAAGCTACATAGAGTAAGTTTTTAAGCTATATATTTTAACTTTTAGTAAATTAACTGTTTATGATAGCTTTTAGCCAGCGAAAATATATGAATGGATGACGGCGAAGGAGATTTTGAGACATGTAAGAAACTCATTAAAAATTTGATTTTAGAGACGATGGCATGCAAGAAAGAAATAAGAGTATATTTTGAAAATGTTTAGAGTATTTTTAAATAAATAAAATAACATTTAGTAATTTTTAACAAATTATTCATATTAATTACAATAAATATTTAAATAGTTTCAATTTCTTCAAAACATATTATTGTTACTATTATTATTATATTATTAAATTAAATTCAATAGCATTTACTTGATTAAGTTTATACTATTTTGCGCTTTGACACAGATTGGTTGTATTGTGAATTATAAAAAAAATTCACTTATCTGATAAGAAATTCCCTAACTTATTATTCTCTCTTAATGGGTTCAAAAGTTGTAATGGTCTTCCCGTTTTGCAAATATCTCTATTAAAAAAAATTACCTTATACTCTACACTACGTACTTTCTTTGAAGCGCGTAACCTATTCGCTTTTTCATCATAAAACATGGGGATATCTCCATTTTTTGTTTTTTCCTTTTCATCAAAAGCAAGAATAGCGTTTAAAATTATTGTTTCATTAACATTACATTTTTCTGTGGAAGACTATCTCGCTAAAGTCGCTCAAACTTCTTTACTGGTGATATAGTGTCGCCAAGTGAAAAAGAAAATTCAATCAAAGAACATAGAGTAATCTAGAAAATGATCATTAATGGACTGGGTGTGAATGCCATGTTTCTCTCATGATTTTAATCCACTAGTTGAAGTCAGATAGCAGAAGTCACTAAAAAAAATAATAGTAACCATACACTTCACCAGGGGAAAAGTTGTAGTTATTATTTCTCTGAAAACTGAATGAACACACCTCTAAACGTGTCTTTTGTTTTCATTTACAAATGATTCTATTTTCTCTATCGATTATCATTGATCAAAAAGGTATTTATGCAACTATAATCAAAATAACATACTGAACGTTTGATTCGGATTGATTTATTAATTATAATTAAAAAGTAAATACTTTACTTAGTTTTTGATATATCAATAATATTTAAAAAATTATATGTAAAATTCTTTCAAATGATCTGGGTAACTAAGGTGGATCCAAATGCAAATTATTTTCGGTTTTGCAATAGGAGCTCTATTTAATTGAAATCTCTCTTAAGTATGTTTGTTATAAAAATTGAATATTTCTTTTAACCGAATAAAGGAACTGGTCCCTTAACCGGTGTACACTTAACAGAAGTTTCGCTATATATTTACATATGAGTTAACTCAATACAGGAAAATTAATTATCGAATATAACAACTGAGCTTTATATCAAATAATTAAAGGTTAATTGTTTTAATAAATTTATTTTATTGTAATTATAGATCTTTGTAAGAGAAAAAATAATTAGATTAGTGTATTTATTGAATACAATTTGTTGAAGAAACAAATCTTGTAATTAAAAATTTATTTTTTTTCTCATATTAAGTCCCTTGATAATTGCAATAATAATAAATCTCCATTTTGTTTCGGTTAAAATTTGATCGAACTATGTTCTTATAAATCATATAATTCTTATTGGAAATTTAGTTACTCAGCAACAGTCGAGGAGATTACTTCGATTAGAAAATATAGTATTAACACAAGTTTATAAATTTTAATATAAATAAAATGAGTCTGTCCCGTATAGAAATTGCAAAAATAATATCGATTTTGATTACTCCGGTTATGATTGTTTTGAGTGTATTACAATCACTTTATAATAAATTTCTTAGGTCCGAAAATGTTAAAAGTATTGCTGGTGAAATTGCAGTGGTAATGTGTAAAAAGTGTTTTATTTAAAGATCTTTATATAAAATAAAAAACTCTATAATAATCTATAACAAATATTAATATACAACTAAATGTTGTTAATAATTACACTATATCCAAAATATTTTTAAATTCTATAGAAGTAGCATTCTACGATATTCGTATTTGGGTTATTTCATTAACAGAAATTTATATCGTTAATTAATTCGAGACGTTTTTGTGTATTGATTGTGCTGCTGGTAACATAGAGTTTAACTATCGAGCAGGTCCTAGTGAAGATGAATAGATTTAGTTAACTAATACAAAAGTCACTATTCAAGTAAAAAATTTTATATAGGTATAATTTTAAGAAGATTAAAATTTGCATTAATATTGTATCATACAACTTATATGTATAAGATTAATTCATAATGATTTGGAGTCTAATGAAAAATTCAAGTATTGTCACAAAACATTGAACCCATAAAATTTAGCAAGGACATTAATATATCATCTTTTCGCAAATAGTTTCAAATTAAAAATATAGACTTTTGTATAAACCGATTTAGTGATAACCCTTTGGGGTTTTACGTCTGTGTTTAAATATGGAAACCTATGTTTTAGTTCATTAACTAATTGAATAAAACTCTGCATATGGATTTATTTTTAAGTAATTCAATAATAACTAATGATTAACTAATGTTTCTTCTAATATACCATATTACCATAAGAAACAATTATAAAATAAATTGAGTATGCGTACATTACTTTTTCCGCAGGTTACCGGCGGAGGAGGTGGTCTTGGTAGAGCAATTTCCATGGAACTCGCAAAACATGGTTGCCATGTTGCAGTCGTCGATATTAACTATGAAGAAGCACAAAAAACAGTTCAATTAATCAATGAAAATTATAAAGTGAACACAAAAGCTTATAAGGTTCGTTATCCGTTTTTTAACTTCAATAATTATTTAATTATATATATAAGCAATTTAATGCAACAAGTACGTAAATACGCAGTCATAAATAGCTGACAAAATTAAGTATTTTAAAGCCTTTTCAAATATATATATAATATCTTTTTTATGCAGATTGATATCACAAGTTACGACGAAGTAGTGAGACTTAATAAAATCATTACTGATGACCTAGGTAAAGCCACTATTTTAGTAAACAATGCCGGCATTATAGCATTTTCAGATATTTTTAAGCCAGACCCCATTGAAATACAAAGAATGATTAACGTAAATTTGACTTCGCATATTTGGGTAAAGATATTTTCATTAAAAATAATTTACATTAAGAATTTTTTATTTAATATTTTTTATTATAATAGACAAAACGTGTTTTTCTCGAAAATATGAAAGAAGTCGGTAAAGGTCATATTGTTGCTATATGTTCTACAGGAGGTATACTTTTTGAAAAAAACGTACTGTTCTTTAAAAAATGTTTTTAATATTTACGTAAAGGTTTGGGTCCTTTTCCACTTTCATCTGTATATTGCAGTACAAAATATGGAGTTCGTGGCTTTATGCGCACCTTAAGAGTTGAATTAAGAATGGATGAAAAGTGTAGAGATATAAAAACAACAACAGTCTTTCCAACAGTAATGGATACAAATTCAGGTGTATTAGATGATTTAAATAAATGCAACTGGAATACAATATTTCAAATACAGAGTGGTGTTTCAGTGGCTTATCGTATTATTCAAGGTATGCTTCGAAACGAGGTGAATATTGGAGTACCTGCTTTAGAAATTCCTTACATGAAATGCATTGAGTAAGTATAAAGACTGTAAATAATTTTGGTTTTAAAACTTTTTTTGTTATTTTTAATAGGTTTTGGCCGGCGGAAATAATTGATCGAATGATGGCAAAAACATTTTTAAGCGGCTTAAAAAACTCTTTAGGGAAACAATTAAAGTGAAGATTGAGTTCTTATAAAAAGCAACTCACGACATTCATGATGTTAAGCAATACAAGTAAAATCTCAGAACTTTGTATATTTTTTAATAAATATTGTTAATATATATATATATATATATATATATATGTACAATATTTATTAAAAAATATATAAAGTTCTGAGATTTTACTTGTATTGTTTAACATCTGATATATATAATATATATATATATATATATATATATTTTTTTTTTTTTTCTGTAGCATAAATACTTATATTAAAGTTTAATTTATGGTAATTATAGTTATTGATACAGTTCGTTGACAATCTATATATTAATTATAAATTAATGATATAATTACTTAAATTTGCATAATTATTAATAGAAGCTTTAAAAGAAATTATATAAGTTATGGATAATGTTATATGTTCAATAATAAAAAAAAAGATAGGCTGATTCGTTGAAAACTTCATCGAGTTGAGCTCTAATAGATCATATAATTTCCATTTGAAAATTTAGTTACCGAGCAACAATCAAGAGGATTGTTTCGACTATATTAAATTAAATTAAGATTTAAATTTAAAATGAGACAATATTTTTTAAAACTTTTAAATATATTTTCCATCCTGTGGATACCGATTGTGGTACCACTAAGTTTATTACTGGAAGTTTATAAGAAACTTTTTAGATGTAAAAGTATTAAAAGCATTGATGGTGATATAGCAGTGGTAAAGTGTGAAAATATATTATTCAAAAATTAAAAATTCATAAAACAAAAAAGGAAAATCAAGGTCAATGAAATGTTAAGCATAAATATTTATAATTAATATATAAAAAAAAATAAAAACAAATATAGTATTCTAAAATACTGACAGTTCTATTTCTGGTGTTTTAAAGAATATAAAAATCAAATATTACAAATATTATATTACAGGAACTTATGAGTCGTGTACCTTTACAGTACAATCCATGTGTAAAATATTGACAGTTCCATTTCTGGTGTTTTAAAGAATATTGAAATCAAATATTATATTACAGGAACCTATGAGTCCTATACCTTTACAGTACAATCCATGTGTATCTGTAATAATTCTCTCAAAATTTGACTCAAACATATATTCTTCTGCCAAATTCATACAAAATTTCATCCTAAGCAAAGATGAAGGATAACTCTACATTTTTTATTTAATCTTTTTAATTAATATATAGTTTCATGTTTTGTTTTGTGCGGCGGAGAGAAGGCAAAAGTCTATGCACTGACTACGATCTGGCGATCCGGAAAGTATGTGTCCTTCTTGCACGAACTCAATCCTTCAGCCTCATTCTTAGAGACTTTGTCCTACCCAGGGATTATGTTAGTATTTATTCGAGGTAGGGCTCCTATAAGTCACTTAAACTTCCATCGATATGATCTGCGTTTAGGTCCTGTTACTGCTTTAGGTGATTAGCCTTGTACTTTGTCTTGGTTTAATACATCTGCTTGCTCTAGTTGTCTTTTACCGAGATCTATCTTTTGAACCTCAGGATTTTTTCAGCTAACATTGCTATGTGATCCAAATTTGGTTTATTTTCGTTCATTTTCTTCTGTCACCGTCCTGGGGAAGAGAACACCAACTTGTGTGTGGTGTTTTCCACACGTTAGCGCTTTTTGTTCGGGTGACTCTACTTTGCACATGCGGTATAGGTAGTTATTGAAATATTCATGACCAGGCATAATTTTATGAGATAATAGTTGACCTCGCCGATGTCCTTTGCTAACCAGTTTTTCTGCTTTGGGATGAGCTTTGCGACCCACGTTCACGGCTATCTGAGTATTAATAATTAAAAAAATTTATGGATATTTTATTATACTAGTAGGTAATTATAAAAATATCGGCTTCAATTTATATATGTTAATTATAAGGTATTAAAATAAATCACGCAATTAGCTTAAGCTAATTGATTCATTTTCGCTTGAACTGAATGATTTATTGAATTAATCAGAATCATTAATTTGGTATCAATGTAATTAATAATTAATAATAATAATTCGCCTTAATAATTAAGGCGAATCATCAAGATTTTATATATTAAAAGCAAAAAAATGCACATGATAGGAGAATATATTTTCTGTAACTCTGAAATTAATGCTAGAGTACTTGAGATAACATGTTGGATGGAGTATATGTACGTTTGCTTATTTGAAAAGACATACTTATACATATAGTCGTCAATTCATTTTGCGGAGTGAACTTGACGAATTGAAGTCGCTGCAAGCAATGTGCTTTAAGGTACTATTTTAGTCCTGTTTTAGATAAGCTACATGCGATATAAAAATAACATCTAAGACATTCATTTGATCAGTATAAAAAAAGACTCCTAAAGCGGAAAATGGACCTTAATAAAAACAATTGCAACCGAGTCTATGAAATCTGGTATGATAAGACAGAGCACAAAGAAAAAAAAAACAACAACGACAACAACATCAGTTGAATGAGCAGTTATCAAGATTAACTAGCGTAATCTGAATAACCTGTATTGGTTAATTCGACATAGGTCTTAAGCAAAGATAATCTTAAAACTACATACAATCTAAATGCCTAAAAACTATATATTCTACACTATTGTATAAACTTTGGAAAATGCATGTAGTATATGATTGGTTTATAGGATAATTATATCTGTAAAGTAAAATCAAGTTTAAGGAAGTTAAAACTATATATGTCTCTATCTGATTTTACTTATACAAATACAATATATTAATACAAAATAAATGCATTGTTTTCCTAGGTCACTGGCGGAGGAGGTGGTCTTGGTAGAGCAATTTCCATGGAACTCGCCAAACATGGTTGCCATGTTGCAGTCGTCGATGTTAACTATGAGGAAGCACAAAAAACAGTTCAATTAATCAATGAAAATTATAAAGTGTACACAAAAGCTTATAAGGTTGGTTATTTTAATCTATTACTTCCATAATAATGCGATTACATTGATATATGGAATGAGGCTTAGTTAATTGATATGCGTGAATATATGCAAATGATTATTTTATGAAGAATTCGAAATATTTGTAAAATGTAAAATACACTCTTTTTCATCTAGGTCGATATTACCAATTATGATGAAATAGTGGAACTAAATAAAAATATTACCAGTGATCTAGGCAAAGCTACTATATTAATCAACAATGCGGGCATTTTATACTTTTCAGATATCCTTGAACCCGAACCGAGTGAAGTACAGAGAATGATTAATGTTAATTTCACATCACATTTTTGGGTGAATGTTTCTATAAAAAATTAATATACATGATGGTTTTTAATTTTATATATTTTATCATCATAGACAAATCGTGTTTTTCTAGAGAACATGAAAGAATTGGGTAAAGGTCATATTGTTGCTATATCGTCTGTGGCAGGTATTTATTCTTTCTTAATAAAGCTGCGATCTTATTTTATGAATAACTATTTAATATTGATATAAAGGTCTGAATCCTCTGCCTTTCTTCTCTGTATATGCTGGTACAAAACATGCAGTTCGTGGCTTAATGCGCACTTTGAGGATTGAATTAAAAATGGATGCGAATTGTAGTGGTATAAGAACCACAATAGTCTATCCAACACCATTAGATACGAACTCAGTTGCATTAGATATAATAAGAAAGCTGAAACTTAATAGATTATTTGGTGTGCAGACTGGAGATGCAATGGCTAAACGCATTATTCAAGGCATGCTTCGAAATGAGGTGGAAATAACACGTCCAGATGAACGTTTATTCTTCATAAAGTGTACAGAGTAAGTACTAATGAAATGAATTGTCATTATATATTGATCCATTGTAACTTGTTTAAGGTTTTGGCCAACGGAATTATATGATTGGGTTACGGCGAATATTTTTTTTGGACATTTAAAAAAATAGATCAGAAGATAAGAATTAAAACTTCTATCAAATTAAAGTTAATATTGTGTGAAATTATTAAGTAGATAGTTTTAACAGACATCGTTACTTAACAATCAAATTTAATGTAATTATTGTAGTTGAAAAAACGGTTTTTATAAGGGTTGAATGAATTTATATAATGACGGACATGGTAAGCACGATATA
Organism: Teleopsis dalmanni; assembly: GCF_002237135.1. Taxonomy (NCBI): domain Eukaryota; kingdom Metazoa; phylum Arthropoda; class Insecta; order Diptera; family Diopsidae; genus Teleopsis; species Teleopsis dalmanni. Next base: position 200,017,786 of record NC_051847.1, on the reverse strand, counting down.
GATATGCATGTATAGATGCATATGCTATATAAAGCAATAAATTCAGCTAATTTTCAATAAAGTACTACAAATATAAATCAACTAATTGCTTTTTTACCATTAATAAATGGATCTGTATCCTTTTTTGTTGAGTTATTAAACCCTATGCATAATTCAATGGCTCTATACGGATGTCATCATATCCGTATAGAGCAAGCGACACTAAACAAATCTTCGTATTGTATGGTAACCAACAGGGCGCAACGGTGAGGAAAGCTATAGCTCGGCTGAAATTGGATAATTGGGATATATATACCATTAATTAGTTAACCTATTCCAAAATCCTTGGGTTTAGAACGGTCTTTTACTGCTACATGTCTCTAAATAAGATGTCGATCCAGTTAAATATTTCTCTACTCTGGGTTCCCATTCATAAGAACATATTTGGGAACAAAAGTAAGTAATTACGCGGAACACCTAAAAAATCTGCACATATCCCTGATATTCTACAAATATATGTTGAATTTGCCAGAGGTTAAATGAAATTTTAAAACCTCTGTTTTTTTTTCACACCGTAATTGGGATCTTTAGGATCGCAGGTATACCCTAATCTTTGATATCCTATAAGTTTAACCTGTTTAAATACTTTTTTGTGGAATATTACTTAGACTATTTTTATGTTCAACTTGCTAGATATCATTTACACTTCATGATATTTGACGTAGTATTATTTGTAATAACATTTTTAAGGAACATTTTTGGTTCAAAATAAATTTTGTATACATTTGATTTATAATAGATAGGTGAAATAAAAGAAAATCAACCCGTCTCAATTTACTATAAAGCGATTTGAATTCAATATTCCTTGTAATTTTTAGTAAAAGGTTAGGCACATTATAATTAGCAGAACGCATTTAAGACTATGTGAACCTAACTGATATTTAGGTTAGAGGTGCTGTGGAGGGATTTATGTGGTCATATTCTTGATCAGGATTCAGATGAGCTTGTGGAAGTAGTATTACAGGTATTTAGAGGTTATATTCTCGAATATCAACGACTAAGACCTGTAATTAATTAGGGCCATGATATATGGAGAGTTATGTTTAAGTCAAATTTGAAATTGTTGTTGTTTTCATGTAAATAAAAAAATTGATAATAAAAAAAAGAGACATTTCGATTTAAATGTAGTCACGGTGAAGAGGCTTTCTTTTTTTTTTTTTGTGGGGTTAAAACAGTGTTGCTTAGTAATACCTAAATGTCTGGATTTGTTCTTATTATGAATAAGGACTATGTTATATAGAGTATCTTGGACACGACAGGAGTACAATTTTTGTTGTTTTCAAAGCAAATTATAAAATTGAGAGTAAGTGAAAAAGAATATGTTTGATCATACCATATTTCGGCATGAGTGCCGGTTTATTTTTGCTCGGCACTTAGGCAAAGCAGTGTTGTTCTGTAATAAATTCGAGAATTTGCGTCTTTTAAAAGCAAATTTAATAATTAATAATTTTAATAAGTTTTGGTGGAAAAATGGCATTAAGCAACAAAGCCTATTTTATAAACTGATAATAAACTAATTATTACACTTTCCGAAGTGTGATGTGCCGTTCTGGAGACACTCTACACTACATGGCCCTAAATATGTGTATTTTTCTGTGAATATGTACGCATATATATATATATAAATAATTAGTAATTATTAAATAATTATCTTGTAAATTAAGATACAAAAATAAACGTACTAAAATGGAAGTAGAAGAAGAAAATTTGCAAAATACCCCCATTTTCAGTAATGTTGGAAATAATTCTTGTATTTAATTATTTGCAAATACTTTTTTTAAACTAAAAGAACAAGAAATCGAACTCGTGCCCTACCAAATTTGTAACTCAGAGTCAACTAACTCAAAGCCGTGCTCGACTTTTATGTTCGCATGTTTCTCTGGAGTTTTGTTAATTTGCTGTGAAAGTTTTATTAAAAAATTCACTTGCAGTGTTTATATTAGAAAGAAATCATAAACCAGTTGTGAATAATTCAATTAATTAATTATATTATTATTTTTAATTGTTTTTAGAGGCATTATTTGTTGCATGATTTTTATTTTTTTATATTTTTTTATAAAAAAAATTAATAAAGATAGCAATAGCATTCATTTTATAATATATTGTTCTACAATTCTAAATTATAAAACCAAAGTGAGTGGTCTAGTATATACACTTCCAGTGGCGGTGCTGGGTGTCAGCGACGTCCGGCATACAGGGGCCTCGCAAATAATTACTAACTGTCGATTCAAAGCATTTAATGAATATTTTGAACAATCTGGTTCGATTTACGACATTAATCATATGAAAATTTTATCAAACGATGACCTTTTCAATCATTGTAAGGCTTTAGGTATACATCGGCCTATTAAAATGTATGAGAAAAATCGAACTTAGTAGACTCAATCAATGATATAACTCGTCCAGTATATTATATCCAAATATTTATTAGTAACCAGAATCATGCTCACAGTTCCAGTCAAAATAGCTTTTACCGAAAGAAACTTCTCAAAGTTAAAACTGATTAAGACCTACTTGAGAAGTATGATGAGCCAAGAGAGACTATCTGCGTTGGTAGTTCTATCAATTGAAGCGAAAATAATAGCTGGTGCAAATTATGATATAATTTTAAAAATAATTCAGTATTCAATAAAATAATTCAGTAGGAAAATTAAATTATTTTAATTTGATTAGCAATAAAACTTTCATACATCCTTCGTCGTATTAATCAATGGTAATTATTTACTTTTATAACTCGGTAATGAATGGGGCCTCGTAATTCAGAATCGCCGACGTCCTGAATTAGTCTAGCTCCGCCACTGTACACTTCCCACACATAATAAAAAATAATTATTAAAATATTAATATTTGAATTATATTATTTTAGTGACGTTATCGTATATTCACTGTAATAATTAAATTTTCTTATGAAAAATTATATGACAAATTTATATATAAAAACGATTTATCTGAGTCCACCTCAGGAATTAAGTAGAATAGGAATTAAGCACAATGGCATCGTACGAAGCAGAAGCGTTAATGACGCGTTTTGAGGAGGCACAATTTTACTAATTTAAAAAATGATGTAATTTGCTATACAGTACGTTTGAAGAATACAAGAAAACACATCTAATTTGAAAAAAAAAAATAAATAAAATAAAATAAAATTTAATATTAATTTAAAACAAACGGAAGAACGTCAACGTTTTGGCCACGCGCCCAAAACGTACGGCCAGAATAAGTACGGCGAGAACGGTTGTGCCTGACGCTGCGTTAACACCAAAACACAATAAATTAACAACAAAAAGCGCGAATGTGACAAAATGTTGAACGGCAAAAAGCGTTAATCGCTTTTGAATTGAGACACTTTGCTTGTGGCAGACGCACGCCAAAATTAAATGTTTGCCAAAAAAAATAAAAAATGCAAATAAAAAGAAGAAACATAAATAAAAATTAGAGTACAAAGCAGAAAAACAAGGAAAATCTATGTTAAAATAAATTCTTAAGAAAAAAAATTGCTACTGTAACTGAGAAAAATTCACTACTGTACAGTACGGAAAGGTGAAATGACTAATGCAGAAACACAACAAAAACGAAAAAAAAAACACAAAAAACAACAGCTGCAGCGCAGTAACGTCCTAACACTTTCAATGTCGGCTGCAGGTTTAAAATTACTATTAACTAATTTTTTTTTTTTAAATTGAATTTATCATAAAAATATTATTTAAAGTTCAACAATTTCCTTATTTATGTATTTTTTTATATATGAATGTGCATATTTTCATGGAAGTGTGGAAAATGCAAATGAAATAAATTTTCACAGCAAATTAAAAACATATTGTCATGCGTGCTATGTAAAAACCAAATGAGAAACAAAAACAAAAGAAAAACAAAAACAAAAGTGTTATTAACAGCAACAGTAAATAGGCAAGAATAACACATGCACTGTTGCGCTACTGTTAGGCAAAGCTAAATATAGAGCAATATTTTATCAAAACACATTTAGCAAAACTGCATTTTATATGCTCTTTAGCGTTGTTGTTGTTGCCTTTTAATTTTCCTATTAATGTTAACAAAAGTTGCTTCGTATCTTTTTTTATTAAATGTTATTTATTTTGTTTTAAGTTTGGGGAAGATGTTGGTTGCTACACTTTTAGGTAAAATTAATTTAAATTTTTTTTATTATATTTTTATGCAAAATTCTATTTGCTTTTATTTGGTTTTCTTTTTTTTATTATTTTTTTTTGTGTTTTACTTACAACTACAACGGAAGCATTTATACAGTTAGAAGAAGAACACTGTTAATAAAAACTAGTGTTGAAGTTCGACAGCAACAGTGCTATTACACAAACAACAAAAGGAAAATAAAGAAAATTAAAGAAATAAAAACGTCAACCCCAAACACACTTGTAACATGTGTGCCAAGATCGCTTTTACGTGCAATAGAGTGTATTGCACTGTTAATACAAACTAAAGGGCCTGTAGGAAATTTATAAAAATCCGCAAGGCATGTTTTTAAGGTACTTTGTTTTAAATTCAGATGGTTGAAATTTTCTAATTTTTAAACAGGCGCATAGTGTAAAAGAGGTCTTGGGAAGTTGCAATGACTAGTGTTGAAAGATCGCATTCCGTCATGAAGGTAGGCAGGTAGGTTGAAGTGGCGGCCTTGTTTCTAAAAAGTCCACTTGAACTCAAATGATGGCCTATTGTGGTACTGCAGGAACAGTATTGATCTCCACCATGAAAGAAATAAAACATTATCATGAAATGTGATCATGTTTATAACATGTTTATAACGGACTGAGTCCATTTGTTATATCAATCGGTTCAATCGGATATTAGTATTTACTTGAATAAAATATTTGATAGATTATTGAAAAATTATAAAAATAATTGTAATTATACTCATATATAATATTAAAACTCATATTAATATATGAGTTTACTCATATATATACTGCGTTTTAAACTTATATAAACGTATGGAGGAGTTCAAAAAATCATGTTCGAGTTTATAATTATATCTATAAATATCATCTTCCAAAACTGACTTAAATATGTCTTTAATAATTTTTCTTCCGAAAATAATATGAATGCTTGCCTGCCTTTTCATATTATCATTCTATTATGCAGAAATCATTGTAATACTGCTTTTATCTTGATCGCTCTATTCTATACATAATATGTATATATTACATATATGCTTACATTCAATTCAGCTAGACTGAAAATTAATTCTTTCTGACTTAACTGACTTAAATATGCTTCCGTAAGGTTTTGGGCTGACTTCGGTCGTTATTTCCAAAATTGTAAAATTTTATATAAATTTTGGAGTTAAAATGTTTCCGAATTACAGTGGCTTCAGTGCAGTGATAATGATACAATGATATTCAGTTAAAAACTGGATCTGTATTGCACAAGATCATAGTTACAATATTTATACATGCATACAGATGGAAGGTATCAAAAGTCAAAGAGGGGTTTTAATCCATTAAAATGTCCTTTCAGGCTTGAATGGTGAAGCTTTGTCACCATTGGCAGGGATTGCATTGTGAGAAAATTCATTCAGTAATTGGGGGAAAGAGTTGAGATAAGGAGGCTTAATATTTAGTAGTCTAGGTTCTATTTGGTACTGGTACAGTCTTTTTACAAATTACATATTTTCAATGTCAAAATTTCATTATTTCCTTTGATAAATATTCATAGATCATGCATCATTTAGAAAATTTCCAGCATGACTTACACTGACTCACGCACTATTTCAGTACATTAAAAAAAATTAATTTTACAGCATTTTTAAAGAAATTAAAATAAAAATCTCATCAAAGTGCGTTAACTGTGGTGCCTAGGAAGGCACACACATAAAAACGTTCATAAACATATGCCAACAAACTGTGAAAAAGGCGATCGCAGCGCACTAATCCCAGAAAAAAAGGCCAACGAAGTGAAATGATGATTTTTCGGTGCGACAATTGCAGCAAAAATGCAAGTGCCAAGCATGTGTGTGCACAGGAATAGTGAAGATCGTCGATCACAGAAAAGTGCATAAAGCAGAAGACGACACTGCAGCATAAGTCAATGCGGCACAAGATCAAGATTGAAGCATCCTTTGCCTTAACGGTAGCAGTGTCAGGCAATATGGACGCACAATATTCATCGCACAGACGTGTGCTTAAATAATGTGTCGTCTGAAGTGTCGAGGTTTATTTGTCGAGCAAACGTTGAGTCGGCAACATCGTTGATTATCCAGACGATCGCTGAGATTCTTAAAAAAATTGTAATTTTATTTTGAATTTAGATTTTCACACAAATTTGAAATTAATTTAAAAATTTTCTTTATCAAAATTTAAATAATCGAATAAATTTTGTGAAATGTGAAACTATTGTGTGACGTTCGACGGAAATTGTGACAAAACCAAATTGTGCAGTTAGAAAAAATCAAAAAATAATAACCGAAAAAAAAATAAACAATATGTGTTCCGTTTAGTATCATTGGGATTTCCCGCGAAAATTTGGCACCGGTGCCAAGTTAATATAATTTAGATACAAAATAGGAGGAAAAAAAACGTCTAGGAACGGCAACAGACTAAAAAGTGACATTTTAGTGAGTCAAAGTGACACTTCGCACGGTAAATTTATTGCTGATTTAATTTTTCGCATTTGAGTTTTTATTTCTCAAATCGCAGACACTTTTAGGCTTCACATTTCAGACAATGAAGAGACAATGTCTCGTCGAAAGTTTTCACAACAATATACGCCTTCAAAGTGACAGTTTCATTCAAAACACAAAATGTTGTGCTTAAAACAATGAAAATATTGTAATTATAAAAAAATAATTTATATGATTTAAGAACAAAATTTGTTAAACGGTTTCCCAAATCTACGCAGCATATATCCACAATGTCAGCAAATTTAAAAATCAATACTTTGCTCACGGCACAACAACTGACCATTCCTAGCCTTAAAAATTTCAAACTTTACAATTCCACAAGTTTAGTAAGTGATGCTACTCCCACAACACCGCCATATACACCATGTGCAATTGCCAGTCTCAGCCATAATAACAGCAGCACTGGCACCACATATCATGTCAGCAATTGTGCGATCATGTCGCCACCTTTGAGCGCCACAGCGGCACATGAACACTTTCGCGCGCCAAATTGCAATCTTAAGGCCTACAATGTGGACTATAATGACTTTAGCAGCGCGGACGTAAATTTCAGCGATTTTTCATTGAGTTATGCAGCCGAAACACCGAATTCCGTTTTCAGTGATTGCATGGGCAGCGGTGATAACAACAGTTGCCATAACAATAATAGTGAACATAACAACATATGCTATGGTGAGCATGTTGCTGAGGCGGTGGCTGGTGGCGATGATGATGCCGGTGCTGATGATGTAGTTATGCTGCAGTTGCAAAATTCACAAAACACTTTCAATGCGCAATTCAGCAGGGAGGATGTGTTCCGTTTCGAACCAGAGGATATTGCACGCTTAACTGACAATTGTAATTTCGAAGAGGTTATTGCAGCTGAGCCAGCAGCTCAAACACCGTATACACCGCAAACACCGTATACACCGCATACACCTTATACACCATATACGCCTTATACAACATTTACGCCGAGTACAAATGTTAGTGGAATTTGTTATGCAAATGCATATGAACAACAACAACAACAACCACAACAGCAACAGCAGCAACAGTCACAACAACAACAACAAAAAGTGACAAACACTTTTGCTGTTGAGAGCAATATGCAACAGCAAACACAGCAACAATTCCAGCAACAATACCAACAACGACAGCAACAACCACAACAACCACAACAACAACAGCAGCAGGAAACATTTTTCAGCGCTGAATGTTTAAATTTGGACATTGAATATTTTAATTATGATGAAATAAATTGTCAAAGTAAGAACCAGTCGCCTTGTTCTTCACCAGCTTTAGATCCCTGGATGACACTTAATTTGGGTGAAACTATAGCAGCACAAGAAAAGCAACAGCAAGAAAAGAAACAACAACAGCAACAAAATACAATATCACAACAGACCCAGCATTCACCAAAATTGAACAATACCTGTTACAATTACCAAGGAAACGTTTCGAATGACAATAATGGTATCAAGCAAGAACTCTTGAGTAGCACACTTGGTTGTTCACAGGCAAATACAAAACTGCCATCTATGCTCTCCACTTTCGGTACACCAAAATATGAAGATGTGCATAATTATGATTGTTCACAGTATACTGAACTGCCTAGACATATCTATAGTCCAACAATTGCAGATTTCGAACAAGTGGAGCAACAACAGCAACAAGACTTAAAGCAAAATGTTAACAACCTAATCTATAACTACGAGCATTTGCCTGAGAACTATCAATATAATAATTTGCTAACCATAGAGAAACCCAATCGTGAGCATAAAATAATTTGGACCATTGAGGAATTAGATGAAATTAATGATGAACTAATTAGTGAATTTTGTAGCAACATACCACAACAGCAACAGCAACAGCAATCACAACCACAACAGCAACAGCCACAACAACAAGAGCAACAACATAAACAGCAACAGCAACAACGCCACCAGCAACAACAACAAGGAAACAGTTGTCAAATCGATGAGGATGAGGAAAATTTGTTTGATTACATATATGATAAAAATTTTGAAACTGATGCAAGTTATATTGGTGATGAAGAGGATAATGATTCAGTTTTCCTAACCACAACAACACAAACAAGTTCAGTGGTGACTACATACCCGCACAAATCAAAAACCATGCAAAAGCATTTACAACATCAACAAACAGCAAAAAAATACCAGCAATATTCACATTCACATTCACAACAACAACAGCAGCAACAACAACAACGCCAGCAACAAAAGCAAAAATTGAAACAACGTCGACGTCGTCTCTCATCACAATCCTCATGTGTATCGTCAAGTTCAAATAACTCCCAACAAATGCTTTACAGTTCAAACAACAGCGAGCAGCAAATAGCTGCTTTGTCATCTGTAGAACAATCGTCAATAACATCGTCATTAACAACAATTGCAACTGCAACAGCAGCAGCAACACCAACACCAATAGTAACGGCAACATCACCAACACATACCATGATGAATTCTCAACAATACCCAAAACCACAACAGCAATTGATGCTGCAGTCTGACGTTGCTATTGACTCGGTGGAGTCATTGGTTTGCCGCTGGACGGATTGTAATGAGATATTCGCCAATCAAGCGGAATTCGTTGCACACATTGAGAAGCGTCACGTTGACGTAAAGAAGGGTGAAGATTTTTCATGCTTCTGGGTCAACTGCCCACGTCGTTACAAACCGTTTAATGCACGTTACAAGCTGCTCATACACATGCGGGTCCATAGCGGTGAAAAACCCAATAAATGTCCGGTAAGTATTGCAAGCGATTTTCATATCAAATTAACAAGCGATTTTTAGTTAATTTTAAAAAGTTTTCTCTTTTGAATATTTCATTTGGGGATTAATAATAATATAAGTTTAAAATATATTACCATATATTAAATAGTATAATAATAGATAATATATATATAATATAATAAAATCATGTTTATAATATATATATATATATATATACATTGTATATATATATAATATATATATATATATAACATGATATATAATATATAGTATATATAAATATGTAAATACTATATACAAAACTGATTTTTATAAAAATATTAAACTTATATAAGTATATAAAATAAGTTTAAGATATAGTACATTAAATATAATAATAATAATATATATATTTTATATTTTAATATAATATATAAAATATATTAATATATATATGTATATAAATATAATATATTATAATATATAATTAATGAAGTATATATAAACTGAACTTTACAAATGTATTAAATATATTTATAAGTATATAAAGTAAGTTTAAGATATAGTACATTAAATAGTAAAATAATAACATAATATATATATAATATATAACATATATTTATATATATGTTTTTATATATATAAAAACTTATATTTATAAAACTATTAAGCATATATCAGTATAAATAAAGCAACGAAAATAAAACTTTGAAAATAAATTCCATTTAAATATATACATATAAAGTGTAAAGAAATTAATTAATAGAACTCTATAAAATATATTAAAATAAAATATTTACAAAATGTTTAATACATTCCAATTTAATTTAAAAAAACATTAATCAAAAAAAGTTATGTAACAAAATAACAATCTACATTAAAATAAAATAAATATAAAAAGTGGAATAAGAAAAATAGATTGAATTAAAAAAAAATTAATACATAAGAACAAAAATAAAAAAATTAAAAATTAATTAAAAAATAAACTATAATGAAAAATAAATTTAAAAAAAAATAGTTGAAAAAGCAAATAAATTATAGAAATATATGTTAAAAATATACTTAAAATAAAAAAATTCAAGCAAACAAATGAAAAATAAATTAAATAAAAAATAATATAATAAATTAATAAATAATAAATTAAAAATAACTAAATTTCAACATAATAAATTTAAAAATAATGAATTTAAGATAATAAATAAATAATGTAATAAATGTAAAAAAAAAATGAATAAATTAATAAATATAATAAAACTAAATACTTGTGAACTAAACATAATAAATTTAAAAAAAAAAGGCAAACAATAAAAATAAAAACAATAAAGTTTAAATTATTAAATTTCAACATAATATACTTAAAAATAAAAAATTTAAAATAAATAAAAAAGAAATAAAAAAAATTAATAAATTAATAAATATAATAAAATTAAAAATTAATGAATTTCAGCATAAGAAATTCAACAATAAAATAAATAAAACAATGAAAATAAAAATAATGAAATTTAAAAAAAAAAATTTAAAAATTAGAAAAAAAAAAAAAAATGAAAAATATAAACAAAAAAATTAATATCAAAATATTAATTTAAACATAATTAATTAAATATATAAAGTAAAAAATAAATTAATTAAAATAAATGAAATTAAACAATAAGTTAACTTTGGATCGCTAGAAGCTTTAATATAATCCATGTGAATAAATTTTTTTAAATTTATTTGTTTTAAATATATTAGACTTTTAACGTATATGTATTACAACAAAATAATTTTTTATATATAGACTTACATATACTCATATAAATGTATTCTTGGTAGTTCTTATGAGTAAAGTAACTGATAATACTAAATTGATTTAGTGTTATTTTAATTCTGGATTTACAAAAATCAGCATTTTATTAAATTTCCTCAAAAATTATAGAAAGGAGAGGGCGGGGAAAGATAATGACCGATATGTCATCCCAGACAATATAATCTACAGATAATAAAAGCTATGCAATACTGATAATTTTTTGCTGCTATATTTTGATATTATTACTAACTAGAAATTTTAATATAAGAAACTTTAGAAATAGTGAAGAGAACTATCAAATAATAAAGAATAAAGTGATTGAAGGCTTAGTTCTAGTGTTTGGGGAAAGGGTGCATAAGGAACATCATTAACAGTACTAGTTTCTGTTTACATTCACATTTATATACACATGAATATGTATGAGTTTTTTATAATTAATTTAGTGATATGAAGGAAACTCTGATCAAAAATATTTCTTAGTAATTACTGCTGGATTTTACATTACTTTACAAAAATTCTGAAATAAACTTCATTATGCACTACATTGGAAGAAATATAGAATATAAACTCCATTAAACTCCAGTCGCAAGCATAATATTCTTTAGCTTAAGCATGTTATCCTACCTTAGCTTAAATGTGTGCATTGAGATACATTCGGATTGTTTTAATATCCACGACTCACTGAAATTCAAAGCAAAATTTATATGACTGGATACATGACTGAATATATGACCCACTAATGATACTAAATAAAGTATTATTATTGAGGGTATAAGTTCCATACTTTGCACAAGTTAATTAGTTGGGGCATATCCATAATTAACCAATTTTCCGAGTTTTTTATCTATAATATTTATTGATTGAGTTATAGGATATAAAATGAAGTATAGATTTTTTATTTATAACTTTTTTGAAATTACTTCATATTAACTGTTTGAAGACATCGTTTAAAAATTAAAGATTTTAAATTTATTTTAACCAAATAGTAATATAATACACAAAGTAGAGTTATTAGTATCTTTTAATTGCTGTTAATAAAACTCATATTACATTTCTAAAAATAATTTCGAACAGAATAAAACTCAGATACATTTTTGAAATTAAAATTTTTATTGTCTTAAATAAATATCCTTGAAATTGTGAGTTCGACAACATGTGCTGCTACTTTGCTTTAAACATAAAGTATCTAATAAAAAATTTATTTCTACAAAAAAAAAAAGATAAAACTGATTTAAACGAACTGCAAACCAAATCAAGTGTTTTAATAATATTTGAAAATCTTTCCAATGTGGCATATGTCAATTTGGCTTATGATCCTTGAGTTGCAAACAATAATTCATCATCATCTCTCAAATGTCATCACGTGTACATCATTTTGCTTTAAACTTCGTACTTCAGCGTTTGCTTTCAGATACATTCGGCCTGTTAAAATCCTTTTATATAAACAAAGAAAAAAATGTGGATTTTTTAAATGTTTATATATTTGAGTTGAACATTAATAAAAACATTTTTAAAAAATACCATACACTTCAAATATCTTTACTGAGCCTACACTCAAAGAGTTATCGGCTTTTACCCATCAGGTTCGGAGCACATTAAAATTGAAATATGGCAGCTGTGCACGTGTGAGTCTTCATCTACGTGGTTCAGATTATATAAACACAGAAGCATGTATGCCATAAAATACTTCATAAAAAGGAAAATAACCTATTTTTATATTATTTTGTAAAATTATATACTTTTAATTTTTTTATTAGGTTTTTTTCCAGAATTATTGAAGCACTGATTCTGTTTCATGAGTAAAGAGAAAGTTATTGTGAAATAATTAGTTTCAAATTAATTTTTATTTTATCACATTTTAATAAAAATTTCTTTTAAGTAAATAGTTTATAATAAATTTATATTTATTTAATCAATATGCAGCGCTTCACACATAAATTTATATGTATATATTTTCTGTACAACTCTTACAACTAGAATTGACTGTCTCGTTCCATAGTTGAATACTGAAATATGTCTGTATTAGGAGAATGTTTATGGGTCTGCGGATTATAACTGAGTTTTCTTAGGGGTTGTGGTTTCAAGTCTGCATAGAATGTGATCAAACGACTCATATTTCCGGCTTACTTTGTTTTTAATGGTTGATCGTTGTTTAGCTTTGGACAATAATTCAGAACCAAAATAATCATATTTTCTATTCATATTTTTAATCTAAACATATTTTCTGCTTATTATTTCTTCAGTAATTGGTGGTTTGCTTAGTTCTGAACTATAATTCGTTATTATATATAGTGTTTAAATAGAATATACATGTGATATGGGTAAGCATGTGGCGGACAAAGAATTGTAGATGTTGAATACTGCTTGCGGCATTCAATATTTAGCTAAGCTTTTCGTACAGTAAATACGGATTATGTTTCCACAACTTCTTCATTCTATTGAAGACAAGAATTCACCTTACATTCTCTTTCTTTCATTGTTTGTTTCATTGTAAACAGCTTTTTCGCTAGTCTTCCTTAATAGCGATATGATCAATCTAGTTGGTTGTTTATTTACTGGATAATGTTAATCTCGTAATTAGAACATATAGTCCCTGCTAAACTGGTATCACTGTCGTGTTAAAGCTTGTTTGTACAGCTCGTAGTTTATTTTGACCCGGTAGTAATCGTGAATTCCCACAGTAACCAAAACCTTACAAATAACTATTCTCTTGAATTCATTATTTTACAATACGAGTATCGCCTACATCTATACTATGTGATGTTTATGTATTTTTTATACATTACTAGAAATTTTATAAGAATCCCATTAGAATTAAATGACCAGAGGGACAAAGGTACGAGAGAGAAGTAGTGCGAGAGAAAACAGAGAGTAGCGAAAGTGTGATAATTGTGAATTGAAATTGAAGTGAAGTGAATGAAAAAACTTCACGAGGCATATGAGAAATAAGTGGGAGAGGAAAATGGAAAGAAAAACCTGGAGGAGTCAAACCAGAAAGAAAAGGAGAGAGTAACAATTGAAAGCAGTCATGAATAGAGTTGAAATATTAATAGTAGATATTGCAGATATTGGATATTGGAGCAGTGCGCCGGAGCACTCAGACCATATTGTTGTAACTGATTCTAACTGAATAAGATAGATTTAGAATGAAGGTCAGAATATCGCTTATTTAGAAACTTTTAACAAAGAATAGAATTGACAACCCAGTATTTCCCGCCAAGTTGAACTGCCGCAGAAGATGAATGCAAAAGTCGACGCAAAGACGACTCGTTTTCAACTTCAGGCAGTTTTGTCCTAGACTATTTAATGTGTTTTGCATATATTAAATATTAAATAATAATTTTTATCGCTCGAAGTTTAAATGTTAAACATTGAAGGAATATTTTAATAACTTGTGTTAAAATATTTTCGTGGGTGTATAATTTTTGATGTGCTATAGTTGTATAATCGGTATGGAGTTTTTATTCTTACTTATATAAAATTCTTTGACTTTGTCTAAACAACATGGTATTACGACAAGGCATTATTATTATTATTTTTTTTTTTGTCAATTAGAAATCGTCTAACTTCATTCCGCTCTTTCCATAAAGCCGCAAATCTGCTTAGATATGTCTCCATCAATTGTTATGTCAACGCCTGGGTTTTATATTGCTCGGTATTTTCTTTAGGCCTATGTAGAATTTGAAAATTGCACTATAATGTTCAGAATAATCATTGGTTCCAATACTGAAGTATAACTATAACTCTTAATCAGTGTGTTTGTAAGACTGCAGTTAGCTGTCTTACAGATGTTGTTTCGTTGGGTATTTCTTGTAGAAAGTGAACGTTGCTTTTTTTATACTAAAGTTGGTATTTAACATTAGTATTAAATATTAAAATAGATCTTTATATTTTATAACAGTTTCCGTAGGTTTGTTTCAGCTTTGATCTTATTTAAATTTATCTTAATAATTTAATTACAGTAATTAAGGTCTTATTACTTTTCGGTTTACTTATGAAGTATGATTTTTTTCTCCCATTAAAATTTAATTTTTTTTTTGTGGCAATTTTAAGTAAACTGCGAAGTTTTGCTGTTTATTCACGAAATCAAGCAGCGCAATATGCACATAAATTTGCTTCTATGAAAACTTCAGTAACAGTTTAAAGTTTGTTTTGTGTACTCTAATTAAATGCCAACGTTCACTAAATTTAGTGCTGGCAACAAAGGTAACAGCACTGCACACATCTAACATGCACTCATCCTTCATCCAGGCGCATAAGTTTGGAGTACTCGTATCTGCGATGTCCTCGAAATAAAACTCGTACATTACGCACACTTGCCATTCTCCTTTGGCGTATTAAACATTTACTAAAATTTCTACTAGATTTTTTTTTTTTCGTTTTTGACGAATTTTTCCAGTATATTTTTTTTACCTTATCTTGACTTGAGCTTTCATATGCAAAGTACAATTTTTCATTAAAATTTTGTTGTTTTATTTTTGTGTTTCTTTACAGTTTCCGGGTTGCAATAAAGCCTTTTCGCGTTTGGAAAATTTGAAAATTCATCAACGTTCACACACTGGCGAACGTCCTTACGGTTGCCAATACAAAGGCTGCCTTAAAGCGTTTAGTAATAGTTCAGATCGAGCGAAACATCAAAGGACACACTATGACACGGTGAGTATGCATGCGACAAACGTTATTTATATGCACAATAGTGTCAGATACTATATATGCAGTTCTGCATGACTAACATACAGACAGAGAGACAGACAGACAAAAGAAGATAGTTATACTCGTACGAGTATAGTTGGAAAGGCAGTCGTAGTTTTATTTATTTGAATGGAAAAACGCAGGTGCGTTTGTTTGTTCTCATATCCTTGTATGCTTGTAAGTTAATGGATAGGACATGACAGAAAATTTAATTGAGATGCATTTTCTGCAAAATGAAGTTCATGTACAAATTATGAGTATTGCTAAAAGCTTGATAGGAGTGCATCCATTGGTTTAGCCTAAAACAGTGCTGCCATAATGGTGGTACCAAAGCAAAATTTATATTTCGGTTTATGGTAGTACCTTAGTGAATTTAAACAACTTTAATATCCTTTCGACTATACTGGATTTCGGTTTAATTAAGTGCAATTATATTGTCATAAAAACAAAAAAAATCGCTTAAAAAAGTTATTAATTGCTTTAAAAATAGTCGGATAACAGAATAGTGAAAATAGGTTCAGCTAAAATATAGTAAAAACTGAATTAGCTAAAAATTGAATTTTGTATCTTGCACTTAACTTTAGTGCAAATAGTTGAGATTGATAAAATTCATGTGAACAGATACAAACCTTTAGGCTTTTTTGAGTGATTTATTGTTTTTACCAGGCAACAGCAGTTGCTGCTGTCAGGATGGCAGGCGCACATATGCAATGTGCGTAAAAATGTCAGAAAATCAAGCACTTTTGTGCTGCAAAGTAACTCGAAAACTAAACAACTTATGGTTGCCTTACTTGATATGCATTACGCAGTGAATGCATTCGGCTGTAGTGAGTGCACCTACAGATATGCGTCTGCTTTAATGTCAGTTTGTGTGTTTGTGCATAAAACATATTTGACTATTTCATGCGCTTTGTGGATACGCAAATAGCGAACGCACTTTTCCCTTTTTCCACAAAAAAACAACACAAAGAAATGCAGATTCGCTATCGTTTAATTCAATTGACATACGCAAATATGCAGATACTTTGCTAACGCACAGATGCGGACTCAGTTGGTACTGCCCTTTTCAGATGTTTCATATTCGCTTCTATATAACTTTAGGTTTTTTAATATTTGGTTTTCTTATAAATTTTTTTTTTTCATTGCTCATACATATTTCTGATACTGCATTTGTTGAAACTACCAATGATGATGACAAAGTGCTTTAAAGTGAGTTCTAAAAAGTAACTGCATATTTTTTGACTAAAATTTGACTTTACAAAGTCAATTTAACTTTGAGAATTCAGAGTTTGATTTTAAGAGGGACAATTGTTACTTCTTGTTGTGTTTTATGGTTATATCGCAAATAGTGGCTAAAGCATTTAATATATCCGGATATGGTAACGCGAGAAGTGACAGTTTTAAGGTCAATGACTTTCTAGTTCGAACATGCAAGTCAAGTACGGCTTTGGGTGACTTGACTAATGAACACTGACTCTGAATTTCTGGTAGGGCAAGAGTTCAATTCCTGGTACTTGTAGTCTCAAAAAATTATTTACGATTAATTAAATATAAGAAATAATTCCAAGAACACTGATGATGGCTAATTGCCAATATTTCAAATAACTGTGTGGTCAGCCAAAAATACAATTAATTAAAATTAAATAAAAATTTTGTTGTTACAATTCACTACCGTTTGAAACCTCTATATTAAATATAATAGTTTCTTTTAAGTAAAAGTCACTTAATATGTACTAGCTGGAAAATTTCAAAATACTTGAGTCGCCCATTTTAAGTTTAACTGTACAAAAAAAAAATCCTTATAATTGAAGTATAGGTGGCGAAGTTTTGACGCTTCAAAATTCTGAAAAGGCTATTGAGAGAGCAAAGACTATTAAAGCTGTCGGCACAAAGTATCTTATACAGATCTATTAGTTTCATCCCGAAGTGAGACTTCATTAAATATGTAGTTATAAGCCAAAGTTTAATGGAACATTAACATGAATTTGATTAAACATAACTGAATAACAAATAAATTTAATTGGTTTGTCAACAATAGATATAATATATCTATATAAATTATATTATTTGTTTACTAACGTTAATTTTACATAAAATTTCAAATCGTGAAGATTTTAAATATAAAAATTAATTTGTCATTCAGACAGTTTCACAAGGAAAATAACAATTTCATCAGTAAATTTATCTCAATATGCAATATAATGATACCAAAGTTAACTCATTAGATGTAGCGAAAAAAGACTAATTAAAAAATAGATAAAAGATAAAAAAAAGATAAAACAGCGTCTTATAATAAGTTTTAAATCACATTCATACGAACGTCCAAAAACATATGACAGTGCAACTCCTGTCGCATTTGCACTAAAAATTGCATTTCAACTGGATGCGGCAGTATCACTAGTTCATCCGGACTATGCTTTCTAATGTATATCACAATCATAAGTGAGGCAGACTATGGGTACTCGTATGCACCCTAAGTCTAAATGTGTGCTAATGAATTCTAACTTGACTTTAAGTGTTATGCTTGTTGTTTTCTCTTGTGATGTATATGTGTACTCACAGATCGTAGAGCAAGCTTTTCTTACATACTATATATGTATAATATTTTTTAAGTATACGTATTGTTCGCCTATTTTCAACACATTATCTGTTGTGTAAAGCCTAAATCAAGTATTAAATACTAAATTAGTACTAGTGCACTAAAAAAAAGTGACGTATAATTGCTGATTGTGAAGAGTTGAAGGTTTGGTTGAGATATAATAATTTAAATAGTCAATTATTAATTTTGTAATATTATACAATTTTTATATGCTTTCTATGCCAAGGTAAACGACTTGAGCAAAGTGATCTTTATTATTTACTTAGATTCTTATGGATTGGCTTTATTTTAAAATTTATGATATTAAATATTTTTTGCTTATAATTTATTTGTTTTTTTCTTTAAATTTCCAGAAACCTTATGCTTGTCAACTGCCTGGTTGCACCAAACGTTACACTGATCCATCCAGTTTACGGAAGCATGTCAAAAATCATGCATTGCGTAATGCAAATGGACATGTAGGTCGCAGGAAATCAGCTCATGCGGTTGCAAAGAAAAGCGGAAGTAATATAGCTGCTACAACAGCACATATAGCAACAACAAAATCAAGAAGGCATTCAGAGTCATCATTGGTAGTGAAAGCAAAAAATTCTACTGGTACCAACAGAATCAGCAATGGTAATATTAAAAATATCAGCAATGGACTTTTTATAAATGAACTGCGTAATCAACAATATCAACAACAACAGCACCAAAAACAACAACAACAACAACGGCAACGTCAACAACGTAGCAACAGTTGCAGTGAAATGACAACATCCGCAACAACAAATAATAATTATGACATCGTACAAAAGTCAACAACAGATTCAAATATTATAACCACAACCGCAGCTGCGGTAACAGCAATAGAAAAAACAACTACTCCGTTAATAGTGGCGGTGGCTAATACAAAATACGACATATTCACTAACAATATTGCCAACATTACTAATAGCAATAACAACAACATATCTGCAACAATAGCTAATAACAATTCAATGAACTTTAATGAGCTGTCAAACTGTATCGTCACCATTGAACACAATCAAAATGGGAATTCAATTGCCGATAACAACATCGGCAGCGGCATCGACAACGACAACGACCACGGCATTGAAATCGAAATCGACAATGATAACGACAACGACAACGACAACTACAATGACGACGACAGCATCAGCGATAATGATTATGTTGATAAAAACGACAATTTAACTGAATTAACAACAACAACATATACGCTGTTAACAGCACAGGAAACGGATGCGCTTAGCATATGTAGCAATAGTAGCATTGGCAATAGCAATAGCAATAGCAGCAGTAGTAGTTGTTGTAATGAAGCATTATCACAACTAAATGAACTTGAACAATTGTTTAGGCCCGATGATATTACCACAGTGACACATAAAACAAAAATTGAACGAAAACTAACAACAGCAGCAGCAACAGCAACAACATTGCAGTCAAGTAAGAACAACAATTTTTGCGGTAATCCAAATACAAGTTCCAACGCAAATTTAAATATCACAAACGCTATTAGTAACAATTCCCACTCCAATGAGTTTGTCTCATTTGAATATGTTAAAAAGTTGCTATCGGAAACATTCGATTACATTGGTGACACATTGACCACCGGCGATATTGCACCAAATGAATCGAATTCAATAGTCATTAGCGCAAATAAACAAGAGTGCACGAGTGCAATGACTACTAATCCAACAACCAAATCAACAATTGTATTTTCTAAGTCAAATGCGGTATTGCCAACACTAACAACAACACCGATAACAGCAGCGATTGCAGCAATTAGTACACAGGACAACGATAACGCCGAGGACTTTCCAACATGTTTCGAAATGGATTATTTGAACAATTTCATATGATTTGTGGATTGGAGTATATTTTTAGTAGATGAGTGTTTTGTTTTTTTTTTTGGTATTGGAATTACTTTAATATACATTATAGATTAATTATCTTCATTTTAAGTTATTTTTTATTAATTTGAATTTAAATTATTTTTATAAATTATAGTAGTTTTAAAGGTTTATATTAATGGAGAGAAAATCTATTTGTTGGTTTTTATTTTATTTATTTTATAAAATTTACTTATATGTTTATCTAATGTAACAAACACTTAACATCATCTGATATATTTATCTAATGAAAGTTTCTTAGATAGTTATCTTATACAATTATTTAAAATAATAATTATCATAATTATTTCATGTAATTACTTTATATAATTATCTAATGTAATTATCATACATATTTATTTTATATAATTATCACATATAATTATGTTATATCATTTTTTTAATATAATTATCTAATATGATAATCAAACATAATTATCTTATATAATTATAACTCATAATTATATAATAATTATATATACTGGACAATTTTCTGATAAATTTATTTATATATAAAGTTTTCTTACATCTAATGCAATTATCTTATATAATTATTTTTTATAAGTAACTAATCTAATTATCTTATATGATTATTTATCTTATGTGATTATTTCATATAAAAATTTATTCACATTTGCTTGACCGCTTTTTCAGTACATTTGGATTTTATAACTCAATTTCTATATGTGATAATTATATATGACATTTATATGAGATAATTATAATGATAATTAGAATAATTAGAATTATAACGATAATTACGTAAAATTAAGTAAATTAAAATAATTAGTTCTTTTTTGCGTTCACTCAAGCATTACGAAGTAATTATGAAAAAAAAGTGAACTATAGGTTATAACAAATAAAAGGTTTTGTAAACCTCAGCTCTTCATACTATTTTCAAAAATGTTAGAAATACATTTCAGATAGAGGTATCAGAAAGAAGTGTCTATAAGAGAGCATATAACCTATTTGTATTATTACTTAATTTAGAAATTGAAAACAAAAATAATAGATTATTAATTCATGTAAAAGTCAAATAATGGTTTGTGTGTAGGGTATTGGAGCTCCGGCAAAGCCAAAGCAAATTGTTTACTTCCTTCAAATTAATTCAATCAATGTGCCATTGCTTTAACAATAAAGCTTTAAGAACTTAATTAAAAAAGAAGTTTATTGAAATAAAAAATAAAGAAAATAAAAAAAAGTAATTTAGTATATAATATAATGAAAACAATTAATTTTTACAATTATAAATAATTATATTGTAAGATGTATTTTTATTCCAAGTGTAATTAATATTAGAATATATTATTTTAGTAAGTAAAGCACCAAAGACAATACCGAAGCGATTGATAAAATGCCATCATAAATTCCAAAGATCTCAAAACTGTATGAGTCATACATTTTTGTACATAAGATAATTTAAACTTTTATATACAAATTTTGTAACATATATAAACAAACGTATGTAAATGAAAAAAAAGCACTTTTGTTTATATTATATCCAATATTTCTATTAGGTATTTAAGATTAATTAATTACCCAGTTAAAACGTTCCTAAGTCCATATAAGTGATTATATTGTCTTCCTATAAACAATTTTTATAATGTAACCTAATAATAAATTAAATAAAATCAAAATTATTTATATAACTAACGGCTTTCAATATTTTATTTATATACATTATATATAAAAAGAGTCGAAATTCTATCTGTAGACTGTTTCCTTGCATGCGGATTTGCAATAGGAGAGATCGCATGAATATGGAACTTTGTTTCAGTAGAAAATAAATGACACACCTGGTTTAGAAGCAAAAGTGATTTCGTGATACACTGACGGTTCAAAAACCAAAGAAGTAGTTGGTGAAGAAATTTTTGGTCCTAACACTAGAATCTTGTTCGCGCTGGGTATACGGCCCACTGTCTTCCAAGCGGAGGTTCACGCTAGCGAGTTCTGCGCTCGTATTAACATTAGTAATGGGTTGAAAGGCGCTTATAACTGTATTTACTCAGATAGTGAAGAGGTTATTAAAGTCTTATTCTCCTGAAAGTTTTCCTCAAAGCTTCTGTGTCTGCTATGACACGCTGTAGCAACTGGGAAGCAAAAAAAAGTGTTGCTTTGCTGGGTTCCTGGTCACACAGGAAGCAATGGTAATGAGTCTGCGGACAATTTTGCGAGGTCAGGATCTGCCATACAGCTCTGTGGAACGAAAAGACATAGTGAATTAAGTTACAACTACGTCTCTGATTGAAAAATGGTTTTCAACCGAGAGTAGTCACTATTGGTGCGGCATTCCAGGTAACCGTCAGGCTAAAGAGCTAGTTACGGTAAGGTGTCTTCAGCAGAACGGGGTTGAGGTTGCTGGTGGAATATTTAACGGGTCACCATGGACTGCGTTATCAATTTAACAAAATGGGTCTGCCCGAAGAGATAGATTGTCGACTCTGCCTAGAAGCAGACGAGACTTCCAGTTACATTCTCTGTAACTGCTCAGCCTTAATCCGGTCAAAGAGGAGGTCACTGGGTTGAGAACTACACTTCCCTTCTGACATTTGGAGATCCTTAACTGCTGACATTCTGGCTTTTCTTCGAAAGGCGGAATGTCTTCTGTTCGGTTTATATAATAATATAAAATAAAATATTATAAAATATTTGAATCAAAAAGTCTTTATTATAAAAAAAATCACACACATCTTCTCTGATTTTTTCTTGGCAATTTATTCGCAATTAATAAATTTTTAACTTGCAGCAAATGTGGTGGTATAACGGGGAATAATCGCATGGTATGGGCAGAGCAAGGATATCTGGTGATCTGTTACTGCAACCAACAAACCAACGCTCTTCATTATTTAAGTTTCCACGACCGTCCTTAAGTTGTGTGAAACGTACTTATGAACTTTATGATTGAATAAACAATCACCAACATCATTTTAATAGAATATGTTTTAATGCTCAAATTTAACCGATAATACAAATATACTCACACTTCAAATACAAAATTTTGCACTTACATAAAATTGTTTAAATATTTAAAAATTTTAGGAATTATCAAAAATTTAGATAATCCATGCGTGTGATTGCCAATAGGTGGCGTACCTCTAAAAAAATTTATTTACAAAAAGTTTGAAAATCTGTTATCAAACTGATATACTATGCATTCGTTTTTATTAACTTAATATATTATGAACTAAACTAAATATTTTATTTTATTTCTGTTATACACTTTTTCCTTTCATATAACATGTAATTAATAAGGTATGTATAAAAAGTTCCTGTATTAAATTAAATAACCAGAAGTAGACATTTTTAAAATGCACTTTGCAATTTGCATAAAGAGTAATCAAATTAAGGGAAAAATCATCAACGTATGGAAGTCATTCTGAATAAGTAATATACTTTTTCCCTTTGTATTTAAAAATAAATACTGTAATAAAATTAATAATATAATATTAAAAAATATTTACAACATTTTAAAATGTATGTACTTAAAAGTCAGAGGCGTGCAGGATAAACAAAAAAGGGCTTCATAAAATTTATATTATGTTTGAGTTAAAATATTAAAATGGCATTGAAAATAAATTAATTTCATTCATTTATTTTTTTTTTTAAATTTTTATTTAAAAATAAATGAATAAAAAAAATAAAAAAATAAATAAAATTAATTTAAATACTATAAATTCCAATATACTCGTATGTATAAAATCACTTGAACTTTATTAAGAGAAATAGTGTCAAAGTTAAAATTTTTCCATTTATTGTGCATTGATTCTGAATTACTTTTCATCCAAAAGTATTAAAAACCAATTAATTGCTTGTAAGTATGTAAATACTGAGTTTGGGTGGATTTCCCCTTTGGCGAAGTGCATTTTTGCTTGAACGCTTTTGCCGTGGAAATCATTTTCTGCCGTTGTAATTGAATTATATACAATATCTGTAATTTACATATACAGAAAACATTTTTAATATTTCATAAATTGACACAAAATGGCAATAAAATTAAGCAGAATGAATGGGATGCGCCAGGATATGCAACAGAATAAGTGTTCCTATCGCAGATACTCGCTTTCGAATTTCCTCGATACAAAAGAGATTCGTACTTGTAAAGTTAATAAACGAATTTTCCGTTTCTATTCATACGTGAATTTCAATTTCGTTGATTGATTTTAATGAATTTTTTCAATAACATTTTACACAGTAATGAATTCAGTTTATATAGAATATAAATTGAATATGCATTGCATTTGTACTGAAGATACAAGCGAATATGTACTCAGATATGTAAAATTTTATATATTTGTAGATGAAAACAGCCATTGATGTATATTTAAAAATTTAATAAAGTTTATTTTAAGATACACATTTATATATTTAAATAATCCAACTAAATACAATAAATACATAAGCGAAAATAGTTCTAAGTCATCGTTAACAAATATGGATAGATATATTCAAACTATATTTTGGTTATATCTATCCATTTACTGTAGAATATATTATATATTATAATAGAAAATAAAATAGTATACAGATTTATGGTACTTAATAGTATTGATTTTAATAATTAAAATATGCAGTAGGACTTTTCAATCTATGAGATTTATTATGGTCCGTGGAAAAAAAAATGCATGTCCTTAAATCCTTAATAATATTGATGTGTAGTTGAAAAGTGGATTGCGGCCAGTACGTAAAAAATTTATTATTTTTAACAAAATCTATACTTATTTATATGTATCTTACAGTATATTTCAACATTAATCTTATCATTACACAGGTGTGCTGTAACATTCTTTTAAGGTTTGCGTACAGGTATACATTTTTTTATATTAAAAGAGTAGACGTGAAAATTGCCCAACAGCCGGTACTGCGGCCAGAAGAGACATATTGTACCAGTTTCACTATTGATTAAACAAAGCCCCTTAAAGCTTTGTAAATAAAGTGTAGAACTAAAACTAGAAAAGAGTTCTTAATCTTAATTGTTCTTAATTTAACTCTTAATCTTAATTGCGTACAGGTAAGTTATCAGTGGAGTTAAATCTTGTGAATATGCCGGGTAGAAAAGAAGTATTGAATATTTGGATACGATTAATTGGTGGAATTTCGGGGTAAGTCTAATTGATAAAATTTGAAAACGTTAATCAAACACTTATACCATAATGTATTTCCTTGATAAAGAAACTTCTTCCTCATTCGGTTTGTTTTACAATCTATTTCTCAAATGTGACAATAATGCTTTAAAAAACTCGTTATTGATACTTTTTCATTTTTAAAAGCAATAAAAATTATACTAGACTTATTCAAATATAAATATATTGTACAGATGACATGTTTGGTTGGTTCTCGACTTTAACTGTCTACTTAATTGACAACCAACCTGTCAAGTCTACGAATTTGGCTGTGTCCCTTATTTTAAAGGATGACAGCTTTTCAATGTTACTTAGGAAAGAGCCCCTGAAGTTTTTAAATGACACATAAAGTCAAGATGTCTCTGAGTTGAAGTACCCATATGGGTTGGAAACCAACAAGAATAGATAACTTTTTGTGTTAAGTTCAGTAATTTCGAACTTTAAGAGAAGCAGTTGTAACACATACTAGAGACTTAATTCGAGGAGAACGTGACTTTCATGTCAGAAATCATATGGTTCAGGCTCTGTATGAGTCAAATATGTACTGTATTTAGAATATTCTGGATTAAATTCGAAATATATTTAGTAATTTCAGGAAGCAATGTAGTTGTCTATAAACGTTTGCTTAGATAGTATAAAACTAAAATGCAATAATACTTACTTCCTAGACAAATATTTTGCAACTGTTTAATTTCATTTTGATTTTTAATTTAATAATTAATTTTTCAATCTTTAATTTTTTTCAGACTTTAGCAAAACTTTGAGGTTTAAGGTATTACCGAGATTTTTTCAGTAGTCGAAGAAATGAATATATGTATATTGAATAACCATTGATGAGAATAAGACACAAATATAAATAATATTTGGCAATACTCGTAACCACTGTATGGTCAGCCAAAACTTCAATTATTTAAAATAAGAAAAAGTTTTTGTTGTTGTAGTTCACTACTGTTCGAAACCTCTCTTCAAATAGTTTGCTATAAAACCTTACAACTTTAGTCCATGTATCGATGAATTATGTGTATCAAATTATCCAACAATCGATAATTAATATTTTATATATTTTTTTTATATACCAGTGAACTAAAATGAAAATAATTTTGAAATAATTTTTATTACATCACTTTACTTATTAAAAATCTGTTAAAAAGTTTTCCTAGATTAATCCTTCAACTCCTTAGTCTGTGAGTTAAAAAACCACAATGTTTCAATTATTTTCTTTGTGAAAATTATTTTCTTTTATTTAGCATTTTATTGATCTTAAAATGAACTATAAAATTTACACAGAATTTTCATATTAATGACATATTGAAAATGTGATGAAAAATTGAGTTTGGGTGCGTATACTTAACTTTTATAAACTATTATGCCTTCAAGCCAAAATTGATGTCGTTTTCATTAACTAATAAAAAAAGGTTTGATTAAAAAATTATAAAATTTGTAAATGATTTTTTCTTTATTGTGAATTTTCCTACATTTTGCGAGTACAAGTTACTTTCGTTTATATTAGAAACTATCAATGCAGTTAACTGAAGGAAATATTTGCAGTCTATGCACTCTCGTTCGCGTTTTTATTACAACATTTTACGGTGAAAATTTTACCTTGCACGTGATGTTTAATTAAAAAATTTTGAAACATTAAATCCATTGAAAAATTTATGACAACCACATATGCTGGTTGCAAGTTTGTGTAAAGTATTTGCATTGTAGCAACTTTCGAGGATGTTGCAGCTTGTATGCTCTCAGCTTATTGGAGTAAAACAGCTGCGTCCCCGAAAGGTAAAAGGCAATGCAAAATTTAAATTGCAACTTTTTGTTGGTTATGAGTACGAAAATTGACAGCCAAACACCCAAAACACCCAACACACCCACAGAAGTGTACACAATAACATGTTGCAAGTACGCGTGGCATAGTTCGTATGTATACGTACGAGTACCAAGTTTCGGATTAGTTGTAACACAATAACCTAAAATTCAGCAACATTTACTTGGCAGCGGCTAAATGTATAGACTGAATTACACATATGTCAGGGCATAAGGTATTGAATTTGTTAACGTTAATGACTAGAGAAGCAGAGGCACAGTTTAAGAGGGTCGTGTAGGAAGAATACTTGGAATATTATATATAAACAATGTGTATTCAAGACAAAATAAGATACGGATTAGAAACTTATAGAATTAATGAATAACTATTGAATTATTGTGGAGGATTGTTGATGATCATTTTATAAATAATTGAGAAGGCTTTTTAAAGTTCCTTGGTATATTAGGACGAATGACATCCTTAGGGACATCAAGATTGATCCCATCAAAAAATACATAAGGGATAGAGCCTTGAAATTATTTGCGAAATCTGACAGACTTACTAACACCGCATTACCAAATCTCAGAATGGTTACAGGCTCCTCGGGGAGGTATGCAGATCTGAGGTCAATTATTACTTAGTCTGATGATGTGATAAATAATAATCCAGTCAAGGCGCAAAGAGGGGTTTTGAAGAAACCTCGCAGTTAATAAAGAGTAAAAGTGCTCAGGTGCACTGACTCATCTTCCCTCTACATAATAATAAAAATGAATACAAATTTTATATTTTTATTAATTTGTTAATAAAAATTTTCGGATCTACCGGACCCACCCACCGTTTTTGGAACCAAGTAATAATTGAAATCAATGCCAACTTAAATTAAGTTTCAAATTACCATCATTGATATTTTCTTCCGTACGGAATTACTTACTTACTGTAGTCCCAGTCACCTCGTGGAACATATGTCTTCTGGTGGAGCATTGTGCCGGAATAAGGGTTAGACTATTCGAGGTAAGGCATGAATGTCGTAAAAGATCGCTAAAATTTTAATTCGTTTTCTACTGCATTGCTTTGGAGTATGGTTGGAAGGAAATACGTTTCACTTGCGACACTCGGCCAGTCACGAGTTCCAAATTCCCAGCACTATGCTTATACTAGGTTCTTAAGAGAGTATCGTAATAGTTATGTTTAACATCTATATTTGTTCAGGGAGAACAAATATAGATGTTTGTTTTTTCAAACTAATTGCTATGATCAAAAAACACAGCTGGTGCTAAGATGGGCTTTGCTTCTCAACACGGAACAACTTATATCCCAGCATAAATTTTCTATTGCAGAATTTATACCAATATGGCATTTATCGGTGTGTTATACATGAGTTTCGTTTAACGTGGTATTAACCAACACGGCACATACTCACAAAAACTCATGCCATATACGGGATTAGATATTACGCTTATGTTATGTCTATAAATAAGATCGTATAATATAGATCAAAAAAAATTTTACAAAACTTATGAAGAGTAATCCTTCAAATATGAATTCTTCAAAATAGTTACATATCCTCATAGAAACACTTCACTTCACTGTGCTCGATGTACTGCATTGGATTTAAATAACTTTTCGAGCTCCTCCGTGTGGAAGCATACGTAAGGCGACCTTCGATGTTGAAACTGCATAAAACATGACTTTGTTGCAATCAGAAAAAAATTTTATAACATTTTCAGTTGGCTGATGAATCAAAATGTCGCAACAAAGTGTAAAATGTCAACAGCAACTAACTCAGCAACAAACACCAACAACTCTGCCTCCAACTGCAATAAAAGTAATTTTTTTCATTGCTGAAAGTCGGAACTAAAATTTGTACTCGAATTATCCTTTCAAGTATGCACTCATGTTGCCAGCAACTGATGCAGCGACTGTTGCAGGATTGCGCTCGCACACATCCTGTCCCGAATTATTATCTGCTGAATTGTTGCTTAATTTGAATTTCATAATTTCTCATTTCTAATTTCTAATTTCTAATTTCCAATTTGTTTTTGTAATGCATGGCATTTGGCTTGGTTTTTAGTTCTGTTCAGACTTATTTTTCAGTTAATTAATTTCGAACAAATTATTTAATGGCGCAAAGTGGAAACAACTTATTTGGCAAATGGCTTTTGGGTTGATGAAAATTATACACAAGTAAATAATTTTAATGAATGTATCTGAAAATTAGTCAGTTGAGTGAAAACTTACAATATTTATATGACAAATTTATTATTGTCTAAGCATCATCTACTCAATTTGATTGCCTACTATTTAGGCTTTGAGAAGATAATTTTGTAGTGAGAGTGAGAGTAATTATTATTAATTTAATTTAATTTATAAATTAAAAATATTTATTAATATATTTATTTCAAATTCTTTACAATAAAAAAAAAAATAAAATATATTTTAATATTATTTTCATTACAGTTTAATAATTTATTAATCAGTATTCTTTAATACTGATATTATTATCAGTATTAAGGAATTATTGTCTTTTTTTCCTAGTTAAAGTAAATTTATTTTAATCAAATTAGACGTAGATTTATAAAAAATAGAATACTTTCCTATGAATTAAAAAAAAACACTTCAAAGAAGACGTTTTCAAGAAATTCTTTTAAAGAAGTTAAAGGTCATATCTAATAATATGCTTACTTAAAATGTGTGGAGAATGGGGTCAAGCCCAGAGCTTCAAGGGGACTTGATAAAAGTAATTTAATTGTTATTAATTGTTAATATTAAATTTAAGTGTGGTTTTATTAATTGAGGTGAAGCTCAATTTGTTTTCAAGGTGATGCTTGAAAATAATATTACTTTGTAGACAGTATATAATATATTTATCTAATAATACTAACAGTATATATTCAGAGAAATATGTATACGGAGTTCTGCAATAATACCTTGCTGATTGAATAAAGAGACAACGAAAAGTGTCTAAGTCAATTTTCCTTTGAGAACTATCTGAATTTTTTTAATAAAATTATATCTAAAAAAAATATGTTTATTTTATTAAAATTTTGTTTAAATTTTTGTTTTTTTTTTTTCTAGAGTAATATATCAAAGAATTCTGTCTTCTTTTCAACATAACAGTCTAAGCTAAAGCGGGTATTATACATCATACTCGGTGTCAAGTCTCATGAGTAATAAAGATATTAGCAAGAATGACGAGCATTCTGATGGAAATCAAAATATTTTGATTTTTCTCCAGACTTGCTCGTGTTTTTTTCGTATACAGTCGGATTTTTGTCGGCTTACATGCGAATTTCATTCTATTTTAAGCGATGAAACTAAAAACATCTTTTAAATGCACGCATGATTTTATTTTGTAGTGCATTTGTAGGATTTTTTGCTGAGAAGACGGATAGCAAGCGACATCACACCAAGTTGCTTTACCAATTAGTCGCACCAAGTTGTCGCACCAAGTAGTCGCACCAAGTTGTTGCACCAAGTTGTCGCTGCAAGTTATCGGACCAAGTTGTCGCATTAAGTTGTCGCACCAAGTTGTTGCACCAAGTAGTCGCATTAAGTTGTCGCACCAATCATGATGTGTAATATCCGCTAAAGCCTGTGTTTCTTCTTTCATCGTTTACTTTTCCAATATATAAATGTAAAACGGGTATATTAGGTTTGTCAAGATTTCTATATCGTAAAGAAGAAAATCGAACAATGTATCTATAATTTTGATCAGCTCGACGAGCTAAGTTCATTTATGCCTACTTTCTGCTTTTTGAGCTAATAGAATGAAAGTTTTCTACATATATTTCTTCAGAGCAGACTTTGAGCATTTGTCGGATTGGTCAAAATCCAACTACTATATCTTATAGCTGCCACTTAAACTGAACAATCATATATGCGTTTTTTCCGATTTTAATAAAGATACTCAAATGAGATAGGTATTTTAGCTTCGCCAAAATCAAACTTAAAACTTCAGCTTGTTAAATTTTGTATCCACAGTCTTTTAAGAGCTGAATACTAGCTTGATTTTTTTATAATTAGTTCTTTTTTTATATAATTTGTTTTTAATTAAATTAAATAAAAAAGATAAAAATATTTCTCATGAAAAATTCTTGCTGAATCAATTTGCTATAAATTTTTCTACTCGGCATGTTTTCAACATTTAATTTAAATATTCATTCGACATTCGACATTTTTAGTTACGAATTCATTAATTTAATGTTAATAAACCGAATGTGTAAACACCAAGGCAAAATCCCATACGCTTACACAAGCAGACACACGCATTACACAAAATTGTGCATGTTCGTCCTTGTGTTGATCCTTCCAACATATGAATGCACTTTTGCGGATTGTTGTTGTATAAATAAGCGGCTATAAGTGCATTTAAAATTGTTGTAAATTATTTTTTAAAAAATTTATCCAATTAAGTTAATCAGCCGCATAAGTGTTGCCACTGATTTAAATACTGAAAATGTAAGTATTTACATTGCATTACTTTTATGCTCTGCTCTGAATTGTTCAGATTTAACACCAACAACAACAACACCAACAACAATAATCAAAGATTGGTTTGTGATATATAAAATGGCAAACGGATACACTGTCATTATGTGTAATGTATGGCATTGAGTGTGCTGTGCCTGGAATTTATTGAGTGTTTGTCGGTCACTCTGTGTGTGCTTTAGTGTAATTGTGTAATTATACAGTCGGCACATTTACTTGTGTGTAACACAAGTAAGTAACACAGGCATTTTGTTTGTCATTGACTGGATTTTAATTTGTAATTGTGAAAATTTATTGCAATCCTTTTCATATTTTAATTCAAAATAATGAAAATATTATTAACAAGAAAAAATCCATTTAACATAAAATTCCTACACAACTTTTAAATTTTTTTTATATATTAATTATAATTGTTATTTTTTTTTTGTACATTTTTAATTAATTAATTGACATAGAGTACTTGTACTTTGGTTTGTAGGAGTAAAACTACTTGAACTTTTTTTATTAAAAAAATTATTTAAATAAATTAAATATTTATAAATAAATAAATTACGCATATTGATTTAACATTTTCCATTGCGGCTAAGTGGCTTTATTGCATTCTTTGACATTGATACCTGATTTTTTATAATTGAATTATGAACCCATTGATATAATAATAAAAAATTAATTACAATTAAAATTGTTGATATAAAAATAGTTAAGAAAATATTTTCATTTCATACATGTTTTTTTATTTTATATAATATAATATTCAGATTAGGGTACATCTTAAAAAGGAAGCTAAAAAAATCGCCAATATGGTTGACTAAAGATTTTAATTATACTTTTGATATGATTTCATTATTCAATGCACCATACCTATGTATCATATATGTGTTGTGATTATTGAGTTACTTCAATATTCCTTTTCATGGACAGTCATGTCTATTAGACTGGACATAAACTGAAGCAGTCTCTTCAACCTGGACATCTTCCAAAAATGTTTTGCAATGCAGGAATACAATAGATAGTTTGACCTATAAACGTGAACTGTGTGTATTATATTAGGTTCCCGATCATAAAGGAGTTACTTTTTAAAGAAAATACTTCAGACTAATGAACATTTCCATTTACTTCTTTTTTATAAATTTAAACATATTTTTCACCATGAGATACAAATGAACAAAATTTCCTTAGGCATCAAATATATTGGAAATTTATATTTTATTATATTTTACTTCATATTCATCTTTTCCCATTGTATGCAATATTTTTCTTAATAATATTTTATTTATTAAAAAATAAAATGGAATTCTTGTCAGCGTAAATATGAAATACATATATATGCATATCCTTTGCAATATATTTTGGTTAATAAACATGAACAAACAAACCTATAAGCTACATCATATGTGGACGGGTACAAACTCCATAAAAACCAATTAACTGCAGTCAACACACTGGCCAAGTGCATTTCAATAAATGCAACCTACACTTTCGTGTTTTCGTGCAGTTGTTAGCCCAATAACAAGGACATAACAAGGACTGACTGCGATGTTATGGGTCTGTGTTTGTGTCATTCTCCACTTTGTGTAGTAGGTCCTCGCAATAGTTTATGTGGAAAATAGTCTATATAAAATTATTAAAAATGTAAAGTACAAAATGTAAAATGCACAATTTTCACCAAAAAGTTTGAGGTTAAAATGGAAATATGTGTGTGAAAGTTACTAGGGTACATAACATCTGCGAGAAATTGTGCTAGCCCAGGAAAAAATTTTTCTTAAGGGACTATAAAAAAATATGAATAAAAACTATCAGTGAGATGAAATGTATTGGAGTCCAAGACGGGATATAATTTCGATGATTAAGATTATTATTTTTATTGAGATATTGGAAAAATATATAAATAATTTAAAAAATAATATAATTACATTCAACAATATATTCACATTATTCTACTTCTTTCATTGTCCTCCTTTCCCAGTGGAGCATAGGGTCTCCGCCATCCGTTTGTGTCGAACTCTATTGCGTGCTTCTTGTCATTTCAAGAATAATTTGCTATATGTAATTTTGCATCAACTGTCCTTTGCTATAATCTAGTAGACACCCCAACATGACTTCTTCCACTTTTTTGGGAGTTCCATCTGAGTGCTTGATGTTTTCAGGGCGTCTACGTAGGGTATGACCGATCCAACGCCATTTGCACATGCACACTTCTACAGTGGTTGACATTTGATTAGCGACATTCTAAAGATTAGCATGACTGATACGATTAGGCCATCAGATACAGTATGATTCTGTATATTTTGTGAAACATAATGGATTTATTTACGTCTTATTACTTTGTCATTTATTGGCGAGACAAATATCACCACAGATCAGATGCGACTCTTTGTAACTTTTTTCTATTTATTTAATTTAAATTAACATTTCGTGAAAAACGTTTTGCGATGATGTGCGAGGTTACTTCCAATTCAGTGAGAGGTTAATGGTATATCTGTAGAATTGTGTCCATAAATAAGGTTATGAAGATTGAAATGATTGTGAATATAGCTGTAAAGGAGGTTTTACAGCGAGTTTTAAAAATTTTTTAAATCGTTCCGGGTACTTTTTGAGTGGATACCTTACATTCTAATAATTGTTTTTAACAAACGATGTAATTTCTAACAAAATTTGCTAAATTTCCTACTAGGGTATTTCAAATAGGCAACTATTCTACTGACTGCTGACTTTAATGTTCTACTGGATACTTAAACCTATATGTAGATGGTACACACCCACTTAACAAGTCCATTATACTTAAAGAAACAATTTTAAAAATAAAAACATCAGTAACGAGTTATGAAATTGCGTGGAATTGTAAAAAAAATTCATAAAACTGCAACGAATATGCAATCACATAAAATTTTACTGAGGTAACAAAAATAACTTTGTGACGTGATTTCTGGTCACAAATGCCACAAATGTGAATGTCAAGTTATTGCACTTCCACTAAAAAATTCCAATTTTTACCCGATTCAAATGTGAATATTATAATTTCATTTTATTGCTTTTAAAGGTCAGTAATACTTCAAGGACTTGTTTTAGCGATTGAAAAAATTTTTATGTATACACAAAATAAAATTCCAATTTTATCTCAGTCCAACCGAATATTGTAAATTGGCTTTATTAGTCATAAAGGACATGAAAGCTTCAAGGACTAGTTCTTACGATCGTTAAAATATTTCTATAATAATTAAAATAAAAATTTATAGAATACAATTAGATATGGAACATATATATTTACGATTCTTATTGAGAACATAAGAATATGTCAATAAAATAATTATGCTTATAATCTTAATATCTTTTCTTAATACACTTACGCTTGGTAATGATAATTCATAGAGTTAAGCACGTTAACCAGTTAGAATGCAACGATATCATAGTAAACCACTTACACATACTTTCATCTTATAGTTCCCTATAGTTAAGATGATAATATAAACAAAGATGATCTGCCGGTAATATCAACCCTGTTCTTCTAAGTAGTGATATCTGTTTTTGTATTATTATCTTCAGTATGATACCAACTATGTCGTCATTTTTTGTGATCTGATGTTCTTTTTATGTACAATATTTGTGGTATTATTATGAGAGTCTTATTCATGATCTGTTACCACTGGTGCTTATATCAGCTGCTTATACTTTATCCTTTTAAATGTTCTGCGATAGCACAAAATCATTCTTAGAATAGACTTTTTAGCTGAAAATATATATGTATAACTATATAGCTTAAATAATCGACATCGACTGATATAATACACTGTGACTGTTTTCTATTTCTGTAACTAGGCTTATCATATAGAGAAAGAGGTTAGAGCTATACCTAAATCAGTTCACGAAATATGCATGGCGGACTGTGTTACGGTTTGGTATAGTGTCATAGCACTAGATTTAATTTGCTTTCTATATAGATTGTATATGGTTGACCCATAAGGGCCACAATGTTGGTTTGACAACAAAAATGAGAATAACTAATCAGCATGTATTTAAACCGTTAGTATTACTAAATTTTGGCTATGGAGCTATGCACACTAATCCATCGTGTTGAAAAAAACTTTGTTTTGTTTTCTGGTACTGTCAATAATCCCAGACGTTTAAATAAAAATCGAGACGATTTGATGAATATAACGCTGCTGTAGAAGCCAGTGTAGACTGATCATCGCAAATCAAGTTGTCATTATTCTACGAAATTAAGCATCTCTCATCCATCATTCTACTATCCATCATTAGTTGTGATTTCAAACTATTCCTGTACAAAATTCAAATTCAGCAATTGTTGCTAACCGATTAGTCCCATCGCTAGGTTTTGTCCAAACCTTAATAGATTTTTGAAGAACAATTGTATGAGCGATAAGATGAATTTAAGCAAGATGAATCGATTCTACGGCATTGAGAATTCTCAAATTAGTGCGAAATTTATGCTGATATGATTATCGGATAATACTTTTTCAAAGATGGCAGTGGCAAAGCAAGCAACCATTAATCAGGTGCGTTATCAGGCTATGATAAACGATTTTTTGATAACGATTGTTTGAGAAAATAGCATGGAAAACTTTTATATAATGGCACACTATTTCATACAGTTCGTGCTACACCCGATTTTTTAAAGCCATTGTTCCCAGGTTGCTTGATTTTAACAGGATTTGACACCATTTTCCTTTTTTCCTTGATGCTACTTGCAGTGAGAGGACTATATCAACAAACCTGCGACGCTAGACGAAATATTGGAAATACATCTGCCAGGAAAAACTAACCAGCACATTTTGCCATTGGAGCTAAAACTTAGGGAATACATCTGCCAGAAAATAGTAGCCATGGGACGCTAGACGAAATTTAGGGAATACATCTGCCAGGAAATAGTAGCTATTCGCAATTTTTTCAAATTTTTTTTTGTTAGGTGGCTCCACCTAATATGGCTCACCTCGTATGTTTAGTTTACCTAAAAAAAATATTTAATAAATTTGAAATTTAAATTTTAATGTTATTTTATTTATATTTGATTTACTTATTTAAATCTACGAGTATCAACAAAATATTTTCTGGATTAAAATGTAATTCTATCAGATGTGCAATAAATAGAGTATTTATTTGTAATAATATTTATAAATGATATTTGATTTTCGCTCAAAGAGTTCATTACATATTCATACCAAAAAAAAAAAAAAAAAAAAATATAAGTAGTCTTAAATATATGTATGTATATGCATATATGTTACATCTATTGTTTTCAGAAATAAAATTTTGAAAATAAATTCCAAAAAATAGTTATTTTTTGTCAAAACTTGCCTATTGTCAGGGATTTATGATTATTGTTAAAACTATATGAAATTGATTAAAAATTTTATATTCCATTCAAATGCTGAAATAATAAAAATATTTTAATTCTAAATAAAATTTTGCACAATCACATTTGTGCAACGTAGCAAATACATCCATTTTGTGTCTAATCGGCTCAAATGTGTGTAAAATTTGAATATTTCATGATGTAAGCTGCATGGTAAGCCTGCAGGCACCAGAAAAGTATTTGAATTATGGCATGAATTATGAACTCCTTCCACTTAGCACATCAAATATGTGCTCAGATAAGTGGGCTTAATTGGAAGAGTACATGTACAGAGCATATTCATACAACTAATATTGGGCAAAAATAGAGAATTAGTTTAATTAAAGAAAAAAGGGTCATTACTTTGCTTTTACATCTCATATCAAAAATCTTAATAAAATAAATATAAAATAAAAATAGTTTTGGTGTCTTATTTCTTGGTATGTTGAAGGTACTAAGTAATGTTATTAAAATTTCTTAAGAATAAATTGAAAATAATAGTTTCAGTAATTATTGAAATAAATATTTACCGTACTTGTACGAAACTTATTTAGAATATTGACTCTCTATTAAAAAGTTTGATGTTTTCGGCCATTACGAGGCTCACTGTTTAAATTTTGAGCCTTGGCAACACTGATTGTAGTCAGATGTCGTCTGACGTTTCCTTGCGAAAATTTGACATTCTTTAACATAACCTACTTGAAACTTTTTGTCAAAAGAGCGTAACGAGAGAAAACATTTGTGCGATGATTTACGAGTATTTCCCCTAACAATACGAGTATTACGACTTTCTACGTGGATTATCAAGACAAGAGTGCTTCGATCAATTTTTTTTCCACATTAAGCAATGAAATTCCATCCTTTCCCACTGAGAAACGCTGGTACAATGATTTTAAACGTGTCCACACTTGGCTCACTGACGAAATTCGTGAAGGTTATCCAAATTCCGTTGCTAGTTGTTGATGCAAAAACTGATAATGCAAGATCATTATAAGTGATTGAGGGATCCCTAGGCTTGAGTGCCACCAGCATATATAAAATATTGCACGATCATTTAGCCATGAGAAAGATTTGTTCTCGTTGGTTCCCATCCTTTATCATTTGACAAAATCGCAAAAAGATGCTAGTGTCGATTGATGCACACAAATGCTCTAATTTGTGGAATACAATGGGAGTGCTTCAAAAAACTGTATGAGTATGTGTACCAGTATGAGCGGGAACGTAAACTGCAGTCGACTGTATGGGTGTTTAAGAGCACCCAAATCCAACAAAAGTTGTTCGGGCTCGTCGCACTTCGAAACAAAAGATCGCTTTATTTTTTCGGGAAAACTGATCATGTGGCAACTATACCATTACAGGAACGTAAAACAGTCAATTCATCATGGAACAACCATTTGTTTGCCGGAACTGAAATACGGTATGAACATCGATTTGTAGTTTATTGAATTAGTTATTAAACTCATACACCACTAGGAAGAATTCAAAAAAATGTCGAATCGTCGGTATTATTAAATGAGAAAATATTGAAAATTACAAACTTCGGGTTTCAATTTCTCATATACTTATTCACTAAAGCCTATTATAAATTTAATAACTTGTGATATTTTCAAAATCTACAGAAATTAAGTTCTATTGTTGAACATTGTGATGACCCAACATAGAAGTTGAATCTCCAGCATAACATAGAGATTAAATCTCTGTGTTGGATGAAATAGTCATCTTTTTTTTATATAATGAATTTTACTTGCAAGACATAAGACGAAGTTGCAAAGTAAAAAAGGCCCACTCTTCATCATTTTAGAACCATCCATTAAGAGATGATAATCTTTATTGGCTGTGTTAAAACCTTATTCCCACTCACCTCTTGATGGAAATAATATATGAGAGGAATTGATTGATTCGCATGCAGTAAACCTACTCTCAATATAATGAAATCATAATATATGATTGTATGATATATTATAATGTCGCAGAATTGCCCAAGTATAATAATACAAAGCTGAGTTTTCCAACTCTTCTTAATGTGATATGAATTGTTGCATATCTTTAGGGGTGCAAAAAAATCGTATGCATAATTTCATTCATATTTGATTGCCTATTTATAGGGATTGAAAGCAGTATTTTATTTTTTCAAGCATAGTAATCATTTTTTTAGTACTCGTGGTAAGGAATAATCAAGGCAAAAGTGACAGAACAAATATATAATATATTAATATAGATATATATTTTTTTATAATATTATAATAGTGTTTCAAATATTTCTTTTGTTAAACTCTCAGTAACAGGAATAATGCAACTTTATGATATTTAAGCAATATTTGACATAGCCAAGGTTTGTACTTTAACCTATAAAAAAACACTTTTTCAACAATAAAATAAAATTTATAAACTCTTTTTGCTATCTGAATGTAGTGGAAGTTTCACTATTTAGTTGGTCTGCAACAAATCCACATTTTACGATATTTCTCGTTTTAATTAAAAACTGCAACAAGCACTCAACAAATAATTCGGTTGTTTTGGAAACAACAAAACCGCTTATGTTTTTTAATAATTTTTGTGCAATAAAAACTGTTGAAATTGCAAAAACTTAATATTAAAATATGTAATAAAAATGCGGTATTCGCGAAATGGTGAAATTAGCTCTAAAATCTCTGCAAACCTCTGCAAATTATGAAGAACATTAAAACCAGAGGAGGAGCATATGTATGCGCCACAATCGAGGTGGCACATTGTTAAAATCACAAAATTTTATGTGAAATGGAACAATTTTGTACTGTGAATTTGAGAATTTTTGCAATTATACAAAAAGTCCTGTAAAATCCGAAATATTTACAAACCAACAGAAATAACAGACTATAATGACATTTTTTTTTTAATAAGGACATTGCGATTTGAAATTTTGGTATACATAACATACTTTTAGGTAATTTTTATAGTTCTTCTATGTGCAATGTATTTGCAAGGTTATATATAGTACAGGATTAGATCCTTAAAGTTAGCATCATATACATACATCTAATGTATTTTGTTTTGCTATGTATTTAACTCTAAAGTGTTTAAAATTTTTTCTAAGATACTTATATAAATACACCCGTTGCTCATAAACTAGAAATAGCTCCTTCGCTTCTTTTCCTCCTACTCCTTTATATCTTTTCCTAAGCTGTTAAGTTTCTCAAGTGTTTTTGAAGTTTAATGTCGTCAAAATTTTTAATTTTTCAACATAAAAACGAATGCATATCAGCATTACGTAGTTTTTATTAGTTTTATACTAGATATACTGTCAAAGTAGGGAAGACATTATCCCCTAACTGCCCCTTAAATACGATATTGCTTTCTCATTTTAAAAAATTATCAAAATATAAACTAATTTTATTTTTCTGTGAATGCATGTGTATTAGCATTAATTTCTTATTAATCTATTTAAAGTAAAAATATGTATATAAAATTTAAAAAAGTAAATATATAAAGTATATAATAGTAAACATACATCAATTTTATTTCTCTGTGTATGCATTTAATGCTGTTTAATTTTTTATTAATCTATTTAAAGTAAAAAGAAAATGTATAACTTATACCTAGTTTTTAAATATAAAGTATAAAGCATTTACTCCGATTTAGCTTATATTAGTGTCAATTAAAATCTGATAAACTTATGTTATATATAAAATTATTAAAAGTAAAAATTTACAAAAAACCTTATGCATAGCTTTAATTTATTTTAAAATATAATTTTATTTATTCTTTTCTCTTTAGAAATAACTTCTGATATCAATCTTAAAATTCTTCCTCTAGAGTGTAAGTGGTTTTGTTCTCTTTCCAAATCAAGTATATCTTCTTTAATTATGCACGACAAGCCACATAAGTAAATATTGCGTTTATTTGCTTTTACCAATGGTGGCTACTTTAATTAAAATTCAATTTATTTAAGATTTTTTCAATCATGTCGATAATGAGAAGAAATTGTGTAATTTCACAGCGAGTAAATAGAATCGTGAAAGGGAAGTAGGAAATGGAGAATAACTTCATTTCCACTTTATATAATGCAGCGACTTGAAGCCGCGCATAATGACGTATTCAACGTAATTAAATTTGTTAACGCCATTTTCTTTATTTGCCATCTCAGCCGAGTACAGCTGCCATATTCACGGTCATACTTTAGCTGCAGTTGCCATCACTGCTGTAGTTGCCATCACTGTTGCAGTTGCCGCCATTGCTGCCATCGCGCCATTGCTGTATTTGATGCTTCACAATGGACGCCAAGGCAGTGGTAGCAGCAATGGCAAATCAATCTGTGCGGGCAAAATTGAGCAAAATAAAATTCAATTATCGCGTACAAATTAAACTGCCACTTCCGGTTTAGTTGACATTTTAATCAATGCAAATGGCAACCGTCCAGTTTGCAGGAGCAGCTCTACAGCGAAAAAGTGAACGCGGAATGAAAAAGTTGAATCTAGTACACAAAAGCGCAACAAATTAGAAATCAATGGAAGCGCCCTCAACGAAACGTGCCGTAGCATAATTTAACGCAGAGTTGCAAGTGTTGGTGAAAATTAATCAAAAAAAAAAAAGTAAATAAATTATCCTTGCTGTGCTGCACTTAATTATGACAACTTTTTCTCTTCCAACTCGCACCCATTTAACGGCTGATCCATTTATTTATTTTACAGTCTTCGGAGCCTTCGGTGTTGCTGTCGCAACCATGGAAAACTATTAAAAACTATGTATTTTTATTTATGTCTTACATTAATATTCAATAACAAATTATGAGCATGTGTCGCTCCTTCACGAACAGCAATTGCAGCGTCGCCATTTTGTTGCTGATATTGTTGCTGCTTCCGGTGCTGCTGTTGCAGATAAATTACGCTGATTACGCTTAAATTGTAATCATCCTTGCCATTGCTTACAATATGCGAACAATTTTTTAAAGCACTGAAGTTGCTGCTGCTGTTGCTGTTGCTATTGCTGGCAATGTTGCCATCATTATTGATAATGTTGTTGCAATATTGTTGGTTAAAAATCTCTTGCCATGTTGTCGTTTCCATTGAGTGCACAACTGACCTCATTTCTTGATGTTGTTGTGTTTGTTGTTGTTGTTGTTGTTGTTGTTGTTCTTGGCATTCGATACCATTTGTGTTTTGGTTTATCACTTCCGTGGACGTTATTGCATCATTGTTGCTATTATTGCCGCCACTTAATTGAGTTTCCAACATGAAATCTGCACTTTCAGCCACACTTCCCAATAGCAACGCTGCAGTTTGTATGCAATCCTTGCTATAAGAAAGAAAAAAATTAAAAAATGATGAAAAAAAAATTGGAAAAAATTACTTTAGTTAAAGCAAAGCTGCACAAAGGACATACAAATACACATAAATAAACTGACTTAGCTATCGGTATACTTGGTATACTTGGTATACTTTGAAATGAAGTTACCAAAGCAAGTGCAGATTTAGTTTGAAAAATGAAGTAGTGTCAACTCTTAAGTATCACTTCAATCGTTTCAAAAGTGCAAAATGAAAATCTTTTGATCCTTCGCGGATATCTTTTAATTGAATATATATACACATATTTTTTCTTGTCTATCCTTTTATTTCCGATTTAAGTGCTTCCTTACATTTCTTTCACTCACAACGTATTCAATTTTACTTACCCTAACATTTTTATTCTAATCCAGCATTCCTTGCTACTGCAATTGCGATGTGCCATCACTTTGTCATCAATTTTGACACTTTCATCTTCATCTTCAGCTTTGTCAGTTTCAACATCTGTTACTCCTTGACACGTATTCTGTCCAGCGTTGTTGTTGCTGCTGCTGCTGCAGTTGGTTATGTTGTCATTTTTACTGTCATTGTTGTTGAGCTCTAGGATGATTACTGCATTATCGACTGGTTGATGAAGTGGTAAAGCTAGTTGCGCACTTGAGCTACCAAAATTGAGTACGGGTAAGTGATGAACCATTTTTACATGATTCTGCAGTTGTTGTGTTGCTGCAAATGGAATTTCTTTCAAAAATGAATAAAGGAATTTAGCTGATTAAGTATGTGAAGGAAGATTGTCAATGTATCTGAATCAAAAAAATATGCTTACAATTAAATTAATTTAGAGCAAAATTAACAACAATGAGTAACTTATCGTAATTGCGTTAAGTAGTTTGGTTCAATCTTGCTTTGAAATAACTTCTAACCAACAAATGAAAATAAAGATATCAACTATACATATAAAATAGAAACCCAGAAACACTGCACTGCTTACAACCACTTTTCAAACACAACAATCTTAGCGCGAAGAACAGTAAGCTGATCTATAGCCAGATAATTAGCCAGCATTACTTTATGGGTGTGTCGCGTATTGCAAAGCTGCCGACTCTACTATCTAAAAGCTACAAGTTGTTAAAAGTCTTCAAAGTGCCATGGTACATCCGCATGAATGACATGTTAAGAGACCCTAGAATAGATCCTGTCAAAAAATACATAAGGGACAGAGCTCTGAAGCTATATGCGAAAACCGTTAGGCTGCCTTACTTAGCACAATCCAATCTTAAAATAATCACTATACGCACGGGGCGGTACGCAGATCTTAGATCAATCATTGAATAATCACGAAGGTTATGAGGAATACTAAATTAGTCAGTAAGATGGGTGGCACTCTGCAGAAACCCCCAGCCATGTCCAGATGCATTAACTCGGAAAATGCTCAACATACATAAAAATTGAAAGAAAGAAAAATATAAGCAAGCATGAGAAGAGACAAGAGATTTTACTAAATAAATATGCAAATCAATGTTACCAGCGCACGAAAATAAATACTACACTATTGTAGTGCATTGCTCAAGTCCGAAATATACCTATGAAAAAATTTTTAATTTTTCTTCAGGGAATGATTGTTACGAAAGTTCATTACCTTTATGAAAAGATTACCACAAAAGTTTACTACCTTCGTGAAAAGATCAATACAAAAGTTCACTACCTTTGTGAAAAGAACACTAACGAGAATACTAATAATTTTATATGAGTTGTCAGAAACATTACACTATTATTTCAAAATTTGTATTCATGAATAGAAACACTAAAAGTTTTGTAAATGTGCTTCAAACTTTATTTAGTGTACTGCTCGTGAAGTAGCTTTCACTAAAAAGACAAAACAGTACACTATGTTTGGCACTGCACAGTTTATTTTTGTTCACTGAGACGTACATTAAATTTGGAATGGTTTACATTGATTGACAGCTTTCTAAATATTGTTTCAGTTATTTAAATTCTATTTAAAAAATAATGTATAGATATGAAATCATTGCCATTTACTTAGTT
The DNA here is from genome assembly GCF_002237135.1 of Teleopsis dalmanni. Lineage (NCBI taxonomy): Eukaryota > Metazoa > Arthropoda > Insecta > Diptera > Diopsidae > Teleopsis > Teleopsis dalmanni. The sequence continues at coordinate 199,973,343 of NC_051847.1, read as the reverse complement.
TCTCTCAAAAATCATTAAATAAGTCTAAATGATCATTCCGTTAGTAAAAGTTTGATTCAGTTTTTTAGCTTTTACTTATGGAGCCACTTGCCTACTTACACTGAAAAACCTTATAAATGATCTGAATAAGCACTCCGATATCAAAAAGTTTCTTTAGTTATTTTAATTGAAATTGTAAGTCACAAAAAAATATAGATATGAAATTATTTATCTAAATGCTCTGAAAAACCTTACATAAAGTTTAATTTATCATTTCCCTATTAAGATCCTATTTTGTTTTCATATTCAAATTGGAAGACACAGACAAATTGTTAGATTAAAGTAATTAAAACATTCTATGGGTGTCTTTCATATTCTTAACTTATTTTACATCCACAAACTTTGTACTAATGTCTTGTCTCCTGCTTAGTCTCTGGCATGTTGTAGTAAATTTATATTCTAACGTGCTACACACACAACATTCTTCAAGCTCCCATTAAACACTGCCTAGTATTTCTATAATGAGTTTAATCTAAGCTATAAAGCAGTCAGGCATTTGACCAAAATTTTTTATTTTTTAAAACTTATAGTCGCTTATGCATTCCAAGTGAAATGACTTACAATCAAACAAAAAAGGTAAAATCTATCAAACGACTCCAATCATGCTAGCAATACTTGTAGTCACTTATGCATCTCTGACAAAGTGGCTAAAAATTAAACAAAGGAAGACAGCAATTAAACTAAGCTAATTGTATCTAATGGAATAAAAAATGCAAAAGGCTGTCCAACTGATGCTTCTAAATACTCTACCGTCTCTTACCGTCTCCTAGCGCTTCTATGAGCTATTCAAATGAATTTACCAGAAAGTAGGATTATTGGCTTAATAGTATTGGTCAATATTATATAAAATAAGATTTCTTGAAATATGTATTTTATTACTTAAGTGTTAAACACGATCGTATTAAACAAGTTGGCAATTTGAAGTTAATGTCTGTCGATTTTGCAAAATGAATATCGTAGGTTTAGAGTATCGCTTTTCTAAATGCTTTACTTTTGGTAGATAATGCCACACGACTTAGTTAGCCTTGCTCTGCCTCTATATAAACTTTGGAAGAAGAACCGTTAGTATTTTATGTGACTCACAAAAGATCTATTCTCATTGTGGTACATCAAGGTATTAATTGATAATTATATTATTTAATTGAATTTGAAGTATACCAAAAGAATTGCTGGTAGGATATCTAACGGGTCACCACGGACTGCATTATCACCTCAACAAAATGGGTCTGTCTGAAGACATAGAGTGTAGACTCTACTTAGAAGCAGAGGAGACATCCAGCCACATTCTATGTGACTGCCCAGCCTTGATCTGGGCCAGGAGGAGATCACTGGGTCGGGAACTACTCTCACCTTCCGACATTAGAAGGTCCTCAACGGTCGACATTTTAGCCTTCATTCGGAAAGCAGAATGTTTTCTGTTCGGTTAGGGTCTGTTGTAGCACAAAAGATCAATCATAGTCGCAGTGCTCTGCTCAAGTGGGAGCTAGTATCCTGTTATATTTTTATTTCATCTTATACCAAAAGAAGGTATATTTGAGAAATATAGTATAAGTTTTCTTTTAAAATTCCTTCATAAATCCTATTTAAAAGAAATTTTTCATCTCAATTTATTTATTCAATTTTATGTTATCTACAGTAACGAGTTTATAGTTTTGGATTTTTTTTCTTAAAAGTTACTCTTATGAATTTTTATTTTAAAAAAAGTTTTATTTTCTATATAAAACTGCAGCCATCAGGCATTGCTAAGGACGCAGTCATAATATCCTTCCTCATTTCATTCAGATAAACAGTAATAAACAGAATATTTCTAATTTCAGTGGAATTTTTCGCACTTACCATCAAAAGTTTTGCCGCAATTACATGGACAATAATAGCAGCCACGTACATTTTTGCCAGCGGTTTTTGGATCCTGTTTTTGTTGCTGCAAATGCTCAACGGATGTAAATGATAACTGGGACGATGACGATGATGATGATGGTAATGTAGATGTTTTTAGTGTCATATCCTCTGTGCATTCCTTACCAACAGGTGAATTCATAGAGCTTAACTCCACAGCAGACGTTGTGATTGGCTGAAATGTTGATGCGCCTGATGAAGATGTTGTCGCTGAAGGTGTTGGAGTAGAGTTCAAAGCTGACGGTGATGATAAGTTTGCTACTGCCGCTAAATGTTCTAATGAGGCAACTGTTATGACCACATTGTTGGCTTTTAAAGGTAATAACTCATCTTTGATGGTTGCACTGCAAAATGGTGCATCCATTGAAGTGTAAACACCAGATGTACTGGATGAGCACGAGGAGCAACATAGGCAAGTTGTTGACGATGCTAATGATGGTGATGGTGATGGTGATGATGATGATGATGCTGCGGAAGATGATGATAATTTTGTGCTTGTTATCGCTTTTGTGTTGTTATCGTCAACAAAGTCATTGCTACTGCTCTCATTATCATTGCTACTGCTATTGTCATTGTTTTTGTAGTAGTTATCATTGTTGTTGCTGTTGCTGTTGTTGTTGTTGCTGTTGTTGTTGTTATCTGCAACTGTTGGCCTTAAACGTTTGTGTAAGCATTTCAACGAATGATGGCGCTTTGTGTAGGGTCTACGTTGGTACCAGATGGGCAATGGTGAATTTGTTAACGATGCGCTTGTAGATGTTGGCGTTGATTTACTTTTGAGCTTAGCTGAGATTTTATCACATATTTCGTTGTCCAGACACTGTAATGAGGCACTGTGTGCATTGTCCATGTAGGTCATATAATTTGTAGTGAATACTTCAGGCGATAACGGGTGTCCCTTATGCTCTTTTTGTGGTTTTTGTTGCTCCTGTTTGTGGTCATTCGGTAGCTGCCGTTGGCGCAATAAATCATTTGTCGATAATGAAAAATACTTTGACACACTATTTACTGCGTTCAGTTTATTTGTTGCTGAGGTTACAGTTGAGTTGCTACTGTTTGTGGTTGCTCCTTCACGTATGATTGTTGACTTACATGTAATATCCCCGCTGACATATGCGCTGCCTATGTTGTCACTATTGACTTGGACTTCCTCACAAATCGATTGATTCTTAGGGTTAGGCATGCAGTGCGTTTGATCCGCGTGGACTAGGATTTGCTTCGACAAGTTATTATGGCATGGCATATTTTTTGCTGCAATTGTTGTTGAATTTGTTGTAAGTGAGAACGTCGATGGCATTGCCAGAGCTTTTATGTCGGTGCTATTTGCTATGGGTATTGCAAGATTTTCCATAGAACACGATTTATGCATTGAATTTTTTCTAAGGAATGTCTTCAAAGGCAATCCGGTTTTATTTGGTTTTATGGCTGCAATTCCGTTAGATTTATTAACTTCAACGCACGGATTTAAGTGTTCCCATTTTTCAGATACTTGCATTTGCTGTTTGTTGTGATTGTGCATCTCGTCTAAGGATTTTGCTTGCTTAACACTTGTGCCAAATATTTTCTGCCGCAATCTGTCTTCGTTGCGACACAAGTTAAATGCGTTCGTTATGTTGGTATATATCTGCTCCGCAATTAATGCACGTCTCGGTGTGTACCGATCTCGACAGACTGGACATTTTTCAGCGCGTATGCGACAATTTACGCACAGTAAATGCCCATTCTGACATTGCATGGCGGGTGGTGTGATTGTGTCAAGGCACACAGGACATTCTATTATGGAGAGTACGGATTGTACAATAAAAGAAAGTCGCTGTAAGCTTCGTGGCATTGGTGCACAACAGAGATTCTGAAATAAAGTGCAGACATTAGAAGAAAAAATTATATAAAAAATTTTTATTTATATTTTGTTGATGCCACATTTCTTGAATTGTGACATGAGATACTAAATTAAACTTAGTATTTGATTTATATAAATTATCTAAACACTGCAATAAATTTCTTTGGTATTTAGAGAGGGAATGTTTTGAATGGGATTACTGTTGCTAATGTTCTGTTTATTAAATATTTAAGAAAACACAAATATATATTTTGAAATATCTATAATCTATAATGTTTTTAAGTGAATATTGTAATTAAAGTGTAAATAAAACGTTAAGAGTATGTGATGGATATGAACATTGGATAGATAAGACAAGCCATTAAGTCTTGACTTTCCACTTATATAAATTAAGATCATTTACTCCCTAAGTTTAACTTTATGGATTATTGTAATTAACTCTCTAACAAACAGAACTAACCGAATGAAACTTTACAAAGAAACCACTACAATACTATAATAAACGTATGCAAATTAAATTTATCGATTTAACAAATACAACATCTAACATATATATTATATATGATATATAATAGTAAATTATATATGATGTCGATGATATACAGAGCTGAGTGCTAAAAGTATTAATTGATTTTATAAACGTGTGATTACTAGACCCCAAAAAACATTCCAACAGATTTGATAACAGATTTGATTTCGATGGAAAAGTCATCTTCGATACTGAAGTATAACTTAAGATGAAAGATAAATCGTTCTATAAGAGAGGTATAGTAGTGTAAGGGATGAATTGAAAAGATTGTTTTGCTCTTAAATAGAGTCTGCATTAATAAATTATATCGAATTTTGCTAAAAAGATGTTGTCTTATTCGTTATCCTACGGACTTAAGAGCCGATGCGTTAGGAAAGAATAGAGCTTTTATTTTGTCATTGCTTCTAGTGCTTCCAGTACGTGGGTTGTTAAAAGTTTATGGCAGCAGAAGATTTAAGATTTTGGAAGTATTGGAAAGTATATACCTAAAAAAATATTAAATTTATGTCCCTGATTAACATTTTAACATAATTGCTCTAAGATAAGATAATAGATAAATATGTATTCATGATTGATTATAAATATGTTCCTGATTAAGCATTATAATTGCTCTAAGATAAAATAATAGATAAATATTTATTAATGAATGAAACTACTATTACTGGTACTAACATAATTTTTGAGAAATATTAATAACCATTATGTTCTACTTTGATCGAAAAAATATGAATTTAAATTTCTTTCTCCATTTCCATAACCCGTTTTAAATGAAATTCTTGTATGAATAAATCAAGGAAATGCATATAAAATAAAATGTAAAATCAAAATCGATTAATGGTGCATTTCTTTTCATTTCACTTGAAAACAAGTAATATTGGCAATTCAATTGAAAACACTTACCTCAGGATCGCATTTTGCATCCTGACCGGTGTTCCACAGTAACAACGTGACATGCTCTGATTTAACTTTAACCAATTTTGCAATATCCGTTATGCGCAGACCCAACACGTCTTCGCCATTAACCTGCAAAATGAAAATTTAAAATGTCATTTTCAATAAAAAAAGAAAAGAAAACTTAAATAAAAGAAAACTCGAAATGGAAAATAAAAAACAAAATGACTTCCTCTTTTCTCTATGCACTATCACATACGTACAAATAAAATTCTTTTCTTCCCATTTGCATTTGTTTTCTTTTTTCAGTTTTTGGTAAAGAAAATGAAAAATTTTCAATAAAGAATTTGTGTGTTGCCTTCAAAATATCAGAACCCTAAGTATGTTGAGAATATACGTTTACTTATATAAACACATATAGATCCATATACATACTATACATATACTATATGATGCAGACATCCTTAGATATGTTGAAGTATGTATTTTTAATGCATTCGACTTCAGACTTCAGACTGCATGTCTGCAAATGAGCACACAACTGCTGCAGGTTCAATATGGGTTAAAGTATATATGTATAGAATATACATATATTATAAATAAATATATATGCTTATACCTATAAAATATATGCTTGTTCATTTTTATGTGAAAACATGCATTCTTCTATTTGTTTGACTTAATACAGGTGATGTGACATTAGGTTTTCGGATTTTATTTTTCTTGAGTTGATAGAAATATTTGTTAAAATGATGTCTTGGGTGTTCACTATGAATTCAACAAATTTTATATATTTTGTGGTATTTTAAAATTTTTTTTTCCAATTAATAGACTCTGAATTTATTTTATATCATATGAAGTACATAGTAATTAAATTAAATTTAATTATATCAATTCTTGTACATAGGAATCTTAAAGGGAATGAGAAAGCTGACAGTTTAGCCAGCTTTGGTGCTTCCCTGTATGTGTCCCTAGCGGTATCGGTTTACGTTACCCTAGAAACCATTAAGAGATGTACCTTTTTCTACTTTCTGCAACCTGTCAATAACAGATGGAAAGCTCTTAAGTCATGTGCAACTTTCAGATTAACATGGCCCACCTATAATAAAAATAAAAGCTTAGAAATCATCAAAAGAGACCATGTGAACACTGCAAGGCATACTGCAGTTCTTTCTGGCCATTGGCGCATTCCTAATAATGCTCACTCCAGAAGTTGTAAAAACCCACAGGAAAAAGAAACCATAATACTTTTTCTCTGTAAATGTTCGGCTTTTACGTCCAGAAGATATAGGTTTTTGGGAAGAAATTTTTTTGATAGTTTATCAGAGTGTTTATCAGTGAAGATGAAAGACCTACTAAATTATCTAAATTCGATGGGATGACTTATTTTCATAATTTTGTGATATCGTTTAAAACTCAAAAATTTGAAACTGGTTATAAATTTGTTGTTGTAATTATTGTAACAAATATATTTTTAAAGATATATATTTTTGCTATATATATCAATATAAAACACATAATGATCATGAACCTAACCTTACAGCCAACAAATTAATTTTGTAATGTAAGTGAAGGTGCCTCGGTGCGTATGAGTAACATGTATTGGGCCGCGTAAATAAAATTTAGTGCTTTGAGGAAATATGTTTATTTAATTAAAATTATTTTTATATCAAGAAGTTATTTAGTTTTAAACTTTAATATTTTTTAAAGCTTTTGGACTCCATATATACTTTTAATGTGTAGATAAATTTCGTTTAATTTATTGGTACCGTAAGCTTAAAAAGCAATATAATCTGGTTTATATTTTGTTATATATAATATATAAATTTATTTTTTTTAATATTAATTATTAAATTATATTTTACACATAGATCATATAATATTTTATATATTGTTATACTTTAAATTCCTAATATGATTTTTCTCTTAAGAGAGAAAATTGCATTAATTGATTCTTCAGGATGGATAAGAATAAAAATGAATAAATAAATTTAATATGAACGTAAGTAATTTTAATAGCAAAATTTAATAAATAAAATTTGTTGAAAATAATTCTTAATACGCTTTTAGCATATTTTATTATAAAAATATTGTATTTGATATATGTAAATATTGATGTAAATTATTTGTTTTATTTACGAATGATTGAATGATTGAAATGTAAAGTTTTACAATTTTAAACAATAAAACCTGAATTGCATAAATTATACTCATTTTTATTTTTTAATAAATAATTGTTTAAATAAATTAATAAAAAGTAAAATGTAATTGTTTGAATTTTTTGTTAATTTTTCCGGAAAGCAAATAAAATTGGATTGTTTGCCGTTGCCGCAATGCAAATTGTTGAATATTTATTTTAGTTTCAATAAAGTTTTTTTTATGAGTTTTTGAAAAACAATGAAATGAATTTAAATTACTTAACATATTAATGCAGTGTATTGGTTGTTTATTTTTTCGAGTATTGTTTTTAAAATCTTATTCAGGAAATGTAATTCGGAACGAAGTAATTAAGCAAACTATTCTCTTAATTTAAATATGTAAGCAATGGAATCAAAATAAAATCATTTTCAATACAAAAAAATCAGAAATCTGACATACATACCATATATAGAAAGACAACAATAAAAAATTGGTGTCCAAATCTCTGACTTACAATCTATAACACAAAAATTTTTAATTCGTCTGGGATGCCTACTTCAACAACAAAATGATTAAGCATCCGAGCCCTCAGCCTGGGATGATAACGCATCAGCCGGATATGGTACTTCTATACTCCTATAAGTAACCTAAACTAGCAAACACTTTAGTGATGGCTAAATACTCCAAGATGCTAAATGACAGGTATATAATTATATTCAAATTTTCCTTTATAATTTATAAATACTTCATATTACTTATTTCTCTCAGTTTGCCAATATAGATGTGGGTTTTCTTTAGCCGCATCTAGTCGCCTCCTTCTATTGGTTTGATCAGTGGCTTACTATCGGCAGTTGGCAGTACCGAGTGCCTTCATATCGTTGGTCAGCAGTTCTTTCACAGTAGAAGTGGACGTTGTCTATATCATTTTTTAATAGCGGGTACCGAATTAAATACCTTTTCAGCTGGACCATTTTTTTGTGTATTTGTACAACATGCCCAAGTCAGTGAAACCTCTGAGTTTTTATGTGCATAACTATGTCAATGTTGCGATATGGTTTACATAGCTCAACGCTCTATTCGATACTCGTTACTAATGCGTAATGGCATATATATCTTTCTTATCACTGTGGGTTACTGTATGATACTTCTGCACCATACAACAAAATAGTAATGATAAGCGACGTGAGATGTTTTTGTGTCAAAAGAGGGCCTAGAAGAGAGACAAATTAGAAAGCTCTAAACACATAACTGGCAATTTTAAATATTTTCTTTTGGATGATGTTTTGAAGTTTTGGAGGGTCTCATAGGTTGATATCACTGCCTTTCTAAAAGCGGTACAACCATACGGTAGAGATAATGTGATGGCTTACTTATAGATGAGAATTGGATTTATGAAGTTATTCCTTTTGCTTTTAAAGAGATACTAAAGCTTAGTTTAAAGCTAAAGCTCAGTTTGTGTTTATTGATAATTGATGGTCGATGGGATTCTCCTAGGGTAGTGGTAGTTTCAAATAATTTCGTTAATTGTTCTATTCCAAAAATATGTGAAGTTTAAGTCATGTCCCTAAGAATATCATATGTTGAATGAGTGATCTGACATTCTTTTTAAGGTTTTTTTTAAAATATTCTTGCTTTTAGATTAACATTTATAATTCTATGTATTAGGTCTGTGGTTATATGCAGATATAGATTTCTAAAAGGAATTCTGTTTTTAAGTATTCGTTCTGTGGGTAGATGCAGATATCAATCACTGTTCTAGAGGTATAGTTCTTTATTAAAAACAATCTTTAAGTAATTATTACACAATAAAACGTTTGGAAATGCGCAAGTATATTAACCTAATTCATGTTATTATATTAAAATCTTATTACCCATTAAAGACTTTTCAACTTATTTATCAAAAATCATATTTAAACAATTTGAGAATTATAAACACATATTTAACTTTCTATGTAGTGTGCTGCAACAATGTTGTGATAGACTGGTGAAAAATGAAATGTTGATTATCTTGGTGAGTATATGCTAATAAAATAATACAAATAATTAAAAACAATAATTATTTATAAATGATATATTAATAAAAATATTTATTAATATTATAATGTAATATAATAATATATACTATTATATAATTTTCTATATTATAAAAAATTATACATATGTTACTAATATATATAATATTATTACACCATATATATATTATATCATTAATATTATACATTATATATATACATACTATATATATTATATATTTACTAATTATATATTACTAATATTTTTATGTTAGAAAATATTCTGAATCATTTATTTCTAAACTTAATGAGAGTTGGTGACGAGTACTGTATCCGAAGAAACCTTGTACAGCTGTAGAAGCTGTTTTACGATACTGATATTTATTATTCGGGGAATTAAAGTTCAGTGAATTAGTTGGTTTGGTAATGTGGTGAAATGTTTTTTATACATCTGTTATGTGAATAGATATAAGCACAGTGCTCTGAGCAGTAATATAAGCTTTTAAAGTACTCCAGGCAATTTCCGTCTCGTGATGGGAACTTCTTTGCGCATATTTAAAAGAGATGTGCATTCATAAATTAAAATATATTAATATTTAATTTAGCAAATTTTTTTATTAATCTATTAATTGATTTCAGATCAATTAATTAATTCAAAAACATGCAAATATTTGTAGATATTAAACAATATTATGGTATTACTCATCAATGAACTGCAACAAATAAGGTCGAATTAAGATTTTTATTAAAACTGAGAATCAATAAATTTTAGATAATTTTTAATAAGCTTATTAGAACTGGAAATTAAAGCGAAATTGTATGATATTATAATATTAATTATCTTTAATATATAAAGTTAATATAAATACTATTAGATACATTATGAATTAATACTAATATTAGCATAAATATTTTATTTATATTTTTCGCAGCAATAATAATTTAATCAGTTTATAGAGTTTTAGTTATTAAAAGCAATTTTAAGAATTTTATACAAAAATAAGTATCTCTTAAGTAAATGCAATTTAATACCAGCATTTGTCATAATAAACAGCTAAGTAAATATTATTTTTTTTATTTAAAGTGTTTACACAACTTAAGTACAGAATGGAATCGAGCCCAAAGTACAAACATTTATTTATTCTGTTCTATTAATACATCTATAAACATATGAAAAATTATATATTCAAATGTATATAAAAAGTAGAATTTATAAGTCAAGAGTAAATATGTGGTTTTAAATTGATTGCAAATTTTTTACTCAGAATCATGATATAAAAAAATTGAATAATTATTATTTTTTTATTCTTAATTAAAAAAATTAAATAAATTACAATGACTAAGCACTTACAAGTTCTTATGTAAGTTGATTAATAGTACTAAAATCAATTATATATAGTAAAGCTATTATTATTTATAGTCTGAAACACTCTAATTTAAATAATAAAATTTACAAGAGTCAAGTGATTTGCATTTAAATTTTATTGATTTCAAGAATAAGTAAGTATATTCAATTAGCTGTTGATTATCTGTTCTTTAAAATATTAATTAAATTTATATAAACATTCAACCAAATATCTACAATTTAATATACTAAGTAAAGATAATTAAGTTTATTGTGTTTTTTTATAGCACATTTGTGGTTTACTGAAATGAGTTTAAATAAACTTTAAACAATTTAATGATCTCTAGCGTCTTCTCTATTGCTTTACAAAAATATAAAAAATAAACTTAAACTTAAATACAATATTAAAAATACTGTATTTAAAAAACAATAAAAATTATTAAAAACAAATATATAAACGAAAATAATAAATTTTAATTACAACATTATTACTAAGATTTATTACTAAGATGGGTTTTCATTTATTGTGATTCGTACGATCTATATAATTGATTTATATACAGAATTCAAATAAAATAAATAGAAGTTTTGTATTTAAGAAAGCCATATAATATCAGTCATTCTGAATATTGTTATAATTATTCCAGATAATCAACTGATCCAAGTTATATCATTTAATCTGAATATAATGTCTCTTATTGAGTACAGAAGTTGCACAGAATATATAAGATAAACTTTATGCAATGAATCTGTATCTAAGAAACATATTTTTTAATAGCAGGTCATTAAAGTTTATACAATTTTTTAAAAATAGTTATCTGATGGGAAGCTATTGATTATATGAGTTGGTAAAGTAGTCCATTTACATGATCCGAAAACATAGTTCTTCTGAGTGTCGGTTATCTTTTAGACATTGTTCACATTCATAAAATTATTTTCTTTTATCGATGAATGCTCTTGGAAAAGGTAAAAGGTACCATAGGGTACTAAATCATCGGCGGTTCATCGGTTATTTTTCACATAGTGTTCACATCCATAAAATTCTTTTCTTTCATGGATGAATGCTTTTGGAAAAGATAAAAGCTACCATACTGTACTAAATCAACTAAAAATGGGGAATGGTTGATCTAACCAAAGCATATATTTGGTAATAGACAACATTACCATATACTATATACATATTTCTTAAAAAAATCAATTTACTGGAGAACCTACTTTTTTAATCGTTAGGTTTCACATGAACTGCACGGATTTAAAATTTATTTTTATTGATTTCAGAAGAAGCTGACCCTGAAGTACATGGCCATACGATGGAGTCATTTTTTACTTGTGTATTATGTCAGATATATGTATATAACATACAGATTTTTTTTATTTTTTTTAAGTTCATTAGCGGGGGATTTATGTAACTTTGATTTTAACACTTCTCCGGTATTAACTGCATAGTATAGAAAAGTATATGCCGTTAAAGTTATGACATTAATTCAAAACTTAATAACAGAATATACATTTGTATATAATATACAGAGACTTTATATTGTATTTTATAAAAAATAACTAAAATACTTCTATGTACGTTTTCGACGTATAGATTTATGGTATGTGGTCATTTACTTTAGATAACATATAGCGCCATTTCAATTTATAGTGTGATTTATTTTATTATACAATCTTGAAGATATTTTCTAAGTTCCTTATTAAAAATAACCTTTACTACACAAAATATATTATTTGATAAAGAATCTACTAATGTTATTTAAATTGATATATTAAAGTTTTATTACCCATTACGGATTTTTCAAATTATTTATTAAAAAAATATTTAAACACTTTGAGAATTATAAATGTATATTTAGGCTTATGTGTTAATTGCTGCAACAATGTTATGATAGGCTGTTGAAAAATAAAATGTTAATTTATTGGGTGAGTATGTGCTAATAAAATAACTCAAAAAATTAAAGACAATAAAGATCAAAACTAAAGACCATGAGCTGTAAAAGCTGTTTTTCGATACTGATATTATTCAGCGTATTAACTTCCAGCGGATTATCTGGCTTGGTAATGCGGTGAAAACAGATGACTATGCTTCAGCAAAAAAGGTGTTTGAAGCGGCAGTTGCAACAAAACGATATAAGAAAGCACCGTGTCTCTGACACTGGATCTAGAACACTGAAAAAATATGCACCTAGTAGAGAGAGGTACCTGAGATAACAATTTAAAAATTTTAATTAAAAATAATAACGGAATTGGTTTTAAAAATAAAGTCAACAGAAAACGTGTAATAATCATAAAAACTATAATAAAAAAGTTATAATTAAAAAAGCAAGCGAGCTAATGAACACAATGAATTTTAATTAATCATAAATAATACTAAGTAACCGTTTGGAAATAAATTTAACCACATTTCTAGCATTTTTATTATAATTGATTTTATATTTTATTGTAAAATTAATTGATTTGTTGTATTTTTATTTTTAAGAACTATATACAAAAATATATTTCATGCAAATTTATTTCACAATAACTTAAGCAATTATTAGAGTTAGATTTTTTTTATATTTGTTCATTTTGAACAGCTATTAATCCAGCTTTTAATCTATTGTGGTTTTCTAATTTGTAATTCATTTTATCTGATTTAATTTTGTTTTTAAAAAAAAATATTTTCAATAAAAAATTTTCTCCAATAATTATGAATTTACAAAAAAAAATATTTTGAAATTGTTTTTAGTCAACTTTAATTGGCTAGCATTGGCCTGGCTGGATTGCTTATCACATATAAATAATTTAAATACAAGTATTGTATATGAAAAAAATAAAAATTATTTACTAGTGTTAAAACATTAATTAACATTTAATCACTTTGAGCGTGAAGCTCAGAACCACTCGCTCATGCGATAATCGATTAAGTTAAAAAGTATTTTTCGCATTACGTATGAAAAATTTTTACATTTGCCAAATAGAAACTAATAGAGTTGGGCGCTGCCGTAAATAAAAATATGAATATTAATAAAAATACTAGTTTATTGAATACTAAAAGTAAATAGTAGAAATTTTTCATTTATTTGTAATATTAAACATGACTTCTAAAATAACTTTTTAAATATATCTATATATATATATAATTATTTTGAAAGGTGTAATTTACGTGAACTCATATTAAATAAATGTTACTTTTTATTTTTACTTCAAGCATTGTAAATTTTTATAATTTATAGATATAGAAGTAATATACGTGTATACATGCAGTTTTAAAGTTCATTTTAATTGAACGCAAAATTAAATAATTTTCTGCAGATATATTACTTAAGGTAATATGTAATGATGGAGTCATTATAAGAACAGTTGTCACCATCACCATCATCATTTTCAGTACAAAATTATTTTAGATCTAAAAAAAAGGGTTAAAAGCCTCTAATTAAATTTTTCTACACATCTTGTTTGGAATTTTTTATTATTTTATTGACATGTTCTAGCATTACATCAAAGGGGTAAATTAAGAACTTAGTCTATTGACATGGGATTCCAGCAAATCTCGGTTTCTAAGTACATGTCTTAACTCATAAAATGTTTTATACGTTTCCGTATTAACACTTTTACGCCATGTCTGGGGCATCGTCAGTTTTTTGCGTCTTTCCGAAGAGTATGTCCAATCCACTTGTATTTTCTGCACACTGTTTCTTTCTCAATAGGGATTTGCTTAGTTATTTAGATACTTGCTTGGTACAGATATTTTGAATGACCAACAGGACATGGGAGAGCTTCTATTAAGGACGTGTACGAGTTAGGTTAAGTTGAGTTCTAAATGAGGGAAATTTTAAGTTGTGCCGATAATGTATTGATGTGTCGATAAGTGTTGATAAATGGCTAAATGTGTGCAGTGCAAAAAATCCCAAAAAATCTTCCATTTGGTTTAGCAACAACTTAGCCTAACTCGCACACGTCTAAAAGCTAAAGATGGAAATGTCACTAGATATTAGATATGGAAGCATGTCATTCCAGTGATGAACTTAAACTACATCTATTTTACAAATAACTAAACTTTTTTCATCATTTGTTTATATATATGTCTATAAATATATATTTAAATGAAGAAGTTTTGTATTATTCAGTATTGGACTGTGTTTTAAAGAGGATATATGCACCATTATTATCACCCGTCTCAAGTAGGTAGTAATTGATTTACTGTTTGTTACGAGTATATAAAACAACTCTTAAAAATTAAAATATCATTAATATCAAATATATTATTATATTGTGAACTAAATGAAATATTAATGTTAATATCAGTAATCATATCAATATTGTGAATGAATTGTTTTGCACAACACAGGAAAACAGAAAAAAGATATGGTTATATGAACATAAAAATAAATATATACGAATGAAATATTATATAAATTCATATTGTATAGATTATTAATAAACAATGTATAAATTACTCTTTCATCAAATTGAAAGTCACTTTAATTAATCACGAGTATAAAGCACGGTAATGCAATTTTAACAAAAGTCTTAATTAAACAAAATATATTATACATCATATACTATATATCATATAAAAATTACAGATGTTATTTAAGTATAGGTACATATACTTCAACGATTTTTATTACGTATCATGAAACCCATATAAAAATACACTATTTACTTAAAGGCATGTATAGCTTGTAAAACTTCATTAATATTACTTCAACTAATAACACAAATTATGGATTCCTAATAATAATATTAGATCTGGATTTTATAAGTTATTTTCTGGGTTTGTTAACTGATTGAGTGAAGCATAGAGCATAGAATTAGTTTAAATTGACTTTGTGCTGGAGATAGGCAACAAAGTAGCGCAATGCATACTCTACATTTCTTTAGTTCACTCTATTCTTTTCTTTCTGGTCATATTTGTTATAAGGATGATGAAGAAAAACCATGTAAGTCCACCAAAATACATACAGAATATTTGATGCTATTCTCTATATATTTCTGTTTTCATATTATTTCTATATCTTTCAGATGATCTTCAATGATTAACTCGCGTATATTAGAACCAAGTCTATTTTTGTGTTAAAAAAATTAAAACTTTAGAATAATGGAGTACGTATGAAGGAAGTTTCATATAATTTTAAAAAGAATAAAAATACCACTAGAATTATTGATATTGTAAATAAGATCTTTTCTAGCTCCGTTTGTATTCTTTAGTCTTTATTATTTCCTCTAATTCTATAATCTTATCTGATTGATTGTATAAATAAATATCTATTAACTATTTGGGTAACTTAAAGATTTAACATATATTCTCCATTTTTAATATATATTTCTAGATTAGAGTTTGTGACCTATTGTGTTTTAATATACATAATGGAAGTTTTCAAACCATATTGAAACTATAGTAGAGTATACGGCACTGCTAATTAAGATATTCTAGAAAGTAAGTCCTTGATATAGTCAACTGACGTTACGACAGGTCTGCATAATGACAAAATGGTTGTAAATAAGTTTTCTCATATATCTCACAGTTGCTTAGACCACAAGTATTTCTGGTGTGAAGATATTGTTGATAAAGATAATCTGCAAAATTTTAATCGTTCAAGTCTTTGAAAATCTATATTTCATTTAGTAATGAAGAAATAAACTTTCTGGTTGCGTTTCAGATTGATCGAGTTAGTAACTTTAAGTACTTCACTGTTTTAGGTGGGTAATTACATACTAGAATTATTTCCTATATACAGAATTCTTTGTTCAATAAACGGAATTATTTGTTTATAACAAAAGGAAATGCTTTGTTTAATAAACAGAAGTTTTTATTAATAAAAATAATCTTTTCTTTAACAAGCATGAAGCTTTATTCAATAAACAGAATGCTTTATTTAATAAACAGAGTGGTTTGTTTAATAATCAGAATGCTTTGTTTGATGACTGGGTTGCTTGTTTTATTGCTTTCTTTAATAAACATACTGCTTTGTTTAATAAACAAAATGCTATATTTAATAGAAATAATATTTTATTTAATGAACAGAAAGCTTCGTTTAATAAATAGAATATTATGTTTAATAAACAGAATGTTTTGTTTAATAAACGAAATGGTTTGTTTAATGACTGGGATGCTTTGTATAATAAACACAATGATTTGTTTAATAAACATAATGCTTTATTTAATAAAAAGAATGCTTTCTTTAATAAATAGAAAGCTTAGTTTAATAAACAAACTGTTTGTTTAATAAAAAGCATGGTTTGTTTAACAATCAAAATGCTTAATTTAGAAAATGGAATGCTTTGTTTAATAAGCAGAATGCTTTGTTTAGTAAACAGAATGCTTTGTTTAATAAATAAAAAACTTTGCTTAATAAACATAATGTTTTCAAGAATTAAACTGAAAGGTCTTCTAATGAACATCGTTACTAAAGTGATACGTATCATTAGAGAACTATATATATTCGAAGATCAAACTTTTTTTAATATTTTCTAGAACAACGTGACCTTTGGTCAGGTACATTTTTAAACTTATAATGTGAGTTCGTTTAAGACAGTTATTACTGTATTATTATTATGTATTTTATTGTATTATTCTTAACTCGTTATAATATCTTTTATTAGCTGTTAACATAAGAAATAACTGTTTTAAATTTGCAGTGGCGCTGAGGTAAGTGTTCGTGAGCTCACCTCACTTAATTTCATATATATACACATAAATATATTTCTAAAAAATTTGTTCAAAAACATACTTATATGGCTTTTATAACTGTTTATACATATTTTCATATATAAGTATATATTAACTCAAAACAAGATTATTGTTGGCATTTCATTAGTCAGAATAGAATCTAAAATGTTTTTTAATACAAAACAATGTCTTTTTTTTGTGTATAGTAATACACACCTGGTCGTATAAAAATATATGAGATATGAAATGAATATATAAATATAAGTGATATATGTTAAAGCAGTGCTCTTTAGTAAACATAAACACTGTATTACATAAAATTTAATTTACAAGAATACTTTTCTTCTTTATGTTTGCTACTCTAAAATGTGTTTATTTATTATTAATAATAATAAAATGTGTTTAATCAAACGCGAATAAAATTGTTAAATATGAATAAAAACTTTAGACTTGAATAGTTCGCGTTGCTGAGCGAACACTGTATATTATTTAGAATATCGAATTATATTTGATGACTGCCTCTTTATCAGTGACTCCGTGCACAAATATTTCACATTGAAAATGAATGCATGAAACGCATACTGAACAATAATTGTTATAAAAAATACTGTATATATTTATTTGTGAATATAAAACGTAATGCACTTCCTATGCATTTTTATGGCACTCACCTCTAAAATACAATCGCCGGCCTTTAAGCCACATACTTTCGCTGGAGTGCCGATGTCGACAGCGCTTACCTAAGGTCACAAAATGAAAGTTTTTAATTCCAAAAAAAAATAAAAAGAAAAATAAATTTAGTAAAATCACTTTTATTATATATATATATTTTTTTTAATTTAATGAACTGATTTTTTTTAAAATTTTTAAAAACATGCTAATAGCAAAATTATGTGTGAATCACTTAAAAAATTAAGACTATGACACACCCATGGATATGGATCCCATTTACTGCGCGTTAAACGAAACCCGCAAGCACCGTTTTGTGATTTTGGAATTTTCAATAGACGCACTGTGGGTTTAGTATCTTCTTCGGTACTTGTATTTTTTGGTACAAAGCAATCGGTTTGTTTGTAATGCCCTTCGATTGTAAAATCGGAACTAGCACATGAACTTTTTCGACTCATATTGTATGTAATTATTCCATGCGATTATATATAATTTAATTAATTATTTTTTTTTAAGAATATTTTTTTTATTTTTTATATATATATTTTTTATATTTCTTTTATTTCTTTTTATTTAAAATTTAAGTTAATGCCCTTAGTAACTACAAATGATTATAATTTTGGCCACTTTTATTGGGTTTTGGTTAGCAAACTCATTTATTCCACTTTTGATTTATCGTTACTAATTTGCTTATATTGAATTTTTTATTAATTAATTTGCATACTTTATGTTTAATTATAAATTTTTTTACATTTGGTTTATGCAAATATGAACTTTAAAAAATTTTATGCTATTTTTTATATATTTTTTTTAGTATCTTTGGCTCTCGTCCGTATAGCGTGTTGAAGTCGCGCTTACAAATTTTCGACTAAGCCAATATTTTCTATTTTTTCTTGACTGATTTCGAATCGTTTTTCTGTCTGCTAACTTGTCTATTTCAGTTTTTCATTTGCCGCGACGACTGCTGTTCTTCTTGTTGTTGTTGTGGCTGGTATTATTGTTGGTATGATCATTGAAGTTGTTGCTCTTATTAAAGCTATTAACTGTTCCCTATCAACTGTTCACTGTTCAGTGATCACTGATCACCGATCACTGATCAGCGATTAGTGTTCTCTGTCAATAGTCAATAGCGTACCTTGTACGTATTCATTATTGCTTAACCGACGATGTATCTCATCGATACATGTGCTTTTGTTAGTTACTAAAGATACTTTTGTATTTCATAATTTCGTCATACAAAGTGGTTTCGCTTGTGTTGTTGTTTGTTATCAATTAACAGATTGAACTTCTGGTTGAATACTTGTTTCATCTATAAAAGATGCAATATTTTTGTTTATATATTCTATTCAGTATTATTAGTTGAATAAACAAATTAACCAAATTACTGCTTTTTATTTAAAAAAAAGAAAAAGGGGTCAACGGAGCAAAAAGTTTTTTTCCCAAATTCCATTTAAAAGTGTTAATCAGTTTGATATAAGCAAATTATAGGAAATATACGAGTAGACCGAATAATATTTTTATATAAAAATTTAATATAAAAACAAAAAAAAGAGATGAAAATAATGAATCATTTAAAATTTATTTTCTAAAAAATTCTCTATTAGAGATATAATTATCGATGAAGACATTTTAGTTTTTTTATCTTTAATGATAGTTTAATGACTTGAGATAATTTTTTGTAAGCATGCTTCCCAGACATTTGAAGGACAAATTTTTGTATATTTGTTATTATTTAATGAATTTCCTAAATTTAACAGAGTTCCAGAATAATAATTAAGTGAAATGGGCTATTAAGCTTCCTTTTTAGGATGAGATGTTGAGTGAAATGATATTTTATATCATATCATAGCTAATATTATATGATATGATATTTTATATATCGCATCAAACCAATGCAGTGTCTCTTAGGCATTAAAAATTACTTAATGCTTAATTAATAGAAGTAATGTCCAGCACAGTCGGTCCTATGCAACAAGATTCCTTATGTAAACATGGTTATCTTCTCAGATAGCTAAGAAGCTTTGAAATAGTTACTTAATGTTTAATTAATAGAAGTAATACCCAGCACAGTCGATCCTATGCAACAAGATTTCCTATGTGAACTGGATCATCTTCTCAGTTAGCTAAGGTTCTATGAAATCTTTGGTGAACGCTACAGTTACAACCAGTTCCAGAATGCCGAGCTTCTCTTAAGGCAGCTAAAGTTCGAAAATGCGGAGTTTCTCTTAAAGAGCTGGCTAGGCCTGCCACTGTTCAACGTGCGTACCTAGACACAGAAACATCTGCAACTGCAACTTTAAGGGAGATTAGCTTGCCATAACAAACACTCTGCTCTCTGATATTCATTACTCGGTTATCGGTATTTGATTACTCGACAGCAAAATTGGGTTGGGCCAAACTACCAGACAGCTGCTTAAACTTAAGGGAAACTTGCTTAGCAGTGCAGGAGCAATGCTGAGAGGTCGGTTACAGGTCTGAGAAAACTTAGAGGCAGACGTGTTATGAAATTAAGTCTGTAGCATAATGATTTTTGCTGTAGCTCAAAATAGATGGAAGAATGAGTTTCTCAACTTCTTCATTGATGCTCATATATTAGCATATATTAGATAATTAAATACTTTTTGGATTTTTTTATATCGACCTGACAGAGCAATAATTCTATTAAATCATAGATTTGATGAAGTATCTAGACTTGAGAGATTGGTTCACTTTCACTTGAGTGAGAGAGTTGTGTTTTTCAGCGTCCCTAATAGTACAACTGGCCAAAATTTAAGCTCAAGTAGATTTTGTTGCACAATACCGTCACTCAAGCCTAACGTAAACAATATCTGAGATGATTTGATCTTCTTACAAGAAATGGTATGTTAGCTAATTCTACCTACATCTGTAATACGGTCGAACTGCTCAGGAAATTGAAAACGCAGTATACTTTTTATTTATGTAAGCTATAACCTTAAGCTCGATATCTTGAGTAGTGAGCTTATCGGCATACAATGTAGCTTAGCCAAAACATCTGACCCTATTAAAATACTTTGTTAAATCATAGTGGTCGGAAAATCAAAATTGCGCTGATTCAGTTTATTTTTTTTTGAAAGGAGGTCTCTATTACGATGTGGACTGACTTATGATTGAAAGGAATCCTTCAGTTTGAAGTGGTTAGCTTCGTAAATGAACATTTCCTACTTTGACTATTGTTTGGTTTCCGTTAAGGATATATGTATTTATGATTATAAGTGGATAGATTATTAAAGGACTCCTCAAATAAAAGATTTAGAGTAGAATAAAAAGATTTAGAGTAGTAGTAGCATTTTCTTGTAAGTTTATCTAATACGCATAGTATTTCTATATAAATGTGTTCCATCGGAAAATAATTTGGTTGTCAAACTGTTGACTGATGAGACTTTTATAACATTTGTTAACTGATTGTTTAAACAGCTAATTTCCTTGAATTTGATTTCATTATTAGTATATGTGAATTAAGAATGAGAAGCAATATTAACTTACACTACATTGTCTAAGTAGTAATCATGCTGACCATTTAAGTGATCTATACAGCGACTACTACTAGGGTTGCGCTTTTTTAATGTCCAGTACTCACCGGAAGGGATCTATCAACAATAGTTTCTGATTTTTTTAAGTGCTACTACTAAGGTTGCGATATTTTAATGTACAGTACTGACCAGAAGGTATCTATCAACATTAGAGTGTGACTTTTTCAAGTGCTTTTTCGGCATATCCAATCCGTACATAATATTTGTTTGATCACGTTGGCTTTCCGGTCAAGTCTAGTAATACTATATCTGTGTTCAAATTCCTCAATGAGTAAGCCATCTAAAAGATTGGCTGTTATTGGCATCTATTTATAAATCCATTCATAATATTTGTGTCTGAAATTTTATTGAAAAATATCTGAATTACTATAGTAACAATTTAAATAATAGAAGAATTTTCATATTCTTTTGTTAGTTGGAAAATGATTACAAATAAATTACATTTACTTTATTTACACTAATGTAACAAAACTTTTAACTCCCACTGTTGACTTACAAATATTTAGTTATTAACAATAAGTTTTCAAACAATTTATTATTAAATTATAAATAAAGAAATTCTATTGCAAAATTTGCTGAATTAAAATTTTATAAGATTTCTGTTAATTGATTTTATTTGATTATTAAGAAATCTACACTTTTTGCAAAATTACGCAAATATCAAATATTTTTGTTTATGCATTGAAGTGTTTGAAATCGAAGTTTGAGCATTTGAGTAGCTGACTAGCTGAGTATCTGAATATCTGAGTATCCGAACATTTGAAGAATTGCTACTGTTATTGTTATTTATTGGCCCGAATGGTGAAGAGTTCAGCGCACCCTCATGCGCCCATAGCTTCTGGCATTGAGCTGAGCTATTGACTTTCGGTTTCAACGAAAAATTCAATTTAAACTTCAAATTACGACTACGAAAGCAGCAAAATCATTTTATTTTGTAATGTTTTCTAGCATAAATGCAAGTATTTAATTAATTATTTATTGTTTGCTTAATTTTAAATTCATTTGGCCTAAACACAGAAGTCATTCACAGTTAAGTTAACACGATTTTAATTAATATTAATTGTTGCTGCAGCTACTTTTTTCAGCTTTGGATTTTAATTGAAAATGGCAAAGACCAGAAGTGAAAAAACCTTTGTGTATTTTGCGTACCACAGTTGACTGCCAGAGTTCAACACCCACTCAAAATAGTTATTTTCAAAATATTATAAAATATTTATTTAAATAAATAATCTTATTTCAAAGGCTATTGACCAATAAAACTAATGTACTTCAGACATTACGGGCACTTAAGGTTTTGAGTTTCGTAAACTCATATGTGGTAAGTTGTCATGTCATAATGAATAATTTTCAGAAATGATTGTTAGATTATTTGAACTTGAACTGTTTAGATATTATTACGTAGCGAAGAAAGTTACTTTGGTTTTATAGGTAGAAAGAGGTAGCTTTCATAGGTAAAATTAAAATATGTATTTAAAATTACATTATAACATCAAACTACCTCATACTTCGTCACATCTCCGACTGCCTAAACGGCTTACACACACGACTATCATAAATCTGTATTATCCACAGTTAGTAAAAGATGGATTATAAGTAACCTAACTGTTGAATATATATGACCAAAACAATCAGTAAGTGATTCTATAGATTTTCGTTCACGCTAGAGTTTTGATAACTGAATCACAGTTCAACTAACCTGGAATAGGAGTAGTCTCACTATCTGAAGGCACGGCATTAGTCTATGGCTTTGGAAAATTGTTGCTTTCTCGCTGCTTTTGGAGCGAAATTATTCTGTGCCTTGGGAAAAGGTAATTTCTTTTTACTCTTTCAGAAAAAAGAGCAAAAAAAAGAAAGCTACACTGATACAAGTTAACGAGATGTAAGAATTATATGCAAGTCACATAAGTAAAAATAATTAACAGGAATGATTTGACAGGACGCTGTACGTTAAGCTATCACCTAACAAAACTGGAAACATACTTTAATGAAGCTTGCAGCTATTATAAGGAAGATATAAGATTGGAAAACTTTTGCTAACAGTTGACCCGACACTAATACATAAACGAAAGAAGTACTTAGGTGGGTGGTCATAACTATAAAATTGATTAAATTTTTAACAGATAACAGACTTGTTCTGGACATTTTCAAATAATTAATGATAGTTAATGATAAGGATGAAAGGGGCAAAAGCGTGTGCCTCAATGGAGGAGTGGTGCAAATATATACCCTAGCTTTCTCAACTGTCAACCCTGGTAGGTTCTGGCGACCAAGGCTCCCAAGTACAGACGGTATAATCGAAAAACATATAGTTGAGCGGAAATTCTTTAACTACTAAATACCAATCCTATCTCCAGGTTAGCAAATAAGTAGATTTGGTTCTCCAGATTGAGGGTCGATTGCAGGACCAGCAACCTTGCATCGGAAAAATTTTACCTCTACGCAACCCTAGGGAGGCTAAGGTTTATACTGAACTGTAGTGCAAAATAAGAAGAAGAATTAATGATAGTTATTCTTTTAAATTAAGATTTAACACAATTTGACGTTAAATTATAACTTATATTCACAAAATATTGGTTTCGCCCGTGCGACTAGTGGAGTAACATTAGCATTACTTTCTCAGCATTACGTTCCTAGATTAGGTTCTATACAAAAGAAAGAACAAATCATACAACATATAATGCCTCTACGAACAGAATAGTATTAAAATTAAAATAAAAATAAAAATATAATTAATTATTAATAATGATTCTGATAATTAATGATTCTGAGCTTCATATTTGGCAGGACCCGAGTTCGATTCGATTCCTGGTACTTGCAGTCTCAAAAATAATTATTTACGAATAATTAAATACAATAATTATTTCTAAGACCACTAATGATGGGTATTTGGCAATATTCGAAACAGCTGTATGGTCAGTCAAAAATTCAATTAATTAAAATAATATAAAAAATAAAATTTTTGTTGCTGTAGTTCACTGCTGTTCGAAAAAAACCTCTTTATGATTTAACACAATCAAATTTCCATATTTTTTGTATATAAACATTATGTATATTAGTGTATTTGTATGTGCATATATTTATTTATATAAAAATAAATATTTTTATAAAAAGTATAAAAAAGAAAAAGTATTTATTATATTTTTTATTATTATTATGATTATTATTGTATAATTGTCTTACTGACACCGTGAATAATTGAGGAACTATTATTTTTATTATATAAAACAGGTTCAAAGTCATTTCGAACTAAGTTCAAATATTAACTGCTTTCTGTTGCTGTTAATTACAAGTATTGAAGAAAAATCTCGTCAGCTTTTACTCAATGTAAAAAGCTTTTAATTATGACTCAATGGGATATGTTACTTACCAGACAAAATGAGTGCTTTGGCCAAGCGCTGTTAAGACGTCTTTAAGTTGTCTTTTAACTGAAAACGTTCAGATTTCATTTGAGGTTCGTGTTGTGCGCAAGCGTGGCTTGAAGTCGCTTGTGTGAGAGCGCAAAAATTCGAATTTATTACGAAATTTCTTTAACGTTTTTAACTTAAGCGTATCGAACGCATTCACAACGGCACATAACGCTTAAAAGTGTAACTCGGCGCTGGTGTTGTAACTAAAAAAAAAAAATAAATAAAAAAAAAATCAACGTAAAAATTCAAAAAAAATTGCTGTGAAGTCAGTGTAAAGTGTGATTTTGTTGGTAATTATTTTTGCAAAAAAGTTAAAAAAATTTAATAAAAAATATAAAAAAAATAATTACGAAAAAAATTCATATAAATTGCATAATTAAATTTAATTAAATCTGTAAATAAATTAAAAAATTACATTGTTTCAAATATTTAAATTAATAGCATAGACAGTGCTAATCGCAAGTAAGTTCATTTAATAAACGGAGTTAATGAATAATTTAATGATTTGTTGATATTAAATAATTGTTGAATAAATGCTTTAATGCTTACAAGATCAAATGTGGAGGAAATTTAATATAAATGAGAAATATATAAATAAAAACCTCAAGGCGTCAGTTTATTACCAGTAGTAAATAAATATCAACTTAATTACCATGTAAGAAGCTTATAGAAACTAGTGATTGGTTAAAAAAATATTTAATGAGTGAAGTCTGGTAATATAGCAGATACTCGTGCAGAATTGTTGTTGTTTGATATGGGCAATGGCGGAATTTTCCTTAAAAATGCGGTTTTAAGACCATATACAATAGTAACCTAGTATATAACATATCACTATATCGTAGTATTATATACGCTAGAAGAATATAACTTATAGTAAACATGATTAGTAGGTTATCTAGTTAACTTCATAAGTATAAAACTAGAACAGAAAAAACCATCTATAGAGGTATGAATAGTGTACTCATACACTATAGTATCCTAGCATATATCATATCACTATATCCTCGTATTACATATACTAGGAGATTATACCTTAATTTGGTTAATAAGCTATCTAGTTAACTTCATAAGCATAGAACTAGAATAGAATAGAACCGTCTATAGATATAGAATATCTATAGAATAAATAGTGAATTAATTCTTTTTTTCTGTTTTTCTTTTGTTATTTTTGGGCAGCCTGCATCTGGCTGGCTCTTAGTCCGAGTTTGAAGTTTTCTTTAGTTTGTGAAAGCAGGATATTTTTTCTAATTTGTAGAAAATTAATAATTCCTCCATTTATTCTAATTAATAATAACTATTAATGACACTAATTATTCTTCAACTGTAGCATTTTCAATTTATATAAATGCACAGTTTTGTGATTCCATCTGTGTATTAGTGAACAAATTAGTATCAATTAGTTTTAATTAAATGGAACTTTACAGTACGACTTTTGTTATGTCCAGAAAAATATCGTCTATTGTTATTGATACAGTAGTTATTAAAATATTAGAATATCATAGTATTATTATTATTAGTATGGTTTCGAGCATGGAGCATTGGCCATCACAAGAATATTTTATGTATTAAGTTCTTTATGTATTAAAAATCAATCGGAAGTGTACTAAATAAACGATGCAGTAAGCAAAATTGGAAATAATTACAATCTAAGAGGAAAGATGGATCGCCGATTAAGACCTGACGGGTTACGGGTTATGGATACGACGGGTTACGGATACTTTAGCAAGTTTTCAGTAAGAATTGAAAAGAGCGCAACTTCAAATTGCATTTACGATATCTTAAATAATATGAAAGCGGTCCCGAGTGGGGATGAGTTTCGACAAAATGGGGCAAAATGAAGACACCATTCCGAAAATGGATGATACTGAAGACACCTTTTACAAATGTGTGAGGTGATCTCAGCTTAAAAGAGAAATTAAAAAAATAAATGGAAAGCTCAATACATTGGAAAAATGCTGGAATCTGTATTAAATTGGAGCCTTGCAATAAAAGTTTGTAGATAAAATTAATATAAAACAAAAAAGCTGACCTAGATATCACGAAAAATAGCAACAGTAAGCGTAACGTGAACATACTTTTGAAGTGAAGATCTAGACTCAATGACAAAAGATGGATCTGAATTAATGTGAAAGCGATTTCGGGTGGAATGAGTCTTGACAAAAAAAAGCACTGAGAAAAAGGTCAGCGTAATTTAAATATAGTCTTAAAGTGGTGATCCAGATTATTAGATGTTATAAACATAACAATGTTCTCAACGACAAAAGAGCGATCCGCAGTAATGTGAAAGCGATCTTGGAGTGTATGAGTTTAGAGGTATTCAATGCAAACTACACGTTTCCATATTAGGAAGTTAGATTTGCTGTTTCGAAGAGGGTTTTGTAGTATCATCTATAAAGCATTTCACCTCCACACTAGAGAAAAAGACATAGAAAATTTGATGATATTTAACAAAAAATATGTGGTTCTGTAAAAAGGATGCTTATGTGCTTATGAGAATGATAATATACTAAAAGTAAAGTTATGTATGGCTTCCATATATATTATTTCTTCCAGATTCCAGAACTGAAATCATGTTCCCAAGCTCGAAGATGTGATCAAACAAAAAAGCTTTGTTTTCAGAGTTATTGTTTGGATTGGGAAAACTGGAGGAATAACTGAAGGAATACTAAGCAAAAGTAGATTATGTTGAGAACACGTTGATTTTTTAAACGTACCTTTCATAAATATTCTATATTTAAATGTAAATATAAATGATTCTTGAAATATTCTAATAATAAAATCTCCCACTAATTTTCTAAATACTTTTTTGAAGTAGTTTAAAGCCAAATATGCAAAACGTTTAAAAAAATCAATTAAAATGAAAAAAAAAAACGGGTTGGCAAAAAAAAAAACTATTTATAATAAATCAACTTATTAGATCATTTAATAAAATTTTTGAATTATTTTTAGAAATAAAAAATACAATAATAAAACTTGTTAGTTTTGTTGTCGTTTCCTATATTTAATATAAACAAACAAACGAATTAACGAATGAATAAACTTTAACATCATAAAAAACATGAATAAAATAAATATCTCAACACACGTTCAATCAATCAATAAAATTTTATCTCATAAATCGTAGTATAGGCGCATAACAGCATTCAATAAGGAAAAATTCAAGTATTGCCACGCATATTTCGCTAAGAACATAACAGCAGCAACTACAACAACACTACAATAACAATTGACTGTTAAAATACACTTAACATAAGCGAGTAATTATTTGTTATTGCAGTGCAGATGATGAGTTGGCAATACCACTTTGCACTCTAAAGCAAAGTTTACTTTGATGTCAGCAAGGCGTGCGTGCATATGGCTTGTGTTACTTGTGCAATGTTATTCGTTTCTTCGTTCATTTGTTCGTTGATTCACTTGTACGTTAACACATACACAAGCTTACACATGCGCAACAGCTGTTATTGCTGCCGGCTTCACTAAATATTATTTAAGCTTCTGTTATTTATTTTTCTAATTGTTGTTGTTGTTATTGTTTTGTTATAAATATCTTTACTTTATATTTCATGTTTTTTGTATTATTATTTTGTTTTTTTTTTCTCTTATTATTTTTGAAGTTGGTTTCTGGGTCTGTGTCGGGCAGTTTTTGCATGCTTTTATTGTTTCTGCTTGTGACGCAAGCGCTGTAAATTTTGTTTTTGTTGTTGTTGTTGCTGTTGCCGTGGTACGTTTTTTTTTGTTGAAATCGAAAGTCTGTTTGTTTTCATAATTTTTCTTTTAATTTTTATTTGCGAAATTTTCTGTTTATTTTATTAGCGCAACCAGTAAAGCCTCTGCTTTAAGTGTTGTAATTGTTATTGTAGTTGTTGTTGCTGCAATGAGTCAATCTCTTGATAACTGTTTTATTACAATTTATCTACTAACTATTATTTTTTTATTGCACATTATTATTTATTAATAAATATATGTTGGCATATGTTTTTGCGGCTTAGTGAACAAATGTTCGATGCGTGAAACAGTTGCAATTTAATCTCGCATTGGAACAGTTGCGTACTTTGGCATTCATAGGCCATAAATCACACTCAACTGATAACACAACTGGAGCAGAAAAGGTATTTGTGGCTTTTTTAAATGATTTTTTATTGGACTTAATTATTCATGGTCTTTTCACACACTGTCATTCTTGCGCTAACAGTTTAAGTTAACAGAAGCTTTTAGGCCAGTCGATTAAAGTATTTAATAAAAGTTTGCAGTGCTCTGTTGGTATGTTCTCTTCAACAAGTATTCACTAAATTTTCTATTTCCGGTTTTTTTTCTTTCAAACTCAATTCAATAATTAATTCCACAATTATTTTTAAGTCAGAATGTAATTAAACTCAAGGTAGACTCTGTAGTGTAATTTTCTTTAAATTAATTAATATGAAATTACCTTATATTAAAATATCAACGAATTACTTGACGCAGCATATGTTTAAAAAAAAATATTTTGGTAAAGCAAGTGAGAATTAAAAATTGAGAATTAAAAATTGAGCAAGTGAGAATGTACTAAAAACTTAGTAACTATAATTCTAAACCACTTTAAAACAAATAATTAATATATATATTCAGTTTATGAATTTTTCCCGGTAATTAATTTTAATGTAATATTATCGTTTACATTTATGTTATTCAACTCTTCCACTTTTTACTGTTTATAAATATTTATTTTTATGTAAAATAAACTCAAATAAATGCTAGTAAATTATGGGGAAAATATATTAAGGAGTAAACAAGGGTTTCAGGTGAATTATGAATATCTGCGCTATTGTTGTGTATTTTACTTTGCGTGGAGCCCCCCCTACATTGAAATAAAGAATTCAGCTAAATATTTTTATAAATAAAAAAAAATAACCTTTAATTGTTCAGTTTATGTAGCAGCTATGTGACTTTTTTCTGTTTGTTCTCCGTGTAACATATCAATAGCAATTGTGTAAGGCCTTAAAATACTTCAGTTAGCTTCTCAAAATTATTTGTAATAAGACGCATAGTGTCCAATAGATCATATTGTATTGTAAGTTCCGTTCCAATATTTTGCACACATTTTTAATATTTTTGGAGGAAATTAAGAACGCGTGGAAGAGGGTAGGAGCTGATATTTAAGCTACAACAGTCACGGTTGTGAAGCGAAGTGATAGAAATATGGCCAAAATTCAGTATATTTTGGAAACTTCATTATTATTCGTAATAAAAGCCACATCGCCATTGAGTTAGCTATTATAGTATGGCTCGATCCAGATAATATCGTCTGTTAATCGTCTTATGTTGCTAGCAGAAACTAAGTTAGTGAGTTGATTAACTTGGCACAAAGAATTGAAAAGAAAAATATTCGCCAACCTGTTGTACGGACTTATATATTTATATATATATATATCTTTATAATTATAATACTGAAAGTTTTTAAATAAAATTTGGGAAATATGATTTGGAACCTCGCATTTAAACAGTTTATGATAATTATCTGAGCCAAGTTAACAATCTTAATGAATATTTATTCAACAAAGAAATCTTCCAACTTTACGATATAATTTCTTTTTTAATGGCTTATATATCATAGCTTCTTATTTAAATATGCATTTTGATAAAAAAAATTGTGCTGAGTGTAATGGCTTGAGGTGTGGAAAAACTCTATTCTATTATATTAATTATGATAATTTAATTTTATATTGTCATTATTATCAAAATTCACTTGAAAATTCGCTATGTTAGCAACAATCGTAAAGGTTACATATTAATGAGTTGTGTAGATAACAAATTGTTGAACTCATGACACACAAATTATTTTTTCTGTAAAACATCTTTTCATAACTAGAGAAACCATAAGGTGGCTATTGTATTCATGATTCACAAGAAAGAATTTAAAAATAATAAAATTATAATTGCATGCAAAATTAACATTGATAATTTTTGAGACTCATTTTCATACATATTTTCTCATAATTTACAAATAAAAACAAAAATATAATTAAAATGTATTTCTTTATAAACTAAAAATGTTATTTTTAATTTAAAATTAACTTATAAAATATTCATTTTATTTTTTCAACGTCTTTTAGTATTCTTTGCATTGTATTTAGGAATGAAATAAAAATACTTAAAAAATAAAATTCCTACAAGACAGTTTTTGTAAAGACTTTTTATAAAGCGTTTTAGTATTTCCCAACCTTTTATGATGCAGAATTTTTTATTAAAAGTTTTTCCTTCATTGGCATTGACACAGCTAACAGACAACCTTAACCTCAATAATAAAAACATCCGATCTCATTACCGATTACAACTGATCTTGCAAATGTAAATTTGAATAAGCATAGATCGTGCTATAAAAATTATTCAGATGTCTTTCCCTCTGATTGCAGTGAATACATTCTGTTTTTTTCCCGTAGAAAGCAAACATTTGAAACCACCATGAAACGCCATCTTAAAAATGAGTAGTGATGATTTGAACCAATTTATCACGAAGTGCATAATGCTGAAATTCCCAATAATCAATTCAATTATCAAAAGCAAGGGTAGGAATTAATAGGATTTACATTTAAAAATCTAAATATATATAAGCCAAAGTGTTGTGAATGAATAAGTTAGACTTGTGAAGAGGATGGAGAAACTGTAAGGTAAGGTAACGATGATATATCCAGCGGTTAAGAATCGAGTAAATTTTAGATGATGAACCTTGAATTCTTGCATCTAGAACAGTGTCAAAACCGTATAGCCTATGAGTTAGCTGTAGTTGTGAGGCTCGAGATAGAAATTGGAACTGATGATCTGAGCATTTTGATTAAGTCTTAATTCTTATGTTGCCCGTCTGTAAAGCATAGCGCCCTTAATCTAACTGGTATGTTAAGACCTGAGTAGAAACACAGATTATGTATTAATGTACTACTATTACTGCTAGAAAGTAGAACTAAGACGTTGTATTGAAAATCCACTAAGTGTAGCGAGTATATTTGTGAATTACATAGATTATATAAAGCTAAAAAAATTAAATAAAATAAATGTTTAAATTATTTACAAGATTTATTTCACATTATTAATTTTATTTTTAAAACACGATTTGATAAAAATATTTTGAAGTGTATGATTGTCTCAAAAACGTCATAATTTTTTCATGGTCATTGCCAGCTTTTTGATTTAATTAACGATGTATTATTTTGTATCTTTCTACTATGAATCAGTATCAACAGAATAATTCTCAACGTCTCTATTCGAGACAAGACAAGTTAAGATATTTATTTTTTATTTTTTTTTTTTTTTTTTATTATACAATATTATTTTTTATTTCGTTCAAAGATTTTGTAGAACAAAGGAAGGGAGCATATAAAAGCTAAAAAATACTCATGTATGAAAAGCAAAAGCAATAAAAATAGACAATAAACACACTTAAAAATAATTATTAATTGCAATAAAGTGAGTCTGCGAGTTGGAAGAAGTGCGTCTTGGCAACGCACAATGGAATTGCCATAGGAGCAGCAATTTGAAGTCTAGAAAAAAGTTTCTCAAGTTGAAGTGCGTCAACTCAAGTGTTGGAGTCTTTTTTTTTTACCTTTCATTAATTTTTTATCTATTATTTTGGATTTGTTATTTTTGTTGCGAGAAGCGTTGAGTTAAGTTCGCCTAAGTGGTTTGGTTGTTGTATTTCGTAGTTCCGGAAACTGAGTTGCCGGCTAACGTAGCTGATATCATTTAATTTTCAAACGATTTAGATGGGTTAACTTTTCGTTAAATATCCGCATTTTGGCGTCATCATTTTCAGTTTGCCAAGAGCAATATTTAAAATAATAAAAATTTAATTGAAACTTTATGGTGATTGTCCATGTTTTGAAATATAGACGAGTTGTGGATGATAGCAAATGTAAATTCAGTTATTTAGTGCTACTATATATTCAACTCACTCTTTATACTCGTATATTAAATGATTTTCATAATTATTTAAATTAAAAATTTTATGATTTCATTTAAACGAGTTTAATTAAGAAATCAGTTATACATAAAGCCTATACCTAAAGATAAAAATAGTCAAAATACAGAGTGATAAAGCTAGAATATAAAGCTCACATGTAAATATTACAGTGAACATACTAAGAGGTGAGAATTATATACCAACAGAGAGAAGATCGTATATTCGTCTATATACGATATATATTATCACAGATGTAAATATTATCCCATTGCAATTGATTATTGATCGTGTAAGCAGGGAATGGGATTTTGATATTCAATATGAAAAATAGTATCACCAAATTAGTGAATCGATCATGTAACATCTAAGCAGAAATAAGTCGTGTACTGATTTTGTATTACCTCTAACTTTTTGTAGAGTTTTAAAGAAGCCCACAATACTGAACTTAAAGAAAAAATATAAAATGATAGAGAGTTATGATAGAGAATAAGAACTGATTAGGAAAGTTTTATTTACGATAATAATTGATCACCTTGTTATAGTCTATCTTTTACTATGAAGGAGGGACCACTACTATAAATAAGTGACCACTACTATGTTATAAAGAAGTGACTATTACTATAAAGAAGTGACTGCTACTTTGACGAAGTTACTTCCACTATCGTGGACTGACCACTGCTATGAAGGAGTAACTACTACTATGACAGAGAGATCACTACTATCAAGGAGTGACCACTGCTATGAAGAAGTAATAACTACTATGAAAGAGTGACTACAGCTATTAAGGAGTAATCATTACTATATAGGAGTGATTATTGCTATGAAAGAATGAACACTATTATTTAAAAATTACCATTACTATGAAAGAGTGACCACTTCTATGAAAGAGTGATCACTACTACGAAAGAGTGACCACTATTATGAAAGAGTGGCTACTACTATAAAAGATTGACCATTATTTCGATGTAGTGAAGGTACTAAATGATATTTTTATTAACCATTTATAACATCATTTAACCTGCTTTTTAGTTTTGTTATTGTTAGTTTTAAATTTGAAATATAGTTAATCCGAATGAGTATCTCAAATAAAAATGAATGAGGTCCGCTCATTCATTTTGAATTGCCAGGTATTTCCCGCCGAGAACCGAGAACTTACAGAGAACCCGAGAGCCCAGAGAAAAGAAATATTGAACAGCATTGTCATTTCTTTAAGTTATATTCAACAATTTTCTTAAAAGTGATTAAAATTGCACTTAAGAACTTTAAAGGCTTTTTCAGTTTATTTGAGAAAACTGCACTGCCTAATTGGCTACCTATTTTATAGTCTTCAGTATATGTAGTTAAACTTATTTCTAATGAGGAATCTCTCGACAGCTAACTACACTGTGTGTTAATATTTGAAGGACTGAGCCATGTTGGTTAATAGCATAGATGGAAAACTTGCTGAAATGAGCTGAGTTTACTTTATTTTGTTGTAAAAGTCTGTTTGCCTTTTAAGAACACCACGTTTTGACCATGCTAGACAATCACATTTGAATAGTCTTTTTCCATAGAATTCATCAACTAAATAGCGACCGATAATGGCTGTTACTTCCTCTAAGTGAACACCAGTATGAGTGTCGTATTGTTTTTCATGTATGAAAGGTGGCGGTAACCACCAGGAGTCTGTAACCATTCTGAGTTGGTATGTCTGTCAGTTTTCATAAGTAATTTCAGGGCTGTATCCTTAATGTATTTTTTGATCCGATCAATCTTGAGATCCCTGAGGATGTCATTCGTCCTAATGTACCATGATACTTTGAAAAATCTTCTCAGAGCCTGGCTTTGTGCAATTTCTAGCTGGCGAACAATATAGAAGTGACTACATCTATAAGTAGTATATAAGTATGTGATAATCTATTATTAATCTATTATAGATTAGGTATAATAGATTATTTTTATGTTTACGTATGTGATATTACATATCTACGTAAGTACATAGTTTGCAAGTATTTTTTGTGAAAAATTTCTTAATATTTTTTTATCAACAATATATCTTATCCAATTGGCAATGTGGCAAAATTTCCCGGAACAAAAGTCTTAAAGTCCAAATATATTTAAGTAGATTTTAACCGCAAAATACATATATTCCATTCACTTCCCACAACAAATTCCTACATCCTGGCATATTAATGTCGATAATGTTATGGTAAATTATGCAATGCCAATTAATTGGATAAACTGATTTCTGTTAACACATATGGAGTACACATTTCAATATAGAAGTCCAAGTACTGCGCTCATAGGCTGTTTCTTGGCTTAGTGTAGAAGGGAGGCCACCTAATCTAATTGTTACGAAAGGTCAACAAAATTGGCAACCAGCTGCGTACATTTTGTCTTGCAAATTAATTACGAATTGATGCCAATGACACGCGGCCTGACGCGTTAAGCATACGTAAGTGGGCCCTGAGTTGGAGGCGATGACAGTAGCAACGTGACTGTCATGCGAATGAAATCATTAATATAAGGTTTGCATATAGTATACGGGTATCTTCATAATATACTATTTTTATAGCAGCTTAAGTCGCATAGAAATGCGATGAGCAATGTCTGAAACTACCTTTGATTTGTGTCCAATTATTTTGCCGACAAAAAAATGTTTGTAGGTGAAGGATTTATTTTCTGTTTTTCTAGTCGTTATTATTATTATTGTTGTTGTTGTTATTATTCTATGCTGAGATACATATTGTTTATGCGCATTAGGAGTGAAACACACGTGATTGTCGTCATTAATTTGCTGCCTTTTCATGCGCGACAGTCGGGGAAAATAAAGATACATCCATTGCGAATAAAAACCGCTTACTGGTTTTTTCGACAAAAGGTGAAAATACTTATAACTCTTGTAAAACGTTTGCAAAAGATAATGTTTTAGCGTGACCTTGAAAATTATAACTGCCAACTAAGCCAACTTAATGGAGTTTTTGACCTACTAAGACAAATAATTGCAGCTGTGGTAATAAAATTGTGCCGAAATAAATTCAATTGTCAAAAATTTAATGCAGAGATGAAAATAATTTCATATGAAAAGTGATAAATACGTGCAGATAATATTGTTTTTTATTATTGGCAAAATAAATACTTTATATTAATTTATTTGTTTTTTATTCTTACAGCTTTTCATCACGGCTGTCACACCTAAGTCCCTTTCCTGCTAAATAAAGCGTACCTTCAGGCACATAATAAATTCTTTGGCTATGTTAAAGCTTTGCAAAATATATGGCTGCATTAATGGCACACTTGGTCTGCATTTGAGTCGCGCACCTTGGGACCCATACCCATGGGTTAGTAATGTGCAGAAAGGTTCTAGCGCTTATCGTGCTGGCTTACGCACAGGTGATACGGTTTTGGAGTTTAATGGCTGTGATGTTTTGGGCCAGAAAATTTTTGAGATTGCAGCTCGTCTGCAGGAACATTGGCAAAGTGGTGCCAGTTATGTAACTGTGGTTATATGGCGCAACAAATCCAATACAACAGTTGGCTTGACAGCAAATGGTGAGGTGGTGGAGTATGAAGATGATGTCGATAACGGTGGTGAGGATGATTGCGAAGACGGCAATGCGGTAAGTGTTGCAGTTAATCAGTAATTGTGGTAGTAGCTTTTAATTGTATTTTAAAAGTTGTCGCTATTTTAAAAGAAACGCTGCGGCTCATTTAATTAGTGTGCAGTCAAACACGGCTGCATCATGCATGCTTGACGCTAGCACGCAAGAGTGCAGCTGAATAGCGTGTTTGATTAACTAATAAATATTGTTTATGTGTGTCAAATTATAGAGCAATTACATAATCAGCTTTTTTAGTATTTGATAAGACGAGAAAATATCACACATTCACTAGCACAAAATATATGTCTTTAGAGTAGTTCCGTAAACAAAGAAAAGTGGTTTAAAATATATATTTATAATGAAATGAGTTAAAAATTTATTTCATGCCTCTGAAAGAAATTTTAATAACTGTTATATATAACTTGTTACCGGATATCTTGGTAACTTTTACTCACAATGGACTATAGACTCGCCATATGGTAGAAAGAAAAATAAATAGATCCGCCTTACTGTTGAGCAATACTTAACAAGTGTTTCATTGATTGGTCCGTTGCAGTGACAGGCCAGTAGATAACTTCAAATGTATCTCAATTAGCGATTTTTCGTCGTTTTGCTACCACATTCCTCGAAAAAACCCTAGTATAAAAGAGTAAAGACTAAATCCATCCCACCGAATTTAGATAATTTAGTAGGTCTTTCATCTTCACTGATGAACACTGTGATAAACTATCAAAAAAATATCTTCCCAAGAACCTATATTTTCTGGACGCTAAAGCCGGGCATTCACAGAGAAAATGTATTATTGTAAGAACTGCAGTAAGCCTTGCAGTGTTCACGCGATCTCTTTTTTGATGAGTTCCGAGGATTAATTTTTGTTATAGGTAGGCCATGTTAACCTGAAAGTTGCACATGACCTAAGTGCTTTCCATCTGTTATTGGCAACTTGCAGAAAGTAGAGAAAGGTACTTCTTTTAATGGTCTCCAGGGTAATATAAACTGATACCGCCAGTGACGCATCTAGAGATGCACCAGAGCGGGCTAAACTATCAACTTTCTCGTTCCATACGATGTTTCTATGTCCAGAAATCCAGATGCGGGTTATATCGGCCAACCGATTTAGCTCGTGTTTCATTGAAATATGATAATGAGTTTTTTATTTGATTTTATTAAACTATAGTTTTAAATCCAGCATATCTTCCTGACTAAATTTTGAATAAGTATAGTTTAAATTTACAAGTAATCTCCATTAAAATATATTCCAGATAAAATAAAAATTCAAACATAATTGGATAGTATATAAGATTATTAAATACTAAACAAAATCTAGGAACTGTAATCAATGTAGTCAAGTTTCTTCCATGGTAAAGCAGATGACCACAATTACTGGAGAGTGGAGTTTTAGATCCTATTATCACTGGAATATTAGGCGGTGTCAAAGCTGGTGAAATCCATAGTATTCAAACAGAATAAAACATGAGAAGTATTTGGTTAATCTGCTCTGTGAAAAAATATTTAAACTGGATATGCTATAGTGAACCACAGGCCTCTATACTGTGAATGTTATATCACTTTAGTTCGTAGGCATGTACGACTTCAGAAGTTGTACTTGAATCCGGTATGTAAACGTTAAGAACGAATTGTATCTTTTAAAGACTTTTTGACTAGGTCTGCTGTCAACACAAAAAAAAGAAACAAACACAAAAAAAATCACGAAAAAAAATAACAAGAAAGAACTGAATTAAGAAAACCCGTTTTAGTTAAATGTCAGTGTAGTTGTATATTAAACTAGTTCAACTTATTAAACGAGTTCACACGCAGAGATGCATTTGTTAGTTTGGACTTTTTTATGTTTAGTAGTCAGTACATTAACCTTTTTGACAAATTATAAATTAATTTAATAGTGAAGTATGTATTTTGATAACATTATTTTATCTTCTTAACTTTTAATGGAGAATTAGGCTTCTATAGATCTTTCGAATCTTACTTTATGGCAACTTGTTTTTTTTTTTGGTTTAAATCTAGCTTTTCTTATGAACAAGTTCAGGTTTTGAGTTGATTCTATAACTTTCATTTATTCCGAAATTGTTGTGCTCGTATATGTTTGACATCCCCACATCTATTTTGATCTTGGCACATACTTTTCAAAGTGACGCTAACGATCGGTTAAACTGCAGTAGCTAACAGTTAAGTACTAAGCACAGCAGACATCGGCTACTGTGTTTCACACAATTGGTTTAAATTGAGAGTGTTTATCTACTATACCGAACAATTGCAATTAAAGCATGTGTTGAACATTACTATTATGATTAAAGTGCTTGCAAAAACTAAATTTACATAACAGCTGATTGATAATCTAATTAAGTTAAATTAGTGTGAACACTGACTGTCGTTTAAACATTTTAAACGTTATTAATATATCTTTTTAGACACAGTTTCACGAAATGAAATCATCATTATGATCAAACTGTGAGCAAAAACTAAATGAACATATAACAGCTGTTTGATAATCTAATTAAGTTGAATCAGTGTGAACACTGATTTTCGTTTAAACTTATTAAACATCAGTGATACATTTTCTTGGACATAGCTTCGCTGAATGAAATTACCATTATGATCAAATTGTGAGCAAAAACTAAATGAACATATAATAGCTGTTTGATAATCTAATTAAGTTGAATCAATGTGAACACTGATTTTCGTTTAAACTTATTAAACATCAGTGATATATTTTCTTGGACATAGCTTCGCTAAATGAAATTACCATTATGATCAAATTGTGAGCAAAAACTAAATGAACATAACAGTTGATTGATAATCTAATTAAGTTGAATTAGTGTGAACACTGATTTTCGTTGAAACTTATTTAACGTCTTTAAAGCTTCTCTGAATGAAACTCATCCATAAAATTCATCATTAAAGCTTCGCTGCTGATTCATCCATAGAACAAAATTGTTTTTATAAGTTTAGGATTTATCAGTAAATTTTATTTTTCTACTAAAAAAGTTGACTTTAACTGGTAATCTGTGTAATAGAATTAGTGATTATTTTTCATTGAAACAAGTAGGTTTCACCTATTTAAAAGTACAACCAATATGTGTCCATACACGTATACCATTAAATTCCTACATGATAATGAAACTTTCGATTTCATTTTGCAATTCCAATTTCAATTTCGGTTTTGATTCTAATTTAATGTTAATATTCCGCAATTGCCTTAATTTGTCAGATATTTACAGATATTTTTACTTCCCACAATTGGCTCAGTTGGCTTAGTGTTGCTTATATTTCATACATATATATAACATTTTCGATTGTAATTAAAATGGAGTCAGTAAAGCTTAGAGATTTGCTACTAATTAATTGACCTAAATTTGAGAAATTGTTTAAATTACACTAGCACACATTGGTACCTATAGTCACCCATACACATACACGTAGACACATACATATATATATATGGTATGAAGAAACCTACAATTTGCAGCATAAATGCATGTCTCTATATAAATAACTTAAATGGCTTGTCTGCGGTGGGGGTTTTGTTGCATTACTGACACAATAAAATCTTTTTCAATCAATTTTGAATAGCTGCCAGTGCTTAGTCCAACAGACTATCAGGCCACAAATGCCATTTTCCGTGCTTTCGTCTCATTGTAGTGCAATGTTGCCAATATATCATTTACGTATTTGTGTAACATATAGCAGGACATACGTTTCCTCCTCCAGCTAAGTGAGTTTCTGTGCTATGCTGTGTGTATGTGTTTATACGTAAAACACACACTATTAATTGGCTCATGTGGGTTAAGTAGTGTTAGTAAGTGCATATTGGTATTTGTGTGTTCATTGAATTTGCTCATTTTTGGTTTTTACGAATTTTGGTTAATTTTATCTGGGTCCAATTTTATATGCAAGTAGGTGAGCAAGTTTTTGTGGTTCGAAAAAGTGACACGTCACTTGATTACACATTTCTTGTGTAATGCACAAACAGGCGTGAAATTTTAATTTAATTCCAATTTGCCAGAGGCGTTTGTCAAATTTTATTTAAAGTGAAGTGTAAATAACGAAATTTAAATAATGAAGAAATTTAAATAATGAATTTAATAAATTTAAATGAAATTTCCTTAATGAAATTTAAATGAGTTATTAAGATAGGCAGTCAATCGCAAATGTGATTTATTTTATTAACTTAAACGTTTATATATAGTTTAATTAAATTAATTGTTTAAGTATAAGTATTGGTTTAACATATTTTGTTTCTTATATTCATTTCATCCGTTAAAGTTTATACGTTTTTCTGTTTATTTGCAGCATCACGGCATTAATCAACAATCCTTGCAAAAGTTTGCTACATGCCTGCAACACATTGCCCAATTATTGGAGTGTCCTGTATGCCTTGAGGTAAGTTGTGCATGTGCGTACTGCATATCGATGAGTTTCTACTTCATTAAGTTTGTTCAAATACTCCGCTTTTTTCATACGAGCGCATGTACGGGTACACATACAAATAAACACAGACGCATACTTATCCATACAAGTTTATTTATCTACCAAGTTTTATTTGGCTGAGTGCCAGGTTTTTTTTTCATTTTGTTCGCGTTGGTCGATATACTACTTTTTTTTGGTACTTTTAATATGCCTGTTGGCACAGACGTGTCGTTTTCATATCCGTATTATGTAGCATGCCATGCAGCCGGCAATCCTGCGATCCTGCATGCATGACCGTGTTTGCATTTGTATCTGTGCGAGCTCTTCCAAAAGTTTGCTGTTAATCATATCAATATTTGGTATTAAGTTGGTATGCTTGATTGTAGATATACACTTAAAAAATTGCAACATATATCATGCCTCGCTGATGCGCCTATACACAAGCCCACAAGTGGATCGATCTATCAATTTTATTTAAGCAAATATAAGTTTAAAATGTCCATTGAAAAAATAAAAAGAAGAAACCTTTTATGTGGTCTTCACAGGGAAAATGTTCATTTGTTTGAGTGCGAGTTGCAGTTTTAGTTTTACGCGTTGCAACAACTAAAATATTTGCTTTCATTTTTTCGGCACTTGCATTTGATTTCAGGTCCGTTTTATTAGTTTTGCTACCTGAGTTCGAGTGCATCAGCGGTGAGGTGAAGTTTATTTTCAATGCACTTTGATTGCAAGTTGATAAAAAAAACTGTTTTCCTAATTGAAGTTGTCCAAATTAACGAATCTAAAGTTTTGTTAACTTATCTTGTTTGTTCTACGTGGCGTATGAGTAACGAAATTTCAAAGTTTGAATTAAATTCAATAATTTGAAGGCAAGTCAATATTATTTTGAACAAAAAAAAATGCAATGATTTATATTTCATAAAGAATAAAAGGACTATAAAAAGAAATGCAACAAAAAAAGTTTTGTTTTTAATTAACTGATTTTTTTTTGGCTTTGTGTGCTTTGAGGTATTATACTTAACCCGACTACGGGGCATAATACTTAACCCGACTACGGGGCATAATAGATATTTTAGGCCGTAGTGTACGATCCCTTCTTTTAATAATAATACTTAATTCTTAAAATACTTATACTTCTTATAATAATTAAGTATGATAATATTTAACTATTAAATACGTATTAACAAAGGTCTTTGGAACTAGCTTATTTAAAGGCGTTTAATATATTTATACAAATTTTTTTTACTAAAAAAGCTAAACCAGTGCTCTGTTAAATTTCTAGCACAAAGTTATGTTCTTTAAGAACTGGAATCTACCTCGTACTTGACTTGTATTGTTCTTGTAATTTTATCAAATTAATTTCTGTGTTTTATAAAAACGAATCCTATGACTGCGCCGAATTAAACTAAAATCATACTATAATTTTATTAGAACTTCTCTAAAACCTCTGACAAAGTAGTGAACTACAACAACAAATATTCTTTTCACATTATTTATTTAATTGAGTTTTTGGCTAACCACACAGCTGCTTCGAGTATTGCCAAATATTCATCATCAGTAGTCTTCGAATTATTTCTTATATTTCATTAATAATGTGAGATGTAGTACTGCGACTGTAAGGTCTATTGTGCCCATTTCTTATATTTAATTATGCTTAAATAATTTTTTTGAAACTACAATAACAAAGGGTTAAACTCGTGCCCTGCCATTATATTATACGAGTTTGTACAATTATAATTTTATAATATAATTGTATAGTTAGTTAGTTAGTTGTGGTAGAGGGAGCAACGAGTCCTTCTCAATTAGCTAAAAAATACGTTTTGAATCCACAAAGCCTCGTAATAGTATGTACTAGAGAGAAGGTCAAGCTAGAACCAGCCAGAGATATTTATAAAGGCAAGAATCTCGTCAATGCTAATGCTAGAAATATCGCCGAGTGTGTTGAAGAAGAGGGCCCCCAGAAACTTAAACCTAGTTCTGACCAAACATGGACATAGACACATCAGGTGTTCTGGTGTACTTTCTTCGAGAGCTGGTAGACACGCATTACAGGAGATACCACAGGGTAGGTCAAGTCTAGCTCCAAGCCGTTCTACATATTTGTATAATTATAAAGCTTTTAACTGGTAACTGGTGTTTCTTGTCACTAGAAGGCATTGGTACCAATATATTTTGTAACATTTATCCGATCATATTTATATTTTTATTTAAAAATATACCGTAACATGGCAAATACTTTTTATATCACTTAATACTATTACTAAAATAAATATTTTTTATGTAGTATGTTAGTTTCGTTATAATAAGATAATTTAATATAAAAAGAATTTTTGTTGTAGTTCACTACTTTTCGAAATCTTTCTATTATAAGATAATGCAATAAATAAGTCTAAAAGAGTTTTTAGCAAATTTGTATCTCAAACTATTATACAGACGATTATGTATCAAGTGAAACTTTATTATATATTAAGATATGAAAATACTAAGAACTTATATAAAATATATATGCAGGTAATTTGTATAACAGATGTCATAAGACGTTTGGCTATAATCAAAAAAAATATTAAATGAGAAAGACTGCTTGTCAATCAAAGGCAAAGGAACTCTATCTATTCTTATGAATGGTTCAGAGGAAAAAGAAAGAGAACTCTATTGAGAAAGTAACCAGGACTCTCACAATCTAAAATGCTGTTAGGGACTTACAACCTAAAACCCTTGAAAAATTGCATAGCACAATCAAAAAACAATCTAAGAATTATTATGGGATTATTGACTGGTCACTGCAGATTGAATAATCACCCATCGAAGTATGGAATTCAATCCAACTCAGACTGCAGATATTGTAGAGAAGAGAGAGAAACTGCTTAACATGTGCTTGGGGAGTGCCCGGCACTGATGCACAAGCTGAAGAAACACCTAGGAGGGTATTTCATGGATGATAAAGATTCAAGACTAGGAAAGGTAGGCTCTATACTGTCTTTCATTAAAGAAATTGGACTTGGAGAAACACTCTAACCTGAGTAAGGGGCACAATAGATCTTTTAGGTCGCAGTTTACAATTCCTTCTTTTAATAATAATAACCCATTGTAAATATTGTAGAGTATTTCTCTCTATTAATAGATAAAAGCATATTAATTAATTAGTGCAAAAAAAGTTAAACTTTATTTTCTCTATATTTAATTAACTATACCTTACTGTCTTTTTCAAATTAAAGGCCACAATATATACCATATTATATTAACATCAATGTAGTAGTTATTGTCATTCTAAACTTTATTAATTCACAAAATTGAATAAATTTATGTATCTATGCTGTTTTATAATTAATGAAAATTATTTTATTTATTTAAAGATTATTTAAATGCAAGCAGAAAAATAATTTGCTTTAATTATACTCCACAGTAAGTAATTAAAGCTGGCAAAAGTGCTGGAAGCGATTTTGCACTTGAATGAGGTTAAAGAGTAAAAAGTTTTCTAGGCAAATGCTATTACAACACTTTCAGTTAATAATTATGCAGAAATTTAAATAAACTTCATTAATAACGAAGCAACAGAAATTATCCTCAGGCAGACAAATTTAAGTAAACAATGAAGTTTTATGTATTTATTAAATTAAAAAATCACTTCTAATATGCAATCAAATAATTATTAGTAGAAGAAGAAATAATAATATAAATAGAGAAATTTTATGTGGTTTTATGATTGTATTTTTCTATCTAAATTACTTAAAGAATTAATTTGCAGCCAACAAAGTAACCACAAATAAATTGCACGAATTCATTTTTAATTCATTCACTAATA
Source organism: Teleopsis dalmanni (assembly GCF_002237135.1). Classification (NCBI taxonomy): domain Eukaryota; kingdom Metazoa; phylum Arthropoda; class Insecta; order Diptera; family Diopsidae; genus Teleopsis; species Teleopsis dalmanni. The sequence goes on along the minus strand of NC_051847.1, from coordinate 199,928,632 downwards.
ATAATAATAATTGAATTTATTTGAATAAATATTTAATTTATATTGCAATTATTGCCAATTTTAGTATATTGTATTCTATCGAGATTTCAACTACTTTTAATTGTTTTAATTGATCACTTTAATTTCTTAATAAATGTAGTATGTAGTATGAGATCTCAGGAGTTGAGACCTGAAGTTGCAATGGTTATTACATACTCCCTTAATTTGAAATATTAGAAATATATTTAAATAATTTTGAAAATTTTTAAAGTGGCTAGAAATATTATTAAAACTAAATGAATAATTTAATCTTATAAAATTCTTTAAAATTATTCCTCAAATTAATAATACAAAATATTAACAATAATTGTAAATTCAATGGTTCCGCTTAAATGCACAATTATTATAAGTAAACGGATTAAATTTTATGAATATATTTAATAGAATTCTATATATTAGGATGAGAAAGTTCTATGCTCTACCACAATAGTCAGAGGAGATGTCAGCTGGTTGCAACCAGAATAGTTATAAAAGTAATTTCTGAGATTTTTTCCTGAAGTTGGTTGAGCACTTCATCCTTATCGATAGTAAAATCAAAGTGCAAAGAAATAATAACAGGCAAATTTTGCTAGTCATGTCCCATCACCTTTGTTGATAATATCATTTTTGTGTTGTGGCAGAAGACACTCTTTCAATCAACTAGCTGTTGTGACTGGTAATTAGCTCCTTAAGGCCATTGAAACTCCCACCGTCACGTGTGTGTTAGACCGTAAACGAATCATGCGAATTAAAGACATAGCAGAGCTAACCGGAATTGGAATATAGTAATGAGAAAGAAGGTCCAAAAGGTGCCTCTTAAAATATTCTCTTCCACGTGCTTGTAGTACTATAAACACCACAACAACAACTTCTTAACGGAAAATTTCTTATAAGGACAGCTTCTTTAAATTAAGATATAGTCACTAAAAAAAAGGCTATGAAGATACTCTTAGATGTTCCTTAAGTTAACCGAAACGTTTCGAAAGAAACAATTTTCTTTCTTTAATTTAATTAAATTTAAAAAAAAAACAATTAAATCAATCAGTTCATTTTGGATTTTTAAAGAAAACACTTTGAAAGGATCTTAGTCTGTCAACAAAGTAGTTATGCCATTATGAACCTTAAAAAATCATCCATTTACAAAAAAGTATTCCACTCAAACAGTAGTATTGTTTTTTGGTGCTAACTTAGAAAATTCTTTATACCAAAAAGACGAGTGACTTATCATTCGATCTGTTTAAAATGTAGTGTGAAATTTTGTCTTTCTGCTAATGCTGGTTGGGGGAATCATTCATCGAAATATTTCGTTAACAATAATTACAGAGAATTTTGTCCTGATAAATATTTTCATCCCGAAACACTAACAGTGAGCAACTAAGATCTTCGTTATCTTTTGAACTCCATCAAGTATAATGGTGTTTGATTATAGAAATGTCGCAGTGGTATATTTGACCTTTGTGTAAAGTAATCTTGATTAATTGGTATGCTTGACTGAATGATTAGTTGGAAATTGTTTGTCATCATAAAGTACAATATTTGATAATGGTTCATGTATGGATGGATGGACTGCATAGTTTTATTTGTATTTTTAGAAAGGACATATTGTGTTACTTTTGGTGTAAGAAACTAGAACTTATAGTTCAATTGAAGCAACATAAAAGCTTTCATCTCATTAAGTCTTCTCTTTTTTTTTTTTGAAAAGTGTATGAGTTGATTGCGGATGAATTTTCTAAGGATGCAACTGCATTTTTTTCCGAGTACTACATCATAACATCTAAGAGGTCTAATGAAGAAATATTTTATATTCATAATTTGTTTATTAGTGGTAAGTATTACACGGAATTGAATGTAAGTGCTTTAACTAGTTCGAAAGATCTATTGAGCTACCTTCCAGTATAGTTACAATATCAAATAATCATTAAGTCACAAATCTGAATTCGTTTTCGATAAACAAGCATTAAAACAAAACCATAGCACACAAAATATTAAATTACACAAACTCAAAGTAATAATAACAGTCCTCAGAGTATATCTAATGCAACTAATAACTTGGAAATAGTATTTATATTCACTTAATGAACAAATTATTAAAACGTATAAGTGAGATACTTTGCAAGTACGAGTAACTTTCCATCCGTACGAATTTGTGCAAGTCGCTTTTGGAGAAGCAACTATAAATTTGCTGCATATTAAAGTGCATTGGACTGGTTCGTTGCTCTGATGTTTGCGATTCTTGTTGTGAGGCGTTAAAGTGTTGTATTTATTTTGAACGCTTAGTTGCTTTTTGGCACTTAACAAGTGCATAAATCCGGGTCAGCATCTTTGCGATTGCATCCTCCGGTATCACATTCAATCTTTGTGCACTGGCAACTCCGGCTCGATTGTGTATGTGTATTTTGTCATGCATATTTAATTTATGGCGAAATTGTTACAACTACATAAACACTAACATGGGCTCTCCCTCGTATAGTACGAACACTCACATGTGAATATCTATGCGATATGGATAGTTTGGTTCCAGGAGCTTAGCTGGCTGGCTGAGTTCGTTAGCAAAAGTTTAGTTTTCCTTACATGCATAAACACTTTAAATATTTGTGTTTTGTAAGGATACGTAAATTGGCAGCTCAAATATGCATTTTCACTTGTTTGTATGACCGCTTTTATCATTATGGCTCAATATGCTGCCTCTGTGCTTGTGGTCATTATAGCTGCACTCGGTAGAGTTGCGAGACCTATTCTGCAGAACTGGTGCGAAACATGTAATGAATAGTCAAAGGCAATCTTGTGTTCTGCACGGTTTTGGTGTTTTTTTTTTTTTGAAATACAACAGAATGTAAAATGATAACCAAAAGTGCATGTAGAATGACAGCGAGAACAGTGAGAATAAGGGAAGAGAGTGGCAAACAACTGCAATAAGTATGATTAAACTACAGGTGGGGGCTACAGTAGTTGACGCTTCTCACTGTAATCCAATTGTATGGAATTAAGCACTCAATAACTGAAGCTTTGTCAGATGTTGTGCATAAAGGGATAGATAGAGTGAGAGAGAGTGAGAAGGTGGGAGAGTGAGAGCTGGAATACAGTATCCAATGTCTGTAGCTTAATCGTGTGTTGTCATGAAGGATTAACAAAAGGGAAAGAGTTAATCATAGAGACAGTTAGCGACAGAGAGAGAAAGAGAGAGAGAGAGAGAGACAAGAGAGAGTACTAGAGTTATAAACTTGGTGCGAATATAGGTTATAACTTTATATCTGAATATAAATAATAATAATATAAATTATAATAATATATAATAATATAATAATATAATAATATATAATATATAATATAATAATAATATAAAGTTATGATATTCGGATGCATTCAATGAAATTGATATATGTTAATGCTCGCAACAATATACAAGTTAATTGGATATAAATAAATTAAGAAAACACTTCAAGAAGAGATATAGGTATATGATAATAAAAATTATATGAATGTATAACAAAATATATTAGCATAAGCTTTTATTACAAAAAAAAAGGCGATGAAGAAATATGCAATGAATTGAAATGAGGTTTTACAATGAGAGATTATTTTTAAGCATTACTTTTTATACTAACGTTACGAAAACCCATTGTAAATTAAATATTAAAAATTGTTTGCTGAGCAGATAGAAACCTAAAATAAATTAGACTAGGGATTAAAAATGAACTTAACACAAAAGAAAGCCGAAGATCTTGGAAGTTAGAGAGAAAAAGAATGATACAGGGGAAGAGAGGAAGATATATAGTTGTGGAGTGAAAGAAGACAAAAAAGTGGAAGCAGAAATAGATATGAAAAGATATAGATAAGGAGATAGAGAGAGGTGATATATGGGGAGAGAGAGAATGATGAAGAGAGAAGAAGAGGGAATTATGAAGATCAAGAAAAGAGAAAGAGCTAATTTAAAAAACTAGTTAGAGCTAAAGATTAGTTGGATCTAACAAGAACGTAATTTTTTTGTAAAAGAAGGTGGGATCAAGTAATATTTAGTAAAGATAAAAAATTATTTAAGATAATATTAAGAAATAAAATAACGAGGGTACAAAAGAGAAGCACGGAGAAGAAAAGGGCAAAAAGAGAAGAGTAGAGAAAAGAAGAGCAGTTCTCTCTCTCTACAGGAGAATTCGTAAGTCGCAAGGCTTGAATACATATTTCTAAAAGATCTGCGAAACTTTATAGTATTCTGTTATAAATTTCAACTTCAAAAGTACATTGCAAAATATAAGTGATTCGTAAAAGCCAACATTGACATTAGAGAGTATAAGTGTGTGGAATCTTTAACATGATAATATTAAGACAAAGCAGTCAAGAGACTTAGAAATCATCGCTTGCCTATTGCGACAGTTTAATAGTCAAAGAAAGGATCAAGGGTTGTACAGTATGGGTTATTTATTTTTTAAGATCATTCGAAACTACAGAGTTTGTTTTCATATTTCAAGAAATATCTAAAAATTCTTATTCAATATTTCTTTAAAATTTTCTTATTCAATCTGTGGGTTGATTGAATTTTATTATACAAGAGAATGTAAAGAATAGAAGTTATTCTTATTAATAAAATTAGTCTAATTATTCTAATTAATTCTTTTTTTTTTTGTATTTTGAATACACTTTGTCTATATTACTTTTAGAGTTAAAACAAACTAAGTTGGTTGATTTATTTGTTGTCAAATATTTAATTCTCTTATTCAGTTTACATACGGTAATACCTCTTCACATATTTTTCTTTCCAGAAGTCTTGAGTATGAGTACTGCCCTCATATGTAAGCAAGGAGCAGAATGAGAACTTTAGCTCACAACTCAAAGTCCTTGCAACCGTCGTAAATCAGATATGCTTGCAAACAGCGAATGTAATAATTTCATGCTTGCCTATGTTCCCACCTGGTAGTCGGGTTCGTGCATGCATAAATCCCTTTGTATTGCTCTCGCTCTGTGTGAGTTTAGTTAAATATGTACAAGTATGCGATTTATCTTTGCTATAATATTTTGTTTTTGATAATTTAATTAAATTTATTGTTTTGCTGACATGACCACAACTTGGATGTATGCATGTATTACTCAGACTATATGCACACGTGTATGCAAATATGTATAGTCCTTCGCATCGAAAGTTTACTGTAGATACAAAGCAATAATCTCACAACAAGCACACTGACACCCTGCACTCAAGCACACCGACGACTGTACGAAAGTAGTAAATCTAAATAAATACTAAAGTCTGCATCGCTTTTCCTTTGCAGTTGGCTTCTTTGCTCAGATACAGATACAGATACAGCATTTGAGCTGGTATCGTGCAGATAGAATTTGCGATATGCATAAATATTTTTGCACAGAATATTTTAATATCTTTCAATAGCTTTGTGTAAATTTATGCTCTTTGGCCAAGATTAGTGCAAAGTTGTTAATGAGTTTTATGGCAGAATATTTAAAATTTAAGGTTTGCTTAAATTTAAAGTTCCTTAAATGTAATTTATTGATATAAACCCTATTCGGTGTTTAGTTGGCACAACGGAACCGCAAAGACTACGGCTTTCTGCTGAGTTGGTCTTAAGTGAAATTTATTGTGCCACAATGCAACGAAAGTTTATCAAGTATTTAATTATTTATGTTGTAAATTAGAAGGAATGAGAGGTCTAAAACATGAATTCTGTTCACTTTCTATTACTAACAGCAATTATGTTCTAAATTTAGTTAGTGAAAAATTTAATCTGGCATTGATATATGAACCAGAATAGAAGTTAGTATTAGTTGGAACTAATTTTCGGAGAAAAAAACGAGTAGAATTGTTTTTGGTCAAGGATTAAATAGTAGAATATGAAAATTAAATATCTCCTTGTAGTCATATATATTCTTTAACCAAGATTTTTAAGCAATGACTCTAGATGACAAATTATACTGACAGTAACTAAAAGCACAAAGTTATATAAAAGTTATTTGTCAGATATTCAGTGCTAACAAAACAAAATAAATTTCTGATTCATAGTTAAATTCTGAAGTGGGTGTGGGCACACGGCTTACTCTTACAGATATGAAGATGTACTTGGGTTATAGCAATGTGATCATAAGTTGCATAGTTAATACGTTGCAATTACTAATTGTCATAAATTTTATATTCTTCTGGAAGTCACTATAAGCACCTAAACAGTTAAAAAGTTAAGAACGTAGTAGTCAGTATTCTTCATAATGCATTTTTGGTTCTATTTAGTATTCATTGTAATGTTTTCATTGGTCGAGACATCCTCTAAAGCTAGCTAAATAATATTTCTATTGCATTTGAAGAGTGAAAGTAGCTATTTAAATGACTGAAGACAGAATTTAGATGGCAGACTCCAAAAGCCTTGGTAGAGATTAATAACTTTCTGCAAGGAGCAAATATAGAAAAGTCAAGCCTTATTATCACAGCGAGTTGAAGAAGTATTTGCAGCTAAACCCGGGTATACTAGAGTATCAATGAAAAGGTAGGAAATTTTTTGAGCGATGCTTACTTATACCCAATTCCATTAGACTATGTGGAGATTAATAACTTTTCGCTGCGGGAAAACATGAAAGAGTCAAGCTTTGCTACCTGAACGTATTAAAGAACTGGCTGTAGCTAGAATTGGATAGCATACTAGTGCTTCACATATGGTCTATATATCTATGGTAGATTTATTATGTCACTATACTAGCAAATTATCGGTTTTATGGTAGCGATTATTGTATCCCATTTTTTTAAGTATCACAGAACGAATATTTGCAAAAACTCTCCTCCGTTGCTTGAATTCCTTTAAGCCTGACTTTTGGCTTAAAGCGTTTTGATACTCTTGTATTTGATATGAATGGAATAATTTCTATGAATAATTGAGCTTTTGAAATACTAAGTAATTTTGAATGCCTACTCAAAGGAAATGTTTTGAAATTTTGCAGTTCTTCAAGAGTGGATTTAGCTGCCTTATAAAAAGAAAGACAATCACAAAGCAAGGATCCTACTTCGACCTGGATGTTTCACATATGCTATGTGGATGACTGTAAAAAATAAAGATAGGTGCCTATTTCAATAGTCTCTAGCGAATCATATACTGGGACCTTTAAGCAGACATCTATGGAAGCAGTAAAGCGTACTAATTATTTCGTTTTTCACTTTCAATTGGTTTGTATGATCGGAAGCCCATATGAGAACTGAGATAAAGAATACTAGTAGGTTATAAAACAAAAAATGACCAAATCCACTGTATGTCTACTAAGCATACGCCTAGTGTTTTATTTTGCACACCAAGTGCTGCAGGTGCATATTTTTAACTTTAGTAAGCCCTAGAGATGCAGGGAATGAAGCGTGTTTTTAACTTGAGATCCAAAGGGTTCATGTTGTGCTTCTCCAGGTGCTGAGACCTACAGATCAGTATAGGTTTTGGTACATCTCGCATCATACAGAGGAGGAAGTTATATCCTTAATACATAACTATATTGGTGCCGGCGGAAATTCTTAGCGATTTGCAATGGGGCGCTGAACAGCACTGCTACAGTGGTTTGTATGTCTCATCATTGATAACTTAATGTTAAATTCGTCACTTGATTATGAAAAGTAGATATATATAATTAAAAAAGGGGTTAGTTTGTGGTTGGTCCTATTTATCCGTACATATATAAGTAGTCAGCCTGGCGTCAACCACCAGCAATTGCAAGTCTGGATTATAGTTTTTTTCTCATGATTTTTATGCGTAAAGAATCTTCTTAAGTATTAGTTAAATATTTAATCTAAAAAGCTTTTAGTAAAAATTTTTTTATTATTTAATTTTATTAATTATTATTTATATTTATTTTATTAAAATAATATTACCCATAAAATATGTTTTATATATTAATCTAACAACTATTTTAATTAATTATATCTGGAACAATGGCATTGTCGATAAAATTTAATACATCCATATATAAACAATAAACAACAATTACGCAGCTAATCTTGAATTTAATTTGCTTTATATTTGCATGTAACTAAATAATCCGAATGAAGGAATATTAAAAAAAAAACTAATTTGAATAGAATATATGTACATTAAAGTGCATAAATATTAGGAATAAACAATAAAACTTAGTATGCATCCTGCAATATTCCCAATTATGCAATGACGCATACATGCATCCATTTGCATATCCTTTCGCATCTAATGCTCAATTAAATAATAATCAAAAATGTTCATATATACATCCGTGTATTCATCTATCTTGTAAGAAATGCACTGTAGGTATAAAGATATTTTGGGATAATATTTAAATTTCCATTTTGCTTGGGTTCCTTTGCATATCGGTGAAATCAGAAGTTTGTCTGTTTGTTTGCTTCATTTGTTTGAAATTTATTAAGAGAAATCTCAACTCAAATTGCAATTTTCTATGTTGTAGTGCTTTATAAAATATATTTTCCTATGGATACTTGTGGTGTAACAAAGACATATAGTTTGTATATACTGTTAGTTTTGTACTATTGAGTTATATCCTCGAAAGCCTTCATAGCAAACGCAAAACACAAATGTGTCTATCAAGTTATCCTGCCAAAGAAGTTTTAATACTGATATTGAAAATTACTAATAAATTTGATGTCGTGCACAAAATATCAATTTAATGCCTTTGCGTGCAATTTCCTTATTCAGTATCGAATTTTAGTTGATATACAACAATTACTTTCATATCGGAGCAGATTATCAGTAGAACAGATTCGATTTAATAAAAATAATAGAATTAATTTTAAAAGCATAAATGCGAGTCAAATGCATACGTGATGCCAACAAGGATGCAATCATTTTTTGAGTGCGCTACCAATTAAGGAAGCATAGTACCTTAACGATGGATTTTATAGGGAAAACTTAAAATGTCTATGTCCGAGATATACTCATGTATATGACTGATATATAATATGAATATACGCGGGCGATTTGATAAGTCAGTGACTATTTGAATTTACCGCGCAGTTGCTCCAAATGCAATAGTGCTTCCGTCAGCTGTATTCTACCAGTGGGCAACTTTTTAATTTTGAGCAAGTTACGTCATTTAGTGGGTGTTTGATAACCGTTCAAAGCAAACAACCTCGTGAATTTTTACGAAAATGGAAAGAAGTGAATTTCGTGTGCTGATTAAGTATTGTGTCCAAAATCCACGAATTGGTATACTAACTGCTACCCCATCCAGCATATTCTCCAGATTTAGCCCCCTGCGATTATTTTCTGTTTCCAAACCTAAAGAAACGGCGAAATTCACTTTTTTCCATTTTCGTAAAAATTCACGAGGTTGTTTGCTTTGAACGGCTATCAAACACCCACTGAACGACGTAACTTGCTCAAAATTAAAAAGTTACCCACTGGTAGATTACAGCTGACGGAAGCATTGTTGCATTTGGAGTAATTCACTAACTTATCAAACCACCCTCGTATATAATATATATTGTGAATATAAGTTTTAATTTAACGTCAAATTTTTCAGACGGAAATGACTATTAGATATAATAGAAACTAGTATATTTCTTAAAAAGGTTTTTTCGAACAGTAGTGAACCACAACAACAAAAATTCATTTTATATTATTTTAATTAATTGAATTTTTGGCTGACCATACAGCTGTTTCGAGTATTGCGAAATACCCATCATCAGTGGTCTTGGAAATAATTCTTGTATTTAATTATTCTTGGATTATAACTTTCTAAGACTGCAATTACTAGGAATCGAACTCACGCCCTGACAAATTTGAAGCTCAGAGTCAGCGCACCTTAACCAATTGACCGAAAGCCGTACTTAACTTTGCATGTTCGCACATATTTCTGGAGTTTTATTATTATTAATATAATATGTATATATAATATTGAAGTTATAATACTAAAACAGCATCTAATATTATAAGAGTATATTGTCTTTTTTTAATTAAATATAATTTAAAAACAATTTATAACTTAAAGAATATTTAGTTTAAATTAAACAAATCTATATAATAATTTATTTTAATTAAAAATAATTTCGTAATTTGTATATAATTTAATATAATTCATTATAAAGCAAAAATATATATTCTAATTATACAATACTTATATAGCTAAATTTTCCATAAATTAATGCGTGTATGACCAACTATAGTTCTCTTTAAATTGATCTCATCTGCCTTAGAATTTGTTCCTTTCCTCGTTATTGCATTTTAATTAAATTTATTTAAATGTTTTGCCTCAACAATGCTCATGTTATTTTAATTTTACAAATTGTTAGTACATATTTTGCATTTGACAAGGCTCCTCTCAATGGTATTGTTATAAACTATTATGGCATAAATTCATTTTGTGAAGAATTTTTAAAATATTTTGCAATAAGGATAAAGAAGAGTTGCTGTCCTTTAAGGCCTTGTTTTGTATAAAATGTTTCAGTTTAGACACAAACTATGAGAATGCCAGTTTCGTTACTTTTAATAGAAGAAAAGAAAATTAATTATTTCTAGATGGTATCCTTTCTTACAGAAACTACTGACAGTATTTGAATCAAAGTTTTAAAGTTTGCAATATGGGTTAAATATTTAAAATGAAATTTATTTTGTATTATATTTTCGGATACCTTACAAATATCATAAATTTTATATAAAAAGTGAACAAGAAATTATACTAACATGTAATTTATTATTTCAGAATTCGCTATAAAATATTTTTTTTAAGTTGGTAGCACTGAATTGTTTACTATGCTTTACTAAGCGCGTTGCAGACTATCATTTTTAAGACTATCATTCACATATCACTGTTGCTCAAATTTATTCTAGTGACGGAACCTGGACTTGCTCACATTCAAGAGTTGTCATTTAAGCAAAATTTTTGTAGAATAAGGGTGTTTACGCACGCTGTAAGTGTGTTTCGTACGCTGTAAGTTTGTTAGTGCAACCACTTGGAAATTGCTCTTGAATAACGAATGCAATTTTTTGGATGAAGACATCATTCAGCATGTGATGTGCTTACCAAAATTTGGGTGAACACAACAACATGTTGGTTGCGTGTCATTCAAAGGTGCAGACTATCATTTTTTAATATTATTCTTATATTTTCTCTCTTGAATGACACTCAAAATTGATAGGCTGCACCGCGCATTAGGAGCTATTAACTGTTCAGTATTACATTAGCATAGCGGTTATACTATTGAGCACATATCGGATAGGTAGTATGGATTCAGAAGGGGATTAAGGAATAGATAGAATAGAAGGAAATAAAACTATAATACAAAACTCAATTGAGCTACAACAACTCTGCCAAAAAATTAATGATTTCAATGTATAATTTTACTCCTAGGATTCACTTTTCCCTACTTATCTTCATAGCCAATTCTGGCTTCGACAGAATTTTAATTACTAGTTTCTGATGATCAATTAAATATATTTAATAGTGAGTATGACAGAGAGAGATAGAGAGAAAAGGGAGCGAGAAAGAGAGAGAGGAAAGAGAGAAGTGAAGAATAGAGAGAGAGAGTGAAATTGAGAAAGGAAGAGAGGAAGAGAGATAGACGAAGAATGAGAGAAAGAGAGAGAGAGGGAAGGCATTCGAACTTAACTCAGGCTTTCTTGACAGTTTTGAATACTGATGCAGACTGATAAATGAATATCGCGCAAAAAGGTTTTGACTGTATTAAACCAGTTAGAGTAAGGTTATCATGCAAGCTTATCACTTGTATTGTGTAGAACTTATCAGAGGTGAGTATCCATATGCATACGTACATTAATTTAATCCCACATAAGCGTCTTCTAGTTTCGATTTAACTTATATTTAGTGGAAGGTTATTGTCTGTATTCTGAATGTTGTGATCGATAGGGTGTTGCTCTTTCGTTCCTGACCTATTAAAAAAGAATCAAATAAATTTTAAAAATGTTCATTAGAGCAAAATTTGAATAATAAAAATATTGTGTTGCCTTTACATTTCGACAGGAAATTCAATATTAATAAAACTAATAAAAAATGTTTACTTTACGAAATTATTTTGTAAAATCAAATAAATTGAGTTCAAGTGAAAGCCTTTTAAGTTTTGAAATAATTCAAATATTTTATAAATTTAAAATATACAATGAAATAATTCTATTTATGCATTTACGATACACACTTCACATGTTATAAGAGCTCGACTACTGCATAAATTGCACTCTCATGAAGTGCAAGTGCATATCGAAACGTTAGATTATTACTGTAAAAATTTATGTTGGAATATCCTCTTACATTTGTTTGCCACATATAGTACTTATAATTATTGACTATTGAATTTTAATAGAATTTTGCTTCATGTTTGAGAATTTATTCAAAAAAAATTTGAATTTTTTATTTTGAAAAATAGGTCATCAAACCACCAGGTTGGCAATGCTGCAATGGACATGTACTGTGCAATAATTGCCGCAGTCGTTCTGTCAAATGTCCTGTCTGCCGAGTGCCGTTGGGACCCAGAGGCAGGTGTCTGCTATCTGATAAATTGTTTACACTACTAGCAGACAATTTTCCATGTGATGGTGGTAAGTGCAAATTACGATTAAATACGAGTATAGATTCTAACTGGTAACTTATAATATTCCTTTTTTTTTTTAAAAAGCGTCAAAATTGCTCATTGATTTGATGTAGATTTATATAGAGAAAACTAATTTTAAATGTATAAATTTAATATGAAATTTTCTTATTCACCGAACATGTATCAAATTTGCATTATTTTATTCAAAATTGTCCCAATTAAACTTGAATTTCGTATGGATTCAATTTTGTGTTCATCCCAGAATCTAAAAGTGATTACTTGTCTTGATGACCATAAAGGATAACGTAGAGCAAATTACTTTATTATTGCACACAGAATTAAAAATATCCTTACGTATGCCTTGACAGTGGACTCTTGGATATTTTTCTATTGGACAAGAAATGTTTAAACTCACATTAAATGTGTTGTCCTATAAGATTTGAGTTTATGCAAGGATAAAGGATTTGCATATGAAAATAAACTTTTTAATCGATTTTAAGACAATGTTATTATTTCTTTATAAAAGCAACTTTTTGGGTGCTTTTTAGATATATGTAGTTTAAATAATTTTTTAATTTGTATACGCATTTGTTTATAAAATGTTTAGGTCCTTTTTAAGTTCCAATGTATATTGCGCTAGGTTAGCATATTTTGTCTGGTGTTGAATTAGCCAGTACTATATCTTCATTAATGCAAAGACAGAGATTCATTAACTGTCGGGGATCCTGAGATGAATTCAAAAGACAGCTCACGTCTCGCCTGTGGATTTTCTGTTGCGCCGACTTAATATTTCAGTTGTGGTTTAAACTGATTGGAACAAACCAGAGTGTGTACAGAGTCACATTTAAGATGAAGTTGTAGAAAACTGAACTATGAAGTAATTGGCAATATATGGGAAATACTTATTTATAACTTATTAAAACATATAAAAAAAGTTAATTGAAAACAACTGTAACTTTCGCTGCAAAGGGCTGGGAGAGGAGGGGTGTGTTTGCATTTCAAGACAAATCTTAATTTGATTTTAGCACAGTTTTATAAATTTAAAGTTTGTTTCGAGTTGAACCCAAAGCATTGCCCAAGGAAAGTTTTTCAAAGGTACTCCTTTGTATACGGACCTCTATAGATTGCCAGATGTATCTATCATACGCTTATATTGGTTTCATCACAATTTAATATATTTAAAGCATTTTATAGCTATAGCTCACTATTGATAAATAAAACATCATATAAACAAGTTTGGAGGATGAGGAAACTTGCACTTTGGAAACACCCCTCTTTATACGCCACTTATATTAACTTCCCAGAGTTGTATTTCGTACGTCCATAATGATATCCTTACAGTTATATAAATCAAGAGTTTGATTTGAAGTGATCTTTATCTATTGGGAGCCAAACTCTTACTTGGACGAATTTGTGATGGAAAGTTGTCAAGACCACTTCCTTGCATAAGCCTATAGTTTGTCTGATATATATATTAGATGCCAATATTGGTTTAAATGAAGTTTTATATATTAAGAACTTGTTTTATAGCGATAACTTTAGTTTCGTGGCTGAACCTGTGCACCTGAGCTTGGGAGTGGCACTTTGAACTCTAAAATCAGCACCTTTGATGCGCCCTTGATTTATACTGGGATTGCTATATATGTATATCATAGGGCATGTTTGTTTTATCAGACTTTTGTAAATTATGTTTTTATAGTAGCGGTACGAGTAGCAGAGAGATAGGAGCCAAATCTTTACCTAGATGAGTTTAGCGCATCGGTAAATGCTTCTGGACGCTTGGAATGCTTCTGATTTTCAGTTGGATTGCAGATATGTGCATCACACTCATATAGTGGTTTCATACATCAACAGCTTGTTTTATGATAATAGCTCCGAGTTAGGTCCAATTCTCTATATGTATGATTTTTTGAGGAGTGCTTGAAACTCCCTTACATGCACCCATATTATATTCTTGGATTGCCAGCTATTTTCATTATCTTAAAGTATTTAGATAGTGTTAAGTAAGGATTAATAGTTTATTTTGTAGCGATTGTTGCAAGTTGGGGGCCAAATCTCGATATAGCCGAGTATGGGTGGAGTACTCGGCACTTCAAATCCACCCCATTGAATACGCCACTAATTTTCATTTGGATTACCAGATACGTATATAATATAATATTGGTATCGTTGCAGTTTTTAAATTCAAGAGGGTGGGGTTTTATAATAGCTACCAATCCGTTCAAGTGGCTACTTGGAACGGATTACTTTAAGTATAGAAGAAATATGGTTTATTATAATTTCTTTATCATTTTCTTAACATTTGTTATCATTTTTTTATATCTTGTGTATTGTTTAGCTTTATTGTATTTTATGTTCCCAATTTTTTTCTATCCAAAGTTTTTCTTCTGGAAGATTTTCTGCATTAATTTAATATTTTCTGATGTTTTTGTTTTTTGAAACTAAGTGTTACCAACTTAAGACTAAGTGAAGTTTTTGCTTTATTACAACTTCCGTAACAACTTCCGGTGTTACAATTGCTGTTTGTGTTGTTGCTTTTCGATCATTGCCGCGTTACTTGCTCTGCCCTCATTTGCTATGTTTCATGAACAGCAGATTTACGTTGTAAATGAAAAGTAAAAATAAAAAATATCAGAATAAAAGCATTATTTGCTTTATTTTCTTAAAAAGTTTTTATTTTTATGATGTTCACTAACGAGGGCAAAGGACACTTCCAACTCTAATAAAGTTAAAATTGTGTAAACACTGCGAGAAAGAAGGACTTGGCAATGCATTGCATGTGGCAACTATGGCAGTGGCAATAATGGCGTAGTGTCCTTGGCATGGATGTGGAGTTCTGCACTTACGTCGTACTTGTTTACTCAACTACTCGTGATGGTATAATAATTAACTCATGCAGATAATTTCTTTTAACTACATTTTATTCTTAGAAACTCCAATTAAAATTTATGATACAAAGCTTTGAGAGTTTATTAATTAACTGTTTAGCTTAATGAAATTTTATTACTAGAAACTAATAAAAGTGAAGTTATAATGCACTTCTACGGTTTTGCTAGAAGTACACATGTGTATATGTGGGTTGTTATTAAATTGTAGCATTATTTTTGTAAATTAATTAATTATTTTAATTAAAATATAATATATAAAGCAATATATGAAGCAATTCTTTCTATTGAAGTCTTTTTTGCTTTGAATTAAAATATATTAAATAGAAGATAAACCACAAATATGGACAGAACATTTCCTTATATATATTAGTATTAAAATTTATTAAATTTGTTGTGATAGAGTTGAAATTTCAATAGCTAGATGTAAAGAATTTGAATGCATTTAATTGCACATTTAATTTACATATTCTCTTGTTAAAGAGAATAAAAATCTTTGATATAAAAATTCATAATTCGAAAGATATTTGTACCTTCAGTGTCCTTAATTTTATACATTTCACAGATTTTAAATTGCTCCATTGGTTCTTTATTAATATAGAAAAATATGATGTTAGAAATTTTGGGTAAGTTTACCATGCTTTCATCGTTAAACACTTTTATGGTACAAGAAAAAAAAACACTACTTCTGATGCTGCATGATACCGGTAATATATATACCTTCTGCTTAAAAAGTACTCGGATTTTGTAAATAAAACACACAAACTTTAATTTTATTACAGCTTTATTTAATTTCCTTCAAAATATGCTCCTTCTGAAGCGATACACATATGCCAACGCTCGTCCATACACTTTTCGTAGGCCCGTGCAGGTATGGCTTTTAGTTCCTTCGGTGAATTCTCTTCTACCGATTCAATCAGCTCAAAACGCTTATCACGAAGGGACAATTTGAGTTTCGGGAACAGGTAAAGTCGCACGGCGCCAGATCTAGCGAATATGGTGCCTGAGCGATGACAGTGATGTCGTGTTTGGTCAAAAAATCGCGTACAACAAGAATTTTCCATAGTAAAAATCACTAAATGTACTTGATGTAGTCTCACATTAACAGCTGCTGTAAACAAACTAATTGACAGATGGCAAGAAAGGGTGTACCAACATAACAAAAATAAAATTTTTGAAAAAGGTCTATTACTTAAGGAGTAGTTACCAAACAACAAAATCCGGGTACTTTTTGAGCAGAATGTATACCAAGGGGCTTAGAAGAATAGAAGGGCTCTCAGTTTGAATTATAATAATCCAACTTATTAGTTATTAGTCAGCAACTTATTAGGAATTGGTAAAAAATTTTCGATATTTTATTGAATTAGTGATGTTACATAGCATACCCATGTTATTATGTATTACTTTTTAAGGGAGTTATTAAGCAACAATGGTAGAAGTATCAAGTTGGCGATAAAAATTTTTTTAAAAAGCCATTCAGTAATACACCTTAACCATATTGGAAAATAGTAACAAGACTGTAAGATTTTTTAAATTACCTCTGAATACGCGCTCCGTATCATCATATTTGTTTAAGTACTGGGTTTGTCATATTAAGTGGATCTATTTATTTTACCAAAAAATATATGAAAAACTGCTCTATTACAAAAATTCCATAAGACTCATGTTTTAAAGCCGTTTTACCATTAGTCATTTTCATCTTCCTTATCAGTGTTATCAGTTACAGTGTTGCCAGATAGGTCGATCTAATGTGTTCAACTTTGTATATTTTGGTTTAGTTATTTTTCGATATTATTCTCACTGCATAATAAAGATTTTGAGGACGTACTGCAACAGTATGAGGTCATAACACTTTGTATCCTACATAAAATTCGAGGACATTACCAATAATAACTAAATTTTTAATGAATAAAATATGTTTAATTAAAAGTATATTAATAAAAGCAAAATAATAATTACAATTATAATAAAAGTTGCTATATGAAAGGACAAACAAACAATTTGAAATTGTCATTGAAGTTTTAACAATAAAGCGACTTTTAATCCTTGTTCCTTAAATCCTTATTTTTAGTGGTAGCTCAGTCGATTAACGAGACAACAATGAGTTTCATACATAAGAATGGAAAGTGCGTTGACATCGTAAAAAGCAAATAAAATCCATTTCCACTTTATAACAAAATAACCAAATTGTCCTTAAAACTAAGCTAATTTAATTCTTATCCTCGTTCACATTGCAATGCAATTTAAACCAATCCAACCAACAATCATAGTTAATTCCAAAAATATTTTGATTTGACCCAAGAGCTTAGATTTATTTATGTAAATAGCAGGAAAGTCTCAATAGAAAGTTTGTGATGTGGAAAATGGAAACGAGACTGAACATTATCATTTAAAAGTTTATACAATTTTAATTAAAAATTTTAATATTTTGCTATTATCTGCATTTACAGTGAAAAGCAACAAGAGCACACCAACCCAGCAGAGGAAATGCACAGCGGATTATCATAATCACCCAAAGATGGCAATTGCAACAAAACCGTGCGAACAGCAACAATTTCAACAGCAAATTAAAACCAAAGAAATTAAGAAAAAGTTTAAATCCTTATATCGTCAACAGGAGCAACAACAACAACAACAGCAGCATCAACAACAACAACAGCAGCTGCAACAACAGCAGCGATGTCAGTCTCCACGACAAGAGCACAAGACTCATCAACAACAGCACAATTGCCAAGAAAAACTTAATAAAAATGGCAACACACAGGATGCGATGGTTACTGTTGTTGTGAATGATGTTGCTGTGGTGAAGAGTGTTGCAGAAATTTTGCTAAGAGAAGGGGAACAACAACAACAACAGCAACAGCAAGAACAACAAGAACAATTAAAAACAACAGTGCAATATAATTGTAAAGTTCCAGCCGAAACTAATAGCAACAAAAGTGACACAAGTAGAAGCAAAAATAACAACAACAATAACAATAATAGTATCTGGAACAGCAACAGTAGTTGCAATAGCAACAATGAAGCTGACACTGACAATAACATAAGCTTGCGGCGTAAAAGTCGAACAACCAAAGTCCATCAACATCAACTAAACGAGATGAAAATATTAAAAAGTCACGAGCAAAAGCAATTGCTTAACAACGACAAGAACAACAAGAACAACAATAACAACAACAGCAATAGAAACATTGACAGCAACAACAATGAAAGCATTTCTGATAACAATAACAATAGCCACAACGGAATAGCATTGTCCGTAAAAATGTCCAGTGCAAGTGTCAACAATACAGTCCAAGATTCTTATAACATTAATAGCAACAACAACAGCAATAGCAACAACAACAGGAACGCTTCCAACAATAATAACAACAACAAAAACAATGTTGATAGAGAATTGCTCGTTAAACACAAGTTAAAGTCAAACAGGAAAGCTACAGATTACTACATGTTCAATGTTGACGATGAGCAAAAGACGCATCACCACCAGCAACGGCAACAACAGCAGCAGCAGCAAGAACCAAGCAATAACTATAGCAGTAATAAGATTAGGGTCCAAAGTCACGAATTGGAAGACGATGAAGTTACAATTGTAAATAATGGAATGCCAACAAATAAACTACAACAGCGACAACAAAAACACCAACAACACCAACAATATCAACAACAACAAGAATATCAGCAACTAAATCAGCAACAACAATATCACAATTATCATTGCCCTACTGGGAAATCATGTAGTTGCAGCTACGTGAAAACTTCCGGCACTGCAATGGCAGTGACTAAGACAGCAATGGGGGTTGCAATGTGCAACAACAGCAATACAAATAATAACGTTAGCAGCGACAACAACATAAATAATAGAAAGAACAACAACAGTAAGTTGTCAACAACATGGATGACAAATGGTATAAAGTTATCACAATTTGATACTGCTGCTACTCTCCCCATAATGAGTGCGACTGTTGCTAGTTGTGATGAACTCATGTTGAGCCAAACAA
>NC_051847.1:199900449-199909129 GCF_002237135.1 Teleopsis dalmanni | reverse complement strand
GCATTAACTGCTATTAAAGGAAATAGATATTTGATATATCTATACATACATAAATATACGAGGGCGGTTTGATAAGTCCTTTTGAATTTCTCGCGCAGTTACTCCAAATGCAACAGTTCTACCGTCAGCTGTAATCTATCAGTGGGCAACTTTCTAATTTTGAGCAAGCTACATCGTTCAGTTTACGAAAATGAAAATAAGTGAATTTCGTGTGTTGATTAAGCATTACTGGCCAAAATCCACGATTTGGGATACGAGCTGCTACCCCATCCAGCATATTCTCCAGATTTTAGGACAATATTGCGTCTATTTTCAAAACCTTAATGAAATGTTTGGGCTTTCAACCACTCCGTATTTTGAGAGCTTTGAGAAAACTTATTATTTGGAGGGAATAAGTAAATTGGAAAAACGCTGGACTAAATGTATCGAGCTAAAAGGTGATAATGTAGAAAAATAAATTGTTTATTTGCCGAAAAAAATTAGTTTTTATTCAAAAAGTCACTGACTTATCAAACCACCCTTGTATGTAGAAGTTTTTTAGCCTCAACTCTATCCATAAACTGGTATAGAGGTTTGCGTTAGCATAGATCTCATGATTTTCGGCAGTAAGGTCCAAGTCCTCATTTGCGATTGTATGCATTGGAAATATATCATTTCTGATGTGAAACAAAAGCGATCACACGATACACTAACGATTTCAAAACTTGACAAGACTCTTCGTGCAGTGGTACGAACAATCGTGCAGATTGTGGTGATAGTCACAATTTTGCACTCTATAAGTCGAGGTGCATGCGATTTTGGTTCTTGAGTCAATGTTACTGAAGGCAGATATTCTAACAGTAATCAAATCATTATTATTTAAAAACTCAGCTTAATATTTTCGTCGAACATAATGGTTCGCTGCAGCTACTGGCAAGCAAAAACCGGGTAGTTGGCATACTTGAATAGATAGCAATGGATTCGAGATTAATCCAACTAGAAACTGATTATTCATTTAGTTCTATGGACTGAAGTTTAATTGTGTAATTAGTTGCTTCATAAGAAGGTATCTTATAAAAAAAGTGAATAGCAACTAGAGTCACTATAGGATGCAGGCTACAGTGATCCATCATCATTTCCAGCTAACCTTACCAAATGTAAGCAACAATCAACACAATATAATTCTAAAAATTCACTTCAAAACTCTAATTGGCTATGACTCTCTATAGTTACCTACACGTAAAAATCGAAGTATGATTTATTGAGTGGCTATTCATACTTGAATCGATAATCGACAAAAGTACGAATAAATTCACAAGAATCGGAATTCTGCAAACGACGTCCTATTGTAGAATAAGTTATAAATATAATACATAAAGATATAATTTTTCCAAACAGAGTTTTTATGATCTATAAGTGAAATTAAGGTAGCAGATATCCTTCATAAGATCACATAAGTGAAGAGTATGAATAATATTAAAATATTATATTTAAATTTAATATTTAAATTATTTTTAAAAGCAGAATACTATATTAAGTATATATTTCTTTTAATATTAACTGCAGAGTTTTCATGATCTATAGTGAAATTATGAGCGTTTCTTATATACTGCTATGACAGATAAGGAACGTTTTCCTTCACAAGATCACATATGTGTAGATTATGAAGAATATAAATATTACATTCAAATGTGATCTTTTAAATCTTATTAAAAGCATAATAATATATTAAGATACAAGGAGGTGGCTGTAATGTGGTAACCCTGCTCTTAGTTTCTTAGCTGCATTTTTCTCTATAAGAGTATACGAGTATTTATGATATGTTCTTAAAAAAGTTTTTGGAATGACAAGATTTACAAACATTTTCGCATTTCTGATAATAATACTAAGTGACCACTAAACTTAGCTTATTAATATCATTAAAAATTTAGCTAATCGTTTTTAGGTCAATTATATTCTACATTGCAACTATAATTGGTTATTTAAAGTATATTAATAATGGAAGCTTGTAGTGAAAATGTATTATATATGCTGTGTTATACTCTTAATGTTATGGGATGTGGCACTGCGACCGTCGGGTATTTTGTGCCTCCTTCAGGGTTTAGAGTAGATCTCTAAACCCTGTTACGTCAATAAAAAGTAGTATAGAACCTACTTTACAGAGTTTTATTGCCTCCTCCGTAAGAATATACATATCCAGGAGCCTATTCCGTATGTGCGATAGTTTGCATCTGTATGTATACCCTATCTCGTAAGATGGTATTTTAGTTTGCAGTGTTAGAGTCCTTGTTAGGATTCCTGTTAGGATTCTAAGTTTTTCTTTTAATAGGTTCATACACACTCTTATTGTTATAGGTACCAATAAGTGATTTGGATTATGTTAATCCTGGTACATTATCCCAGTAATCTTTTTTTATTTTGGTTCTCCTTTATTATATATGTTAATAGTATATATAAATAAATAATTCAGTTAAAATTACTCCGTGTGAATACTAGTCAAAGTGCAAAGACAAAAAATATAGCAGAAATATATGCATAACTGCTTCCATAACGTTCAACACTTCAAAGCAATAAAAACTTACACAAACTTGAGTGTTTAGACTACACAGTAGACTGGCTTGTGTCTATTATTAGAAGCTATTTTAAGCAATCAAACTTAAGCCGCTCGTACCCAGACTCAACGATCGAGGGTGCACTATTGATGCGCATGTGTACATTACACACTTAAAAATATCATTGCACAATTCAATGTAAACATTAAACTCTTCAAGCAACAACAACAATAATAACAACAAACACAAAGCCAAACAACTTTATCAGGTGCTGGGGGTCTTTAATATGCTCCAAATGTCATAATTCTAATTAGAAATTGTTGTGTGTGCAGCTACTGTCGTTATTGCTTTTGTTGTTGTTTGCGTTTGTTTCCTTGTGCAAGTGTGTCGTTACGAATTTTTTGTTTGGGATCATTTAACGCTGCTTGCATATTTTAGCTATCATTCAATTTGTTGTTGTGGTTTTTCTTTATTTTCTTCAATTTGTTTTTGTATATGCATTTGTATAGCAAATTGATTTGATTGGTTCAACGTTTTGTAGAGTTTAGTTTTTTTATATTTTTAATGCATTTTGTTTTTTGTTCTTTTAAATGGTTAGAGTGCCCTTTAATATATTTAGACTTGTTTTTATTTAAATTAAAATGATTTCCTTCATATGGGGTCGGTTTGGGGAACGTTTTTTTTATAGATTTAGAAAACACATGTTTTTATTATTTTTATAACGACTTTTTCTGGATCAGTAAAAATAGTTCTTTAGTTGAAAGTGTTTAATAGTGCTATTTTAAGAAGTGCAATCGGTTTTATTGTGGCTGCTAATTAAGAATATTCTGACAAAAGCTATAATAATTCATTATCTGTTGCAGGCAACCTATATTTATCTATTAGTATATCACAGTGTATAAGTATATAAATGAATAAATTCTACTTTAAGAAAAAAATTAAGTTTCTATAGATAAAATATAATTAAAACATCAGTTGTCGTATGCTACATTTATAATAGGTGATATAAAAAGTAATCGCTGTTTTCTGCTACTGGTGGTATCCATATATTTAGCAGCATTAACCCGATTATGTCAATGAATATGTGTTAGAAAGCTAATATTTTAGTTATATTGATTTAAAACCGAATGAAATATCTGAACAAATACGATAGATGATGCTTTATTACTACAATACTACAATATAAGTATATGACAGGTGAAACTGATGCAAATATATAACAAAAAATTTATACGGTTTACAATGAAGTTGTTATGAGTAAAGTGCGGACCTAGCAATAGTTTGTTTGAACTCGTTCCGGAAATTTCTATTTCATTTGGTCAAGTATTTCGCCGATAAATCACAGAAGTGCTACATTGATGGAACTTATGAAACTACCCGAAGAATGACAAAACTCTTGAATAAAAATGACAAATGTAAACTTTATAACATTCATTTTCATTAGAGCAATTTTTCAATTTCTTCAAAATTGTCTCAAAAAAAGACGGATATTTTCTTATCACCCAATATCTTTATATTTGCAGATATGAACATGGGCGTACACAGGTAGGGGCACAAATAAAAACGACTTTTTTGTGAACTAAATCTAATTTTCAAGTTTTCAATGAACTAGGCGTGAAATATATTAGCTAATATAAGCCAAAAAGAAAAAGAAAAAAGTAGTAAAAAGTACCTTAGCACACTTTAAAATACATAATATCATATCAGTATATCAGCGCCCGCTAATTTCGACCCTGGGTACGCCCATAGATATGAATGCTAGAAAATATTAATTTTGCTTAGAAGCAAATTTATAGTTTTTAGTTAATTTAACAATAGAATAATAATATTGTTAGAATAATAATAGTTTACGAAGAATAGATAAAGAAATAAATCTAAGCCACATCTAAACACAGGCTAACGAATCATTTCGTTAGCTTGTGACCTAATCATCGAAAGTGATCAATTGATAACCAATATACGGGTCCTACCTTAAACAAATAAAGTGCCGCCGAGGAAACAGTCTGACATATGAGAGGGATAGATTTTTGTCTGTGCAAACTTAGGGCATACCACCAAAAAAATAAAAAAATAAATTTTATATATTTTATATATTTTTATAAACCAAAAACTATTATATGTAGTTTTAAATAATATTTTATGTGATATTTTCAGGCCTTTGTAGTTTTTGTACTTCCTGTTCCTTAAGTAATTTGATTTCATGTTTAGAATACATAATTGATGCAAACCAACTATTGACTTTATTTGGTGAAATTCTATTAGAAATTGTGAAAAATATTAAATTATTATTAATACACAATAACAACCACATATATAATTACTCTATGTATTTTGTATATGCTGATACCAAGTCAGGAATTGTTATATTTTCCTCATTCCGCAGCAATCCTTGAATAATGCGTTTGGCAACTTTCTCACCACTCTGTATTGATAAAAATATGTTCGACATATTTATGTTCTGAATTTTTTTTAGAATTGCCGCATTTGTATCTAAAAATACTGGAAAAACTGTTGTTGTTCTGATGTTTTGACACCCCTTTATAATTTTTAACTCCAATCTTAAAACTTCCATTAATCCACGTACTCCATATTTCGTACTGGTATATTCTGCACTAAAAACCAAAGGCATTAAACCTTAAGTCAAAAGGATAAGTCAATAAATATTTATTGAATTAAAAAATCATAAAAAATATTTCATTAACTAACCTGCAACAGAACTTATAGCAACAATGTGACCTTTATTCAATTCCTTCATATTTTGTAAAAATACACGATTTGTCTAAAGTGATTAAATTTAATATTAAGAATAAAATTTTATCCTTTGAATCTTGTGCGAATCTAAAAAAAATATATACCCATAAATGTGATGTCAAATTAACATTAATCATTCTTTGAACTTCTATTGGATCGGGATTGACAGGGTCAGATAATGTAAGTATACCAGCATTATTTACTAATATGGTGGCTTTTCCTATATCATTGCTAATATTTTTATTAAGTTCCACTACCTCGTCGTAGTTTGTAACATCGACCTAAACCCAGAATAATTTATATACATATATATTCTATAAATTTAAATGTATTATAATGTCAAACCTTATAAGCTTTCGTTTTCACTTTATATTTTTCATGAATGGATTTCGCCGTTTGTTCCGCTAACTCAAAATTGACATCAACAATCACAATGTGGCAACCTTGTTTAGCGAGTTCGACAGAAATAGCTCTGCCAAGACCTCCTGCTCCCCCAGTTACCTATAGGCAAATAATTTAATAATTTATGTACATAATCACATATTTCGAATACTCAAACGTTTTTTTTACAAAACTTCTTGAAGGAAAGGGGGTTATATTCAAGTTTTCGTTATTGTTTTTATTTGATATAATATTCCCTCGTATATTTTTGAGTAAATTTTACTTGAGTTTTACTACGAGTAACACTTTGTATATACAAGTGTGTTCCATCTACAAATTTTCGTGTACTTTCATGTAAATTTTACTTCTGTTTTACTTGAGTTTTACTACGTGTAGCTCGTGGAACAGACCTAATATATAATAGAAACGGAAGTTCCCATTGGCGCAGATTACTGCGAACATTGCTAATTTTTTGAGCTGCAACTGACTCTGACCCAACAAAAAATTTAGTTTTTCCAATAAAGTACAGGAACTAGCTATATAAGAAGTTTTTAATTTCAGAATATTCAACTATAAGCCCCATCTTAATATTTTTCTAAGACTCAGATCAGTGCCGCTTAGTCCTAATAAATGTGATGACAATTCTGATACTAAACGTTACATTTTAAAATCAAATAAAAAAATTACTTGTGCTTACATTCGTTCTAGAAACAATTTTTAGCCATTATTTTTTCAAACATTTTCAAACCGTTGAAAAAATAAATTAATTAAATAAATTACGTGAGCTTAATAAATTTTTTTCACTAGAAGTAAGTGTCTAGCCGGAGAGTAAATATTCTATCTGCGGTGAAGTTTCTGATTTTTAATGGGGTGAAAAGTTTATGGCTGATTATCATTTTGCTGAATAATTATATTACATAAATGGTTACTTGTTGCCCATATTCGCTACATCTTAATTAGCAAAGTCGAATTGTATCCATCGTTTTATAATCATTTCCACTATTCCATATTAGTACGGACATATCTTATACTCTCGCCGAACATCAACAAGAGTCCAAATAAGTACACTTACTGTGTACTTAAGTACTGTAATGTACTTACTGATTCTGTGTCCAACTAGTATGCTGTAAATTCTTTACTACCCAGTGCGTAATTAGTCTTAAATAAATATTTCAGATTAGATTAAATAGAATGAATAATTTTATATATTGTTGATGATATATCTGAAGTTCATAACAAAATTATTATTTATTAAATTTCAATATATGTACTTAGAGATTAAATGTACTGCATTTATTATATATTGGTTCACAATATGTTATATATATCATATATATGTATATAGATATGTATATATATTGTATATATTATTCACAAATTACCACAGCAATTTCTCCAGAAATACTTTTAACACTTCCAAAAAGTTTTTGGTAAATTTTAAATAACACATCTAACAATATCGCGATAATAATAAATAAATTTATCAAAATCGTTCCAAGTTGATCTAAAAGGAAATTCATATTATCTTTTATGATAGTCCGTACTTTTTGTAAAAACATCTCAACACAACAGTTTCGATTGAACTAAACATCATATAAGAATCCATTTATTTATTATTTCATTTTTAACCTTTAATCCATTATTAATTTTTAATTAAAACGATTAATCTTTTAGCTATATACTAAAAAATGTATCACAAAATTATCTTGAATATTTTATGTCAATAATAAAGTGATAGTTTTTTATTAATTAATTAAAATAATGATATCAAAAGAAAATGTTTTATAGCTCCCTTCTGTTAGATTTACGCTTCAAAAGTTATTATTTTAATGAAAATTTCATAGGTTCTCAACTGAAGATTTGATACTGGTACAAATTGTCTCAATTTAAGAGAGTTTTATTCAAAGTGAAATTTAAAATTTTCCAATCTCCATTAGGTTTACTGGTAGGAGCTCTGGTCATCATTTAACAATGGTTCCAAATATTTCAATATGGAGAATATGTTCAGATTCTTAATATTTCTTAAATCATAATTACATTACAAAAATTTGTTTTTTTAAACAGAATCGTCTATTTTGGTTTTGAGATGATAGCCTTGAGATTGTAAATTTGATTGATATCGACTACATTTTTTACCAGATACTGGAATTAGTTAAGTTTATCTGGTCAGCAGAATATGTACCGCTATTACATATATATGATTACTTCCGAGCAAATTATATTTAAGAATACATTGAACAGAGTGATTCAAAACAGTACTGATGTAATCCATTAAGTGTGCAGGGTTTAATTAATCTGGTGCCAGTTCTTTCTCCTAAACTAACAGATCACTTTTCAATCTTTTCTCTCATTCATTCGATATTTTCATTAGAATAACTTCAAGAAATTTTAAATTTAACAACCTTTAATCACTGATGCTATTAAGCAATGGAATGGTTACAGGCTCCTCGGGGAGGTATGCAAATCTGAGGTCGGGTTTTGAAAATATCTCGAGTTTAGAAAGACTAAAAGTGCTCAAGTGCACTGGCTCAAATAGCTTCAACATAATATGAGTAATGGAATTATTTCAGTGTTGTAAATTTTGTCAACATATTATATATATACATATTATATATTTAAGTTTCCATTATCAATAACTTTAAAAATTATGTTTAGTGAATTTTTTGGTGAAAGAACCTTATTGTTTTTAGCCATATTAATTGCTCTTCACATTTCATCTTCGTAATATAGTTGATTTTTGAATATATTTGTCTTTAAAGGAACTTCCCTTGGAACTTCTCTATGTTTATACGAAGAGTTTTCGGCATTTTTTGAATGGATAAATCCATATTTTTATTTTTAGAAATTTTTTTTTTTTGAAACGAAACCTTAAAAATTGCATCAATCCACAATTTGTATGGTTAGAGCTAGTATATATAGTATAGCTAGTGTGATACTTTTGTACAAAAAATATATGGTGGTAGTATATATTGATTATAACGATTATTAGCGTTGTATATTTATGCAAATATATGGTG
>NC_051847.1:199887014-199900349 GCF_002237135.1 Teleopsis dalmanni | reverse complement strand
TATAAAATTTTATTAACGCCACATTTTCCTCATGAAAATGGCTTTCAATTCCCTCTGCCTGCAGTCGTTCAATGATGGATTGAATAATTTCTCATAAATCCTTTAACATTTTTCGGTTCGTTACGTCGTTAAAAGGTGTTAAGCCATTTTAATTTTCATTTTACCCCTAGAGAGCATTAAATAAAAATTGTTTTCTATTCCATAAAGAAATATTAGAATAATTCTAATAACTTAATTCCATATGTGTGTAAGTACAATATCAGAAAATGTCTGTGTGAAATATTAATATTTTTAATGGAACCAATACAAGATTTTGCTTGGGATGCAATCATGTTGAAATACAAAAATTCTTCATTAATGCTGCAGCTAAAGTGCATTCTTAACCACTCTTCTAGTTTTTACAGTTTCCCCAATCAATATTTCTTAGTCATTCACACTAAATTGGCCAACATCAGTTTTACTTGTAGCAAGCCAGCAAGCAAGATTGTTAACTTTCCAAACATTAGTTTCTAACCGAAGTTTCGAAACAGTATTTACGTGTCACTAATTGGAATAAAGAAATGATATATCAAAAGCTAACCCTCATATGAATCAGAAATTGGGCAGACAAACAAAAGTCAACCAAATACTAAAAGTTCGGATCCTAACCTTTCTCGAAGTATGAGATCATTACTCTGAGTAAAAGCAATATAAGAAAATTGTATACCTTTGAAGGAAAACTTCGCAGAAAAATGTATTATCTTGACGATAAAAATCAGATTAGAAGATACCAATACAGCAACAAAATAGGAAACTGGTATAAGTTATTGTTACTACAATTAAAATAGAGAGATTGAATTTTGCTAAGCGCATGATGAGAGCAAGTAATGATTACTCACCATAAACAATATTGCAAACATTGAGCATTAAGATATTTAGATCAAGGCAGAGTAATCCCCACATAAAGATTATTAATTATTCAATAATAGGTTATGAATGCACCCCGATCTAATAGCGATATTGTGCACCTTACAGTTCAACTAAAACAATTCTAAACTGTTTATAAATCTCGCTATTGCTGTGAATTTATTTTACTTATTTAATTTGGGACCAAGATCCCGCTTCCAAGGTAGTCAAGTCTACGTCTTGCCACCCTGGGCAGTTGCATAGAAAATGTACTAAGGTTTCTGTCTCCTCATGACAGAGTTGACAGAAATCACTTTCTACCGCCACTATAATCTTCATGTGGTAATAGAATTCACAGTGTCCTGTAAGAAATTCAGTGTAGAGTTTATCATTTCTGCTAAGGTTAAGGATACCATTAACTTTGATGTGTTTAGAATTAATCAATCTTTTTGACTGTTTCGGCTCTCCAGTGTTCAAGTAGATTTCATGTCTCCCGTTCACATATTAAGTTATTTGTGGACCAGAAAACTCTGGACTATTGGTAGGAGTATGTGCACCTATGTTTGGTAGGAAGTCTGCTATTACATTGTCCTCATGTCCCGGTACCCACATAAGAGTAACATAGTTCCCCGATGCTATAGTACTGAGAATTTGATGGACCTCTGCCTTAAAAAGGAAGCGGTTTTTCCCGTTTCACATAAAGGTACTATATCTCTATATACTGTAGATTGAAAAGAATAAGGGAATACAAAAAATATAAATTTGAGAAACCAAAATAAAAGGAAGAGTTGCTGATGCGGGTAAAGACCAAAGGTGGGTTTTAAATATGTTGTGGATGTATGTAGTATTATATTTGCAACCCAACCCAATTTTTTTTCTTAAATGTCATTTCAATTTTATTTTGTTGCATCAGAACCAGAATCTCAGTTTTTGTTCAATATTATTAATTCAGTATTGTCCTGTTTCTACTCATATGGGACCAGCAATTCTGTTTTTGAACTGTCATTCCGTCGCTCATAGATGATCGATTAGTAAATATTTAGCATTTAATAATCTAGTCTATGCCTATTGTCAATTGTTTTGACAAGAATACGATTTTCGATTTAAAATATATAAGTACAGAATATTTTTTGGAGGATGATTTGTTCTTGAGAAGAATGAGTATCAATTCAGAGTATGTTTCCAGAAAGTATGTGTAGACTCTAGAGTAGTGAACGTAAGAGCCTAGATATTTGATCCAATGAACATTTTTATTGAATCGAATTTCTTAAAGTCTTCTTAGAGACCTCAAAAATATATATTTTATTTGAAATATAAATATTTTTATGATCTCTTTCTTTTTTCGAGTTATTGTAAAATATACTGATGCAAACATTTTTCTCGATAGTTATACAAATCATAAACAAATCTTTCTTTTCAAATTGTCCATTCTTTAAAATATTATCAGTTCTTGTATTATTTGTTTTCGTTGAAACTAAATATTAATATCGTTTAAATTAATAGAGAGTGAGGAAGAGTGGAACTAAAAGAGAGAGAGAGAAAAAGAGAAATAAACGTTTTCTGCTATTGAATTTTATTTTTGAATTCTTAATAATTATCAAAATACAATTAAAGAGAGAATCTATAAATTTCAAAGTAATGGGTGATAAAAAACAAATTTTTTATGTTTAATCTCTGTATTGATATATAACATACATCAAAAAGAAAGCTACAAGATACACAGAAATTGTTACATACTATATGACATACTTAGCAGGTTGTAATTATAGATGCAGAAATCTAACCCATTAACATGTGCTCTACAATCCCTGTGAGAAGCACTTTGCCCGTGTATGATGTACGCAAGTACGACGCTCATAGTGCCATGTAAAATGAAACGGACATTGAAAAATCATAAGAAAACCATTGGAACAGAAATAATAATATTCACAATTCCGTGGATGTGGTATAAAATCATAAACTCCTTGGCGACATTGTAGACGTACGGGACGAATTAACTACCAATGATAAGAAATATTAATTCAAAAAATAAATATTAAAAACTACTAAAATTTACCGGACAATTAACATTCTCGCTGCGTTCACATTTTCCAGTATCCGGATTGAAATACATATGCCGTTGGCACATCATAGGTATAGCGATGCCATTATAACAAGTATAATATGTAGCACATGAATCTGGATTAGCTATATTAAACATATTGCTAAGACCATACAACAAAGGACATTGCGGTATTTCCTTTGGAGTATTCTCAATAGTGTTGCTAAGAGAATTTCCACTCTGTCCAATAAGTCCAGCACTATTTGATAAGAATTGTCCAAAATTTGAAGAAATTATATTTGGTACATTGTTCGAATTTACAGCCAAACTAGATATTATAACATTCGGAGCTTGATGATTAAATCCATTATTAAGTAAACTATTACTCGTTGTTGAAAGTATGCCACCAGAACTCTGTTTATTACTGTTTGTGAATACAGTATTAACATTTTCATTATTAACAGAAGAAAGTTCATTATTACTATTGATCTCATTCACATTATTATTTACTAATATTTGTATTTCAGGTACATCGGTTACAAAATTGATATTAAATAATCCAGTATCTATACTAGTACCACTTATGACTACACCTGCATTGGGTTCAATATCCTCAATATCTGTTTCAATAGCACACACCACTGCATCAGGATCATCGCAATTTCCTTCTTTCTCATTAAAATAATTATCATCGAGACATTCACCCTCAAATGAATCATCTCCATCACAAAATATATATCTTGAGCAATCCGTTTGACTTGCGACAAATGTATTGAATGTCTCTGGATCCTCACATTCCAAAAAGATATTGGCCTCTATGAAAATGCTTTTCAAAACTAACAAAACTGTAGTAAATTGCAAAAATTTATTAAACATTTTTTTTTATTTTTTCATAGCAAACGGACGATAGTTATTTAAACGACAAATTCAAAAAATTGACTAAATTTCATACCTCGGAATTCATCTTTACAATCACGATTTTATTTTTTTAACAATTTTACACATATTTTTATCAAAAATTATCAGTTCTTGTGAATTTTTATCGATTGTCTTTAGTTCTATTCTTTGTTTTTAATAATAGCTCTTAAATTTAGTGTACAAAAATATTTACTAATATTTTTTTAACAATATCTCTATAAGATTTTGATTTGAAATTAAAAACAGATAGGCGATATGCTGATAGTATATTTTTAGATGTAAGAAAATTGGGTCTAAACGCTCAAGGCAATCAATATCTCTTTGACTGTGTTTGTAGTTTGCGTAAGTTCACTATTAAATATTGAATCCATCTTAAAATTTAATAAGAATGTTTAACGAGGTATTTCCAAAATATTTTTACTTAGCTAAACTTTCTCAAGACACTCTTCTAAAACAACTAGAACACTAAAAAACTGAAATCAGACCTTGATGTACTGTTGGATTAAGATGATTTAAGTATAAAGATATTTAAGCGTAAATTTTAACTGAAACAGATTAACAACTTAAAGAGTATCCTTGAAATAAAAAAGTACATTAATTTAGATTTAGATCTAATTTAGATTTAATTTAAAAATAAATTATTAATTTAATCATTCAGATATAGGTCCATAGCATTTTTGTTTAAAAATGATCCTTTATAAATCGTTAACTCTATAAATGATTGATCACTTTTTACATATAACTGGACATATTAAACTATTACGCGTAGTGTGAGTTTAAAAATTTTTTATTTATTCTGGTTTATTGAAATCACCCAATGATTTAACATAACCTCAAAATACAATGACATTATATCGCATGATTATGGTTATTAATTCACATTGACCATGTAATCGTTAACATTTAATCATTATCATCATTTGGATTTACAGCTCATAGTGAGTTTTGTTCTGTATAACAATTTACCTTCAAGTGGATGGGGCCCTCAGGGTGTCTCACCTTCTTTACATCATCTTAGTGGTTGTCGCTCTTCTTTTTTCCGTTTTATGATTGTCCGTTTCTATATGTCTGATTGTCTGATTATATGTCTAAGATTCACTTCAATATTTTTGGATTTAACATATCCAAATATATATATTTCCTTCTGTACTTTTGTTTCACCAAAAATGTTTCATAAACCTTTCTTTTAAATCTCTATACCGATTATTTATTATCTTTTCTTAAAGTGAACGTTTCTAAATCATAGCATAGGGCTACGTTGAAAGTTAAAAGTTAATACATTCTCAATACTATGGAGTTATTATTAAAAACTATTACTTTCGTAATACTATTTCTGATTTGTGAGTGCTGTCGTTACTACGTATATAAAAAGTAAGTTAAAAATGTATGGAACCACATTAGGAAAGATTAATCTGCGACTTACCCTAGATTAATGCCTTTGTATCTGTAACGTTACGCTATAGGTTTTTGTTTTACATATACCCTGTTTTAATGTTATTGTTGTGGCCCGCGAGAATTATGCAGTTCCCAGTTGTTCTTAGTATCCACCTATTTTACTGATTACTTTACTTTAGATTAGTTTCATGATTGAGTTTACTAAAGAATTTCAATGTTATGCAGATTCATTACTCACGCAGCGCTATCGGCATCACTGTAACCAATTTATATTTTTTTTTTTATAAAGAAGTTTTTAAAACATTAGTGAACTACAACAACAAAAATTCATTTTTATATTATTTTAATTAATTGTATTTTTGGCTGATCAAACAGCTTTTTCGAGTATTGCCAAATACCCATCATCAGTGGTCTTGGAAATAATTCTAGTAATTAAATACTAGAATTATTTCCAAGACCACTGATGATGGGTATTTGGCAATACTCGAAAAAGCTGTATGATCAGCCAAAAATACAATTAATTAAAATAATATAAAAATGAATTTTTGTTGTTGTAGTTCACTAATGTTCTAAAAACTTCTTTACAAAAAAATATTTGTAAATAATTTTTTGAGGCTGCAAATACCAGGAATCTTACTCGAATCCTGCCAAATTTGAAGCTCAGAGTCAGCGCACCTTAACCAACTGACCCAAAGCCGTACTTTACTTTTATGTTCGCACATTTTTCTGGAGTTTTGTTACTTTTGCTATGAAAGCAAACAATTTTACTTAACAATTTTACTTGCTGTGTTTATATTACAACGAAATCATAAACCAGCTGTAGAATAATTGAATTAAATAATTATATTTTTATTTTTAATTGTTAAATTTCAATACTATTCCTTTTTTTGTTTTTTAAGAATTTTGTAGAATTTCCAATATCACTTTCTAAATAATTTTTTGGAATTATCAAAAAGATGTTTTTTTAAAAATTGCAGCTTTGATACTTGTCAAAGCTTTCTCATCCTTTTGGTAGGGACTTATGGATCACATTATCACTATACTCCCTCCATTAAAATTCAATTTTAAACATAACATTATGAGTGTAGTAAAATATTTTTCAATTTTTTAGTTCATTTCATTTATTTCACTTACAGGCTATTTTTAAATATTAAATATATTTATTCGAATATATTTTTGATTATATTTACTTTACATTAATTTCATTCAGTATTTGTATAAATATTAAATCAGATTTTATTACCAATCATAAAAACTTAATTTAATTTCATAAAATAATTTATTGTTGTTCTGGAAAATAATGTTGTTAAGTACAACAACAAATTAATTAATACTTTATAATAAATTTAATGTAATTTGTTTTTATTTTCTTTGTTTGTGTGTTTACATGATGACATTTAATTATTAAACTTATTATGCAAAATTATGATAAATAATATAAACAATATTTTAATACAAAAGCTGACCATTGATGAAAACATGAACGTTAAAATAAAAAAAAAGTATTTAAAAATAATTAAAATTAAAAACAATCAGCAGATTTTAATGACTTGAACGAGAGGCAGTCACACAAAATCCAGCTCCAATACCACGACTCACTTCCAATAGAATAAATGCGCACTCCTCACATCGAAATTATAAAACTTCAACAGCATATAATCCTGCCATTTGGTTGGTAATAATCTGTAAAAAAAATTTCAATATTAAAAACTATAATATAATAATATATATAAAAGCACTGTTAGTTTATAAAAATGGAAACAGATATTGAATAATTAAAATTTAACACTTTTACAGTTTTGTGTCTTTTATTGTGGTTGCATAGAACAAGCACGGCATGTAACAATTTAATTTAATTTTTTAAAAAATTGTAAAAATAAAATATTTATATTTTATATTTTTTTATTAAAATATATACACATACATATATAACATATACAACTTCCACACTCACCTCAGTATCCAGACGGATAGAGCGAATATTTTTGGCACGTACACCATTCGATGGTTCAGCATGACACCTTTAACGATTTTTTCCGCTACATATACTGTGGGCAAACCAGGATAGCTGCTGGATATGCTGTACAAGTAGTTGGTGGAAATGTTTGCATGTGGTACGAGAGTATGGCACGTATTTTTCATGGGTCAATTGTTGCGGATCAGTCGTTGATTGTCATGTAATGAATATTAAAGGAACAAAGAAAAAATTTAATTTTTTTTACAATTTAAAATAATTAACAAATCAATTAAATGGATTTTTTTTTGTTTTTTTGATTATTTTAACTTTTGTTACAATTTTTACTTTGTGCTGCATATATTTTTTATTATGGAAACGTGATAACATTCTAAATGAATGCGAAATAACATTATTGCAATTGGGACCTGCAAGTGGCACACGTCTCATATGCACAACATAAAAATGAATAACACATATTTTTATTATTAAAATATTTTATTAATTTAAATTCACTTACCCAGCATCGTTTAATAAGTGCAAATCGCCACTGGTTTTCATCAGATACGTATTTGCGGTTGTTGTGCGTACATAATCAGAATCTGAAAGTCGAAGTTCTGCACGCAAAGACTCCATGAAACCCATAATTCCATACTTTGTTGCGCTGTAAATGCCAGCTCCAGGTAAGGGAACTAGACCTAATTAAAAAGGAGACAAAAAAAAAGAATTAAAAAAATTACATCAAAACTTAATTGATTGAAATAATAAAACTGTATAATATAATTTAAACTTATTTAAGCAGATACTAGCATTGTTTTATTTGAAGCACTTATGCAAGGTGTACGTTCCAGCCCATTTTGGAAAACGACTGGCTCACATATACT
This sequence comes from Teleopsis dalmanni, assembly GCF_002237135.1. Classification (NCBI taxonomy): domain Eukaryota; kingdom Metazoa; phylum Arthropoda; class Insecta; order Diptera; family Diopsidae; genus Teleopsis; species Teleopsis dalmanni. The sequence continues at coordinate 199,892,272 of NC_051847.1, read as the reverse complement.
CCAAGAATTGAGCTTTTTGTTACGTTAATGCACAAGCGCGGATAAAAACACATTGCCAATTTCTTTCACAAGTTATCAAATTTTTATCTACACTATTATTTTGGAAATAATAGTTTTGTAAGCGTTATAAACAAATTCAAATGAGCTTCAAATAAAACACGGCTATTATTTAAGCACTGCAATCGGCCACTCTGTGCCGAGGTCAGTTATCTTTAAAACTAAAGTAAATGAACTGGTTGACAACTCTAATAGTCAATAAAAAGAAGTAGTGACTATTTATTATATAATAACAACTGGCTAAGATAATAATAGAATAAGACATTAGCCTATTAGCTAAGACAATGGCTAATACCTACCATCGAATACATATACGCGAACAAACTGAATAAATAATTACAAGGTATCGAAAACATAAACATATCAAATTAAGTTTGTGTTGAAAAAATATGAACTTAAACCCAATTGGAAAAAGATTTATATGTCATACAAGATATCTTCCAGAAATGGAGACATACTGAAAAAACATGCCTGAAGACCGATGGATCCAAATGTACTGCCGTCTTTGAAGACAAATGAGTCAAATATCTTAAAAGTTATTTTGCGTACATATCTTGAAAATATAAATGAAAATATAGTGGATGTATTCAATATCTTGCATAGTGTCCGCATTTAAATAAAAATTTGCATACTTAACCTAATTTTCAAATTTTTTAATTTTATACCTTTTAAGATATTTTGCTTGAATATCTTGAAAAGTGTGTGCGTCCAATGTCTTGCATAGTATCCGCATTCAATTAAAAATGTCCGCACTTAGCCTATTTGCTATTTGCTATTTTATGCCTTTAAAGATATTGTGCTTACATATATTGAAAAGTGGATGCGACCAATGTCTTTCATAGTGTCCGCGTTCAAATAAAAATGTGCACTCTTAGCTTAGTTACTATATTTATTATTTAATTTATTTTTATTTAATTTTCATTTTATTTTTATTTTATTTTTATTTTATTTTTATTTTATTTTTATTTTATTTTTATTTTATTTTTATTTTTATTTTTTTATTTTTATTTTATTTTTATTTCATTTTTATTTTATTTTTATTTTATTTTTATTTTATTTTTATTTTATTTTTATTTAATTTTTATTTCATTTTTATTTCATTTTTATTTTATTTTTATTTTTATTTTATTTTATTTTATTTTATTTCATTTTTTTTTATTTTTATTTTATTTTTATTATTATATTTATTTTATTTTAATTTATTTTATTTTTATTTTATTTTATTTTATTTTATTTTATTTTTATTTTTACATTAATTTATTTTATTTTTTTTTTATTTTTATTATATTTAAATTTTATTCTATTTCAATCATTTTAATTTTATATTATTTTATTTTATATCATTTTTTTTTTGTATTTCAATTTTATTTTATTTTATATAATTTTATCTCATCTTATCTCATCTTAACTTATATTATCTTATCTTATCATATCTTATTTTATTTTATTTTATTTTATTTTTTTAATTTTATGTTATTTTATATTATTTATATTATTTTATTTTATATAATTTTATTATATCATATTCCATTTTTATAATTTTATTTTACTGTATTTTATTTCGTTTTGATTTCTAAAATATTTGTATTTTCTTTAATTTATATTATTTTATTTTATTTTATTTTATTTTTATTTTATTTTATTTTATTTTATTTTATTTTATTTTATTTTTTTTATAATTTATATTTTATTTTATTTTATTTATTTATTATTTCTCTTTACCAAGTATACTCAATGTATGCCGTTGTTTGTCTCATGATATCGACGAGTCCCCAAACAGTTTTGAAATTAATGTCTTCAGAAACAATTGGAGGAACTGGAGAAAGAGCAATAGAAAGAATAATTTCTCTAAACTGCAAAATGTTATAAAAACCATTTGTAGCAATTTTAGTATGTTGTAGCCAGACACATTTAAACGAGATTACGATTTTGAGAGACGAAGTTATAAAACAATCCAAATATCAACAATACAGTCCGATTCAAATATATAAACCTAATTAAGCATACTATCTAAGTTAGCTACGTAATTTGCCTAGTCAAGATAAAATTAGACCTAAAAAAGCTAACAAATTAATCAATAACTTACAAATAAAATAGAATAGAATCATAGTTACAAAGCTTAACTAACTAAAATGCATACAAATAATCTTACCAGATAATGCTGCAACTGCAACAACATGACCTGATTTTCTGGCCACCATCTTTGGTAGGAATTCTTTTGTAGTCTACAATATAAAGAATGAAATCGTATGTAAATCGTTTAATAAATCTTTTTAACATACTGAACAAAAAAAAATCGTATGCAATAAACTGCACTTACCATAATATATGAACCCAAATTTACAGTGATAATGCGTTCGATTTCATCGCTTTTCAATTGTGGTGTAGATGTCATTGGCATTAATGATGCATTGTTGACTAAAATTTCCACTGGACCCAATTCTTTTTCAACCTTGACAGCCATTAATTGCAATTCCCTAGGAGAAGACACATCGGTCTAGCGTTGAAAATAAAAATTTACACATAAGCGAAAAACATAAGAACTGTGGTGGGCACACCAGCCACTATATCAGCAGCAGCGTTACAAGCAACCAAAATTATAAGTGCAAAGGTAGGATGAATGAGTAGGACAGAATGAGATTAATGCAAGTAAATTGAAGTGTTAACAAAAGAGTCAGAGTATGTGGTGTGCAAATTTGTGTTAAGTAAGTGGGTGTGAAGTGGCAACTCCAAATGTAGTGTAACAGCATTTGTGGTATGACTTGCATTACTACAATGGATTACTTTAAGCTCGTGGAACATGTTAAGCATGCCTGCAACTGCGAATACGTGTATGTGCATATGCGCATATATGAATGTGTGTATATATGTTATATGTAGTACTTACTTTATACGCTTTAGCCACGCAACGTGGCATGGTTTTGGTAATGAGGTCAACAGTTTCATAGCAACCTTTCGAATGTACATCGACAATCGCCAACTTACAGCCTCTTTTGGCCAATTCAATGGCAATTTCCCGACCAAGGCCACTACCAGCGCCAGTAACCTGTAAAACAAGAATAACAGCATTAAATATGAAGCCAAATTTAAGCCACAAAAAGAAAAAAAAAATTCGTTAAAAGTCATTTGTATATTTTAAAAATCTTGCAATGATAAAGAATCTATGTAATTTAATTTGCCAAAGAATGAAAAGTTGAAATAATTGCTCAGCTATTTTTATTGCTATTATTGTTGGTTTTGTATAAGTAGATCAAAGAGCAGAGAACCAACCATTGTGTAATTAATTACATTAAATTTGATAACAATGCATGACTTTACAGACAGACGAAACAAAAAACCACTGCAAACAATTTAACGCATATTTAAGCTCAATTAATTTTTCGAACTGTGCCAAATTGCGCCAAATTGTTTATTGTATTTACTATATATATATATATAGGTAAGTATTCCACTCGCAACTACAGTGGGTAACCGTTATAAATGTCTAATGGTATTCGGACAAAATTTGACTTTCCATTGAAGTGGGCATACCAAACCCAATTAAATACTAAACGCTACTAGTATGGAGTTTTTAATGATGTCCAATGACATCACAGCCGTGGGCATTGATTTGTCAAATATAGTGAATACCACAACCAAAAAAAAAACATAATAATAATGTGAATATAAAAAAAAACACCATACTGGATGGATGTATCTCAAATTGCGTTCACTGTAGCTACGCGCTTTTATGCAATAAATATAAACAAATTCAATTTGTTTACTTTGTTTTAGTATTTTTTGGCTTTCAATAATAATTAAGCTTATGTTGACCCCTGCACGCTAACCGAATTGACCGTAATTATTGTTTTATTGACATTTTAACTTAGCCGCTCACAGTTCCACGCCAAAAGTATCTACAAACTTTAATGCTGCGATGAAGTGCAATTCAAATAATTTTTTTTTTTTTTTAATTTTGTATAGTTAGTCATTTCATTTATTCAATTGTGTTTTTCATTTGTTTCGCTGTAATTGTGTAATTTAATAAACAATATTTCAAGCGCAGTCATTTACATAAACTCCCTACCCTTCACTCTTTTCATCTTTACGCTTTCAGTGAATTTATTTTATTTAAGCATATTTATAGGCATATTGTTTACTTAATAAAATTTTTTTTTTATCGTTAAAAGATTTAAAAATGTAAATGGCGGAGAATCAAATTATTTTAAATGTAATTTAACTTTTATTGAGAAAATTATTACTGAAAAATCTGTTTGTATATTTTTTATTCTTATTTATTATTTATTTATTCTTTTTCATTTTTATTGTTCAATAATTCAAGTGCATTTTATATTCATTGTAACTTTGACTATGAACTTACAACAGTAATTGATTTAGTTGTCAGCCGGAATAATAAACATATTATTGCATTAATTATAAGAAGAGTATCAACTTTATCAAGAATCAACTTTATCAATAATAATAAATGAAAACAGGTGGAAACATTAGATTTTGCAAGATCAAATGTCATATCTAATATTATATTACGCTTACGCATATATTCTAAGCTAACAGAAGCAACCTTAGCAGTTGCTGAGCTAAATTGCACATATTTAGTTTAAAACAGCACAATGGGCCTGTGGGTTCCCCTGGGATCGCAGGTATAACCTAACTTAACCTAGTTTGAGACAACAATCAGCACCTAAAACAGATGCATAGACTTTTTGCTAAACATCGCTATCGAAATAATCTTTCTCATTCCAAATGTAAATCGTGAAGAAATGTCAAATATGCAACATAATATGAAAAAGACACTTATAGATAATATATCTAATTACATAATCCCAAATACTAATTTACAAACTGGTACTTCGCCACAAAGGTTTCCAATAGAGAAATGTTCTGGCAGTGGCGGCGCTAGGCGTTAGCGATACCGTCAACCACCGACGGCCTCGCGCCCACAGGGGCACTTAATGAATATATTGAACAATTTGGTTTCATATATAGCATTAATCATATTCGAAGTATGGTATATCCGAATGTTTATATAGTAACCAGAATCATGTGCACAGTTTCAGTCAGTACAGCGTCTGCGGAAAGAAGCTTCTCAAAATTGATTAACACCTACTTGAGAAATATGATGATCCAAGAGAGACTATCTCTATTGGCAAGTCTATAAACTGAAGCGAAAATAGCAGCTAGTGCAAATTATGATATATGTT